>NW_024424897.1:19602456-19634325 GCF_017311325.1 Ursus maritimus | reverse complement strand
GAAAGAGTCCCAGGCAGACTCCGTGCTGAGCGCAGAGCCCGTTACAAGGCTTGATCCCATGACCCTGAGATCATGACCCGAGCCAAAACCAAGAGTCAGATGCCCAACCAGCTGAGCCACCCAGGTGCCCCTAACACCAGATTTTTAAACTGTAACCCTGAAGTGAGAGAATTGAATTGAAGATAGTTATTTGGTTTTCAGTTGAAGTATTTTTGGAAAGCCTTTGTGTATCTGTCTAGAGTACTTCCAAACCATAAGAAAGCCAAGGGCCTTGGGGAGCCGAATAATTTTTCCTGTGCTGCTTATTTCAGAGGTGCGTAATAATTTTGACCCTGGGAAGATTGACTTCTAAAATTCCTTCCCAGTTTATTTCTGTTTAACTTAGTTTGGTTTTTATTTTTAGCAGATATTTTAACAAAGCAGAAGCAGTTCTTTCCTATGGATTTTTAGATTTCCATTTTTATCCTTACATACTTACAGAAACTTTTCCCAGAATTAAAAAACAAAAAAACAAAAAAACTTTGGGCAAACAAAGTGTGATCCAATCTTTTGTGTTGTGTGCTGAAAGGGGAATGGGGGAGGAGTAGAAGAATGAGCATTAGACAGGAAGGAGTACAGAGTTCCAGAGGAAAACAGATCCTTGTGGGCCAGAAAGATCAAGGTTTCTTAAATGGGCATTAATTTGGCCTTTAAAAAATATTTCAGATTGTTACAGATGAGGAGAAGTGTGTGCAAAAGCATAGAGGTGGGGTTACTCGTTTTGATTCTTATAAAAGCAAATGTTACTGCAATGGTCCCTGTAGGCCAGGCACTGTACTCTGCCCTCGGCACATCTGATTCCACTCCAACAGTTCTAACAGGGAAGTACTGCTACCCCTACCATACAGATACGGAGACCACGGCTTGGAGAGGTTGAGTAACATTTCACATATGCATTTAACAAATGTTTATTGAATCCCTGTTGTGTGCAGGCATCGTGCTTGCTGGGGGAACACATTATTTAAGTTGTACCTCCTGCCTTCAAGTAGCTTAGAGTCTAATAATAATATTAGGTAACGTTATATAGTATTCTGTACTTAACAGAAAGTTTTTTGTGTTTTGTTTTGTTTTGTTGTCTTGCGTACATCTCATGTGATGCTTAGGTGTTGAGTTTGAAGTGCCTGTTGGACGCACAGGTGTAAATGTCCATTAGGCAGTTGGAGCCATAGAACTGAATTTCGGGGGAGATGGGCTGAGAGAGAACCAGCCACAAGTTTTCAGGTTAGAAGTCACCAAGGATGAGCTCCTCACAGGGAAACCGGTTCAGAAAAAATGATGCCAGGCTCGCTGGTGGAAGATCTGGCTTATCCTGCTACTGAGTTTGCACTTTATCCGAAAGAAGACGATAGGGGTGCGTCGTAAGTTTGGGCACAAGGCAGTGACTGTGTCAGAGGCATTGACTTAGGAAACGTGATCTGATGGTCAAGCAGAGGCAGAGGAACTGTGGAAAACAGTACAGATGTCAAAGCCCTTGGTGACAAAGCTTAAGGCAATTAATATTTAAAAATAGATGGAACTCCCCCAGAAGACAGACTGGAAGAACAGGTGAATGACAAGCTTATGGATCCCACAGAACTGTGAAACTCCAACGCTGGGGAAAAGAATGTATTGAGCTCCAGGTGTTTCCTCATGACTCATTTATCCTTCAGGCTAAAATCCTTCCTTCCTTCCTTCCTTCCTTCCTTCCTTCCTTCCTTCCTTCCTTCTTTCCTTCCTTTTTTTACCTTTTTCCCATTTCAAATAGATTCTTATTTTCCAAATAAATATATAAATAAAATTAAAAAAAATAAAAATAGATGGAACGATAGCACCGTGGGGATATGATCAGCAAAACAATGACTGTGGGAACATCTACAAAATAAATGTCCCAGCTTCTTCAAATATTTTGTAAGGAATAAAAAAGGAGAGTAGAGGGAGAATTTATAGATTAGATATTTAAGAGCTGTGTCAACGTAGAGACCTGATTTGGACTCTACTTTGAATAAATGAATCATTTTTTTAACAATTGGGGCACAATTAGGGAAGTTTAAATACTGATTATATGTCTCATGATATTAAAGAACGGTTGTTAATGCTTTGGGGAGTGATAAGAGTATTGTGGTCATGTTTTTAAAAAAAAATTAGTCCTGCGGCGCCTGGGTGGGTCAATTGGTTAAGTGCCTGCCTTCAGCTCAGGTCATGATCCCAGGGTCCTGGGATCAAGCCCCATGTCAGGCTCTCTGCTTGGTGGGGAGTCTGCTTCTCCCTCCGCCTGCCATTCTCCCTGCTTGTGTACTGTCTCTCTCTGTCAAATAAATAAAATCTTTTTTTAAAAAAATTAGTCCTTACCCGAGGAAGGGGGGTGTGGCACCTGCGTGGCTCAGGCAGTTAAGTGTCCTGCTCTTGATTTCAGGTCAGGTCATGACCTGAGGATCATGAGATTGAGTCTCATGTCCATACTGGGTGTGGAGCCTGCTTTAAGATTCTCTCTCTCGGGCGCCTGTGTAGCTTAGTCAGTTAAGTATCTGCCTTCGGCTCAGGTCGTGATCCTGGGGTCCTTGGATCAAGTCCTGCCTTCGGCTCCCTGCTCAGCCGGGAGTCTGCTTCTCCTTTGCCTCTGTCCTCCCCCCTGCTTGTGCTCTCTCTCACATTCTCTCTCTCAAATAAATAAAATCTTTAAAAAAAATTCTCTCTCTCCCTCGCCCCTTCTCCCCACCCTCGCCTCCCCGTCCCCAGCATGTGGGCACTCTCTCTCTCTCAAAAGAAGAAAAAAAAAAAGAGTCTGAAATATTTACGGGTAAAATACATGATATCTGGACTTTGCTTCCAAATAATACAGAGGTGGGGAGTAGGTTGTCTGTATGATAAAATAAGATTGACCTTGAGTCAATAGGTAATTGTTCACCTGGGTCATAGGTAAATGCGAGTTTGTTACACTGTCCTCTCTACTTAAGTCTATATTTAGAATTTTCCATAATTAAAAAAAAGCTTTAAAAAAACAGATGAATAGTAGCGCCTGGCTCACTCAGCTCGTAGAGGACACAACTCTTGATCTCAGCGTTAGGAGTTCTAGCCCCACATTGGGTGTAGAGCTTACTTAAAAAATATATAGGTGAATAATAATATCCTATTCACAAACTCTGTAATGCCTTTTTGTTTCCTTGGGTTGTGACAGATCTGGAACATTGCTACCAACAAACTGACCTTTCTCAACTCCTTTAAAATGAAGACGTCTGTTATCCTAGGCATCATCCACATGATGTTTGGAGTCACCTTGAGCCTCTTCAACCACACGTGAGTTGCTGTGTTTATGTCACAAGAACGTGCATAGCTTAGATAATGCTTTTGCCTAAAGAAATCATGACATCTTTGGGGAGGGATTAGTAACTCAGAACCCCGTTCTATGTTAAAGAAGTGCTTTTATAACAATCTCATATTCTTAAATGAGGCTTAATTAATATTAGTCCCTTAACAATTCACAACTGCAGTAAAGATCTTTAAAAAACCTTATGTCATTTTCATCAAAATGAGTGAGTTACTTTTTTCTTTTATGTGTAACTCACATAAAATTATGAACTGTGGTCCCAGAATGTACTGTGTTTTCCAGTCTCTTTCTCATGGGAAAAGATGGGTGGGGGTGGTACCAAGCCGTTCAAGGTCCAAAAGTTTAGAAGTCATGGTTAATGCTGCTTTGTCTCTGTTGGCCTCCAGCGCTCCTGGCTGTTGCTTCTTAAAGTGGTAAAGACAGAATTGAGGGAGCTGTAGGTAGAAAATCTAGTAAGTACTCCATTTGGTGTAGGGGTGACCCTGGGTCTGCTCACCATTTTTTTTTTTAAGTCAGCTCTATGCCAAACATGGGACCTGAATACACGACCCCAAGATCAAGAGTCCGATTCTCCACTGACTGAGCCGGCCAGGCATCCCTGGGTCTGTTCACTTTTAACATTTTTTTTTTTCCTCTCTTCCTTTTTAGCTATTTCAAGAAGCCCCTGAATATCTACTTTGGATTTATTCCTGAAATAATCTTCATGACCTCTTTGTTTGGCTACTTGGTTATCCTCATATTTTACAAGTGGACAGCCTATAATGCCAATACATCTGAGAAAGCGCCAAGCCTTCTGATCCATTTTATAAACATGTTTCTCTTTTCCTACGGGGACTCTAGTAATTCGATGCTGTATTCTGGGCAGGTGCGTCAACCCAGAGCTGGACTGTCTTAGGTGGTTACCCTAGATGAGGAAGCCAGATATTTCTGTGGCTCTGGAAAAGCCTTTAAAAATCTCTTTCTGTGGTATTAGTTTTCAGCCTGTACATCCAGACCTAAATTCAGCCCATCCTCCTTAGCTTCAGAGGATCTAATGTAATTCCTGTATCCACAAAGGGTAGAATTTACAACTCTGATCCTATGAGACAATTCCTGGGCTTTGCCACAACATCTGCTAATTATTTTGAGAAGCTAGGTAGTGTTATTCCTAGATCAGTAAGAAAGTACTGTTTGGGGGGAGATTTGGGCTGCAGTTGGAAACTGCGTGTTTGATTAATGTGATGCACCTTGTCCTTACTTTGTAGAAAGGAATTCAGTGTTTCCTGGTAGTCGTTGCGCTACTCTGTGTACCTTGGATGCTCCTATTTAAACCACTGGTCCTTCGCCATCAATATTTGAGGAGGAAGCATTTGGTGGGTGTATTTTTATTGCTGAAAGTTACTAGATTTTTTTTCCCTTACGATCAAGGCAATTCCTCATCAGATATAATGAATCATGCACATGTCTATGTACTGTTAAAATGTACTTGTGTCATAACCCAGCATGAGCACTGGACCTGCTGAAATTTAAAAAACAAAAAACACATGTTTTTGCTGTTCGAACGTCTGGATTCAGCTTTGAGTAGCTCAGGTAGAAGAAACAGGTCATAAGTTTTTACCTTCCCGGTCGTGCTTTGCTCGTGCTGTGCTCAGCATAATCCAGGTCTGGGCCTGCCTAGATGCAGCGTCAGCCAAATCAAGGCTGCAAGAGCTGCAGGTAGGTGAACCCACTCATGTGGTTTGCCTGGGCAACCACAGGGCTGACGCTCAGACATTTTCTTTTAAAATGAGACCATGATACTTTCACCAACCAAGACATCCGGAAAAAAGATTTGGTTTAAAGAACATTGATTTTTTTTTTCTTTTTAAAAAGCAGCACATACACTTGTGTTTACTTAACGTATGTGCGCTTATGAATTCTACACACACACACACACACACACACACTTAAGTTGCCAAATTTTCATTTCTGGCTATGCAATAATGCTTACTTATTATACTACCTGGTAAAGCCCAAAAGATCTTATTGCATGACTCTCATACGGCTGTTAGATTATTATTCCTGTTGGAGAGCAGCTGAGTTACAAGACCCTCCTTCTCCCTTTTCTGACCATCTTCATCCTTCCATGTACCCTCCATTCGTCTCCCCCCCTCACTCCCTCCCTCTTTTGTTTCTTTCTCCCTTCCTCTTCTCTTCCATTCACTATCAGGAAGGGCAGCCTGTGGAGGCCCCAGTCAGCCCAACCCCGAGCCAGCAGGGACTAGAGGCAGCAGCGGCTGCAACAGTGAGTGAATTAAAACTGACAAACCATCACATTTTGTGTAAAGAGGTGGCAAACAGTGCAGCAGAATTCTTTTCAATTATATTGAGAGCATGGGACATGTGTGCTCTTGGGAAGTACGTCCTTGTTACTCACTGAGACGATGACAGAAAAGATTTCCACCTCTTATGAATAGATTCTAATGTCATCTTTTGCCATTGGTCTACTAAGTTTCTATTAAAAACTGTAAGTACAGTCATGTCTATGGAAGCAAAGTGACTGTTGTACCCTCTCAGAATTCCATCATCTTAATCCAAGATGGCAACTCTTGGACTCATTCCAGTTTCATGTCTGTCTTTTATAACCATGTATTAGATGATTTTTCAGTGTGGAGCAAGAACATTTCTGTGATTCTTGAATTAATTTCCCTGCTCTTTAAACTTCTGCTTTGGAGGAACGCGTGAACATTGGGTCCATTTTAGCTCTGACTTACTCTTCTGCCAGTGGGACCGTATACATGTCCACTCTTTTGTGAGAGACTCAGAGGCCCTCCTATCCTCAGCTGCTCCACTGAGACCTCCAACCTGCCACGGGTCTCATGCGCTCTCTGCATCTGAGGCAGTAAGCAAAGTCATCTGTTTGGATCTTTCCTTCTCTAAATACCAACTCATGATTCAGCAACAGCACTTTGAATGTTAAGCATTTCAGTATTTGTCCTTAAAAACATCTCTTAACCAAACTCTTTTAATGTGTTGATTATCAACTTAGCCTGGTCTATTCTAGGTAATCAATAAGATGTTTAAAATCTCACCAGCAGTGATCACGTATGTTACTAGTGTGATCTAGTGGCAACATACTCCTTTAAAAGAAAATGAAATATTTAGATGGATAACCATTTCCTTCATTAGGTGTTTCTGATCATTTTAAACTTAGAAACCTGCTGTAATCCTTCTAGAATGAGTCTCAAAGGGCTGACATTTTGGATCAGAAGATAATTTAATGTTGCTGCTTGAAATTATGTTCAAATAGGGACTTACTGTCGCCTTTCCTATGAGAATTTTTTTTTTTTTTAAAGCCCACAAAGCACATACCATCCATGTATGGACACACTTTCCCAGTGCTCTTCTTTCTGCTGGTCTTAGCATATTTATGATGTGCTTCTGAGGCATCAGTCTTGATGCTTTTAACTCTGGCATCCTCTTCCGTGACACTATCCAAACTAAATGTCCCCAGTCTGGAAAGCTGCACATTCACGGGGTGTTCTTCGCCCCACTAGTTCTTTAGCGAAATATCTGGTTCTAGAGAGCAGCCTGAAGGCATCAGGATGGTCATTTTACAACAAGGGCCCTGGATTCTTGACCCTAAGCTCTTGAGGATACGATCACTGATCTGTGTTCTCTTCTCTGTCCTCTTGGTTGTTTATAAATGGTGTGTCACGGTTTACTTTTTTCTTTTCTTTTTTCTGCTGATGTATATGTCTCATCCCCTCTTCCCATAACTCTCATGTCCTGTGTCGTGAAGGGACACTTGTTAGTGTCTGCCGGGGGAGGTGGTTCACCTGTCTGCCTCTCACTGTCTGCTGGTTGGGAAAAGCTTCAGAAATGACCTTCAGTTTTGGGAGCCTTAAAGCCTGAAGGCTGCCTGGACTCTGTAACCCCTGTCAGGTACACTGGGGTCCTCTCCTGTCCCCAGTGACCTTTGTTGTCCTTGCAGTCCACCTTCTGAGGGTTGTCAGGTGTAAAGTTCGCATGACCTCCTGCAGGTGCCCAGGGTCTCAGGGCTTCCCGAATCTGACTACACATCAGAATCACCTGGCAAACTTTAAATTTGTTTGTTTCTTAGGGTATTATAATGAAAGAAGAAGTAATAAAGATGGCCCTTAATTCCATGACCTAGGCAATCCCCTACTGACATTAAAAAGTAAAATTAGGGGGCACCTGGGAGGCTCAGTTGGTTAAGCATCTGGCTCTTGATCTCAGCTCAGTTCTTGATCTCAGGGTCATGAGTTCAAGCCCTACTAAAACAAAAACACAAAAAAAAGTGAAATTAAAGCAACAGGTTAGAAAAAATAAAACAGTAGGTTAGAGAGTGCAAATAGTACAGAAAGTCCCCCTCTCCCCAGACCCCTTCTCCTGCTCAAAGGCAGGGACAATTTTGCTTCCAAATTTTTTCTGCATTTATCTTTTATCCATTAATATAAATATGTATATATGTTTGTACATGTATATGTATGTGTTTAAAACATACTAGGAATTGTGTTTTAAACTGTGGCACTCTTCTGCCCCTTGATTTATTAGGTTTTAAATTTTTTAGTGTATCCTGGGAGATTGTTCACTCTTTTATAGTTATCTAGTTGTCTAATTCCATAGAACATTTTGTTGGATATGCTAAAATTGTGTAATCACTCTCGTTGATGGATGTGTTGGTTGTTCCCAGTTCTTTGCTATTACAAATATGAATGCAGGGAACATCGCTGTCCATGTACCTTGATAAAATTTCATAAACATAGATGTTCCCAGCAGTGGGACTGCTGAGTCTCAAAGGGTACATGCATTTTTTGTCTGTGCTTGCATTTTCAATTTTGATAGACAGTAAAAATGATGATACAGTTTGTACTTGGGGAAATGTTTTTTTAAACATAGATTTCCCAGGCCCCACTCCAGACCTAAGTGTACAGTTTCTGGAGGTAGCATTTGAGAATCTGTATTTAATTTAAAGGTGATTCTGATGCAGCTGGTTTTCTGACCAGCACGGGAGAACCCCTGCTACAAGGAGAGAGACTTTGCCCGGACACTGAGTTCTGGTGGTCTGTAAGCTGTGGTAAAACGGGCACCTCAAGAGGTGAAGCTGTGAGTAGGGACCCCAGGTCAGTTGACCAAACCTGTTGGCACATCGTGCTGCTGCCCAGAAGGCCGTTTTGCAGGAGAGCAGTTTTTGAACCCTTGCCTCCTTTGGGCTCCCTGATCAGAACCTGGAAGAAGTGGGTCTAGGGGCTGTTTCTTTAGCTCCTTTTCCCCACTGGCAGGTTAGCACTCATTGCCATTTGTCTGACTTCACCCCAGTTCTGCCTGGTTTTTGCATTCAAAGAGTCCTTTTGCCTTAATAAACCCAAGCTTTTCCAAGTCAGGTTGACTTAGAAATTCTGGTTCTGGGGAGCCTGCTGAACGCAATGCGTGGGAAACGGGAAGAAGCAACACCCAATCAGCATCTGCCCACATGCCTGTAAAAGAGTTGTTCTAACTAACACTCCAGAATCCTCCACTGAAGGAAAGGAGCCTTTTCTTTTTCTTTTTTTTAATTCTGTATTCTGTAGCCACGGGCTGATGTACATTAAGCTTTTTTCCCTTCCCTGATCTAGGAAGTCCTTTGTTTCTGGGCAGAGACCCTGTCCGCTTCTGGGAGAGTTTGCTGGAACTCTTGGGTTCCAGTTGAAAGCTTATCCGATCAGGTTATAGTCACCATGTCATTTGGCTCCCCTCCCTCTTAGAAAGTCTGATCTTTAGTTCTAGAAAAACTTAGACCCCTGACAGCTTTACAGATAGAGCTACAGTCGTTGTAAGAGTCTGTTCATATAAAGCTTTCATTCAAGCAGGCATCTCAGCTAGCCTTGACCGAGGCCAGGTCGGTGCGTCCTGGTGTGGCAGGCAGGGCTGATGAGAATGAGGTGGGAAATGCGGCTGGGGCTGGGGCTGGGCCGGTGGTGGTTGGGACGGGGACAGTGGTTCGTTTTTACTTAGCTGTTGGATCAGCGGGTTTTGATTTTGTTGTTAGAACATATGCTTTTCTGAGGTTTGTATGTACTAACTATCACCTTCCCCACCCCACAGAATGTCACATTAAAGCCCAGGCAAATTCTACTCTTTCTGTTCATCTGTGTAGGGAACTCTCAACTTTGGTGGGATCAGGGTGGGCAACGGACCGACAGAGGAGGATGCTGAGATTATTCAGCATGACCAGCTCTCCACCCATTCAGAGGACGCAGAAGAGGTAAGAGCCAGTGGCGTGGGCTTCCTCTCCTTCTCCTGTGGGTCAGCCCCCGTCTTGTGTGCGGAAGTGGCCTCCCTCCAGTCTTCTTGAAAGATGAAAACACTAATACTAGTGATCAGCCTGCCTTCTGGGCCTCTTCGGGCACCACAGCTTTTTGCAGCGGACCTGCTGTGAATGCCCGGTGCCCCCTGCAGAGCCCACGACAGTTGTGTTCCCTTGTCCGAACCCGCTGAATTCTGAGTTGCCCGCAGTACTCTGCGTGCCAGTCTCAGTGACTGACTGTGCTCCTGGGGCCCGAGGGCAGAGTAGGCCCAGGCTTCCCCGCTCTTGTTACTGGAGACACAGCCCCCTTAGGGTAGCAGCTTCATCCCTTGCCCCTTCCAGGGATGGTTCCAGTTGGAACTGTAGCCACGGGTACTTTTAAAGTCTTGTCCTACTAATGTGCTCCTGTTGCACATGCATTATTTGAGCTTTTTAAAAATGTTATTTGCCTACTTTTTACAGGGAGAGTGAGAAGTAGTAAGGCCAGATTAGACTTTGCCTTAAACAACCTCCAAGCTGGTTTTTAAAATCCAGTCTCCTTGTCTGACCACACTCACACCACAGAGCTTCTGAAATGAACTTTGGAATGTCATCTATTCATTATATTCTTTTTTTTTCTCTTTATGTTCTTTTTGAAGCAAATAGAAGAGGAGTTGGGGACCTAGGTGACTGAACTTTTCAGTCTGACTGACCACTTCCCCTATGTGTACGCCATCTTTAAAAAGAACTTGTTAAGGGTTGGGTGTCTTTAAAAACGATGTATCTTAATGCTCTAAATCCCACTGGGTTTGCTTTCCGTGTATCCTGAGGAGGTCTGCCTCCAGCACATGAGGCCCATTTAATATTAACGGTTTTCCCCAAGAAACAGTCAGTAACCTTGTGCTCGTGACTTGTGACCGTGTGTGGCATGGCTTCCACTAAGTGTAAATTTGTGTTTACAAGCCTACCGAGGATGAAGTGGTAAGAAACAAGCTGGCTTTGCCTTCATGTTTATCTGGGGCTTCTCTTCCCATCCTTGTGATCACTCTGCTGACCCTGCTGCAACCGGGGCCCACACGTGACACCTGCGCATCCCGCATTCACTGGCCATTTCTAACCAGTTCGTGAACCTGTGTTCTGAAAAAGCTCATCTCCATTAACTGCATCTCATGTCGGTCACCTCTGTCTTTGTTTCATTGACTTTGCTGATCTAATACCTCTGAGAATGGCTTTGAAAGGAGCTACAAGTAATGTCTGCTTTGGCATTCTTGAAGTGACCCCCTTGGGGGTTAAATCCTGTTGGTCTTTGCCTTCCTCTCCTGTGGTGTTATGTATGGTATGGTCGCTCTGCCGCTGGGAGTAGCTGTTTCCTCCTTGCTCCTCTGAGAGCTTGTGAGTAAAGCTCACCCTTCCTCCCTGTCTGAGATGCAACCAACCTCTTCCTACTGTCCTCATCAGCTTGATGATGCTTAAAGTGAGAATTGCTGGACCCTCACTTGGGGGTCAGCTCTACCTCCCTATGACCCAGGTGGGAGGTAGACAGCTTTCAAAAAGGAGGCTTTGCCTCTCCGATGTATCCCAGAAAAAACAATCCCATCTGCATATTATACCAGGTAATAGAAACAAAGTTGGCTATTCAGGCCACATTTGGAATAGAAGGCCTTCTAGCTCAGCAGTAATTCATTTAGCAATACACGAATTTTAAATTAGGTTTTTTAAAGGCCTTGCTGCACTGTTTGCATCTTCCCCCAAAACTTTTCTCTAAAATACCTTCCCTTTCCTGTCTCTCCTGGTCCTCTCTAAAGGGGCAGTGGGATGGGAACAGGAAAACCTTTGCTGTTCTGTGTAAAAACAGACCGTGCTCGGTCTTCCTGAAGGCTGGAGAGGCTCTTTTGCTGGCATCCGGGAGCCTCTGTGTTCCTGTGAGCTGCTCATCTGCGCATAGTCACTGGTTGAGCTGCCTGGAAGGGCTGGCTGGGAGTGTGTTCCGTGTTAGTGAGGAGCCCAGCCCTCTCCCAGTAACACAGCCTCCAACAACACTGCTCTTTCTAAGTGTCTTCCTAGTTGAGCCCCCGGTGCCATGGTCACCATCAGAATGGTCCTCATCTGTAAGCCATGTCCCAGGGGTTTTAGACATCCACATAAGATGCACTGTAATTCAGCCTCCCTAGTCTCTGGCCCCTCAGCTCCCTCAAGGGTTCAGCTTCCCGTGGCTTCCTAAATAATGTGACATTTTATCTTTATCAGGCACATGTACAGTCTAGTTCTCCACAGCCAGATTTAAATTAACTGTTAGAATTTTGTAAAGATATCAAACAAAAAAAAAAATTTTTTTTAAGTCCAGCCTACTTCTAGAACTTCCCCTTTTTGCTTGGCTGTGAAAACCTATTTGCCCCATGCAGGCCATTATTCCAGCCTGGTGGAAGCAGGGGAGCACTCAGCCCAGTTACAAACCAGGGCCAGGCTAGTTGATTTTTAAAAGGGAAATCTTTAAAGGCTGTAACCATTCAGCAAGGGTCAGTGGCACCTCTCCCTACTGTGTCATCCCACCCGGTGTGATCATCCCACCCATCCATCCACGTACTCATTCCATCCATCCATGTATTCATTCATCCCCCTCACCCATCCATCCATTGAGTCATCCCACTCACCCATCTGTTCATCCCACCCATTCATTCATCTCACCCATCCGTCCATCCCGCCCACCCATCTGTCCATCTGTCCATCCCACCCACCCAATCATCCATCTTTTCACTCATCCCACCCACCCATCCATCCATTAATTCTTTTATCTCACCCATTCATTCATTCACCCTCTATATGCCAAGCACTCTGGTGCTACAGAAACTGCAAGAAGAAAAACATAGCCCTTGCCTTCAAGGAACTCCCAGCCAAATTGAGGAAACAGCCTGGGTGACAGATGGTGTGATTAGGTGTGCCCACGATGCTATGGGAACACAGAAAGAGGAAATCTGACAAGCACTGGGGTGGGGGTGGAGAAGAGGAGACCAGGAAGTGATTCCCTAAGGAGATTGTTGCTAACTTAGTCCGGTCAAGCAGGAGTCTGTGGGAGCTGGGTGGGAATGCAGACGCGTCAGTGTGTATAGTTACCAGAAAGACACAGGCATGTGGGCCCATCACGTATTGGGGATAAACAGGTACACGGCTTGGCTGGAGCTCAGGGCCAGGAGTTGGAGAGCGGTGAGAGGGGAGCCTGGAGTTTCAGAAACTCCACGCGGAGTGTTTGGATAGCAAAGAGCCGGTCAGAGGGTGGGGAAGCCGGAAGTGTCACAGCATATGTGCGTTGCTGAAATGCTCTGGTGGGGGTGTTTTAGGGGATATTGGATTGGGGAGGGGTCACAGTCTGGAGGCATGACCAGTGAGTCCGATACAAGTCATGAAAGAATCGGGAGGCCTGAAGTGAAGTGAAGCATTGGCAGGGATTTGGAAAGGAAGGGACGGATAATGAGATCAAGGAAATTAGAGCTGGAGGTCCCAGGGCCTTAATGTAGGCAGTGAGAGTGAGGATTCAGGATTGACTGCCAGGCTTGGGTGCCTGGGGCCCTAGTGATGACGCTCTGTTAGACAAAGGACGTAGAGTAGACGTAGGGACTGGTGGGGTCAGAGGAGAACGATTAATGAGTTTGAGCGGCACTGAGTTTGAAGTGCCTGTGGCGCACTAGGAGACGTAGCACGGCTAGTTGGAAACAGGCAACACGGAAATGAAGGTGTCCATCTGGGTAGGACACACACGGCCTATGGGTGGCCGTCCAAGCCCTCAGCGGCCGTGCTGCCGGAGAGGTGTAAGAGCTGAGTCTGGACCTCCAGCATTTAAGGAAGAACCAAGACGGAGACTGGGAAGGAGCATCCAAGGAGGTAGGAGGAAAACCGAGGGCAGACGAGTGTCTCAAGAGGGAGGAGGAAAAGGCGACAGTGGGAGACACCTCAGTCTGGCCACAGAATGTGCTAGACCTCACACCTGGGAGGCAAGGGAGCGGGTGCCCAGAAAGTTGTGTTTGTGGAGCAGAGAGGGTGGAGGGCAGGGCGCAGGAGGTGAGGAGGGGATGGGCGGCGCACCTGGAGGAGAGGGTAGATGGAGTCTGCAGCATCCCTCCCCAGTCACAGCTGACTCCTGAGGCAGCGACAGGCTCCTAAGTGCTTGGCTGCCTTTCTCACTAAAGCCTCACCCACCATAGTCTCCCCCCATTATATAGAGATGAAAACTTGCCCGAGGTTACAAAGCAGGAAGCTGGGAAGAAGAGAAAGTGCAGAGAGTGTGGGTAATGCCCGGAAGGGAGGCTTCCTCTGTGTTTTCCATTTCTCTAGGGAACCCTGGGTAGATGCTGAGAAGGGTCTGGTTCTATAGGAAACCCAGCAGTCCCTGCTTTTGTGGAGCTCTTAGCAGCAGAGACCAGTGCTCCTGGGAGCCGGGACCTTTCCATCCTCTGAGCGCAGGCCCTGGGGTGACAGCCAGCACTGGTGGGAAAGAGCTCTTAGCAGCGTTGTTGGGATTGAGGTAACGAGGATTACCCTAATTTTTAGGGTAACTGGGAGGCTTGAAGCGCCTGTTGCAGAAGAAAAGCCCAGAAGTACCCAGAGTGTAGATGGTCAGGTGAGGGAGACTGAGGCAGTCGCCCAAAGATGGCATGTTGAGCTGGCCCCTCTCCCTCCTGGCCGCACCCCGGAGGCCTGGGCTGTCAGCGCTTTACCATTCAGCTCCTTCTCCCGTCCTGCCCTCATGCAATTTCCCAAGACATTGCTGGCGTCCTTTGGGAGTGGAGTCATGTGAGTCTTGAAAGAAACTGGTGAAAAACAGACTCTGACCTGAAGGCAGGGCAGGCGGGAGGCCCCGTGCTGCTTCGGGGTTCCAGTCTCCGGGTTCCGGGTGGCCTGTGTGGGAGGAGCCCGGGAAGGCCCCGCCTCCTGTGGGGGGGGGGGGGTGAGCGCCTGCAAGCTTGTTCTAGCTCTGCCCCTTTCTTCTGGAAACATTCTTGACGTGGAAAGGCAAGCTGGGAGAAAGGGAGCGTGAGAAAAACAGAAACAGAAAACAATAGACGTTGCGTGTGGTCTCCGTGAACTGGAGGGTTTTGGAAAACTCTTGTCAGCATTTCCCTGTGTCATCGTCTCAGAAGCCACAAAAGAAAAAGAAGGTTATCTTGCTCCCAACAGGTTGTAAGAATAATAAGTCAAGCGGCTGTAGAGGCTTAGTCTTGCCTCGGCAGCTTCTGGCCTGGTAGCTTCTCACCTGAAGCATGGCCAGGGTGGGGGGAGCGATGCTGCTCTCCTGAGTCAGAGCAGGGCGCTTCCTTCGGGCACTGTAGGGAGGAAGTCAGCTGGAGGAGGCCCAGCAGCAGGGCCCTGGGAGTCCCGCGTGCAGACAGTCCCTTTGAGAGCTCTTAACTCGGCATACATTCCACTCTCGAGTTTATAGCCTAGCGGGAAGAAAAAACAAATGTGTTGAGAATCATCTCATTAAGATGGAGGTCATTAAAATGTAGTGTATTAAGAGAAATGGTGTGTCCCAGTTGGGGGCTAAGCCAGGCAGGATTTCTGGGGATGGCGTAGCTGAAATCACCACCTGAGTTCAACGTTGGGGGTTCCTGGCCCGCCTGTGTAGCCGTTAGTGCTGGCGCTCAGGCCCAGGCCCGAAGCACCAAGTGGCCACAGCACCATCTGTGCGTCCCCTCCCGGCCTGATCTCTTCTCTCTGGTTTCCTCCCATGACAGTTTGACTTTGGGGACACCATGGTCCACCAGGCCATCCACACCATCGAGTACTGCCTGGGCTGCATCTCTAACACCGCCTCCTACCTGCGGCTCTGGGCCCTCAGCCTCGCTCATGCACGTGAGTGTAGTTCACTCAGGTTGAAACTTATGCTTTTCCCTTCCTCTGGGCACTGTTGAGGATGTGGGCTTAAGTAGAGGGGCTATACCATCAAGGTTCTGGAATTATGCAGACTCCTGAATCCCGGGAGAAAGATGTGCAAATGGGAGGACCAGTGCTTTTGCCAGGTTAACTATGTGCAGTAGTCCCCCTAAGGCTGCGGGAAGCCGGGGTGCAGCAAACACTTCAGGTGAGGGGCGGCAGAGCAAGGTGGAAGGCCCACAGCACCTCTTGCCAGACTGAACCGATGTCCTGTCTCTGCATTCCCCAGAGCTGTCTGAGGTGCTCTGGACCATGGTGATCCACATCGGCCTCAGCGTGAAGAGCTTGGCAGGAGGTTTGGCACTATTCTTCATTTTCGCCGCCTTTGCCACCCTGACCGTGGCCATCCTCCTGATCATGGAGGGCCTCTCGGCCTTCCTCCACGCACTGCGGTTACACTGGTGAGCGGCACCGAGTTCGGGGGGCTGGGGGAGGGCAGCTTTATTCTTGTACAGAATCCAGAGACATTAGGAAGTGTCTGCTTTCATTCACATCGTTATGCCCAAGGACCTGCATTAGGAGTGAGCTTCAGGAAATGTCCACAGAAAAGCACAGCTCACTTTTCAGAGCCCCCAAGGGAGAATTCTCTGGTGGGTGTTGTCAGATTCCCTCTCCCTGCCTTCAGCCTTCTTCACTGCTCTTGATTATGGCTTAAAAGACTTGCTGAGGTGGTTGGTATTTGGGGTTTTTTTTTTGCTCTGGCATAAACTTTCTCCTATCTTCAGAGCAATGGAAGCAACTCTGGAATAGATTTGCAGTCCAGGAAGGTGCTAGAGCGCACTGTACCCCAGTTTTGTCCCCCTTGTTCTGTCATTGTGCTGGTGTGTTTGGGCAGGAGCCATGGCAGCTCCATGCAGATAAGGGGGTTCCTGGTTCCATAGTGTGTAGCTCAGTACCCTGAAGCAGCTTCTTCACAAGGGCAGGTTTGGATTTGTTTGTTTTTGTTAAAGTAGTTTGTGGCTTTTAATGGCTCTGCCTGGAGAGAGCTAGCTCAGCCCCAGGGCGTGGGAGAGGTGGGGTCTGGTCCAGGCAGTGACCCTGTGACCTCAAGGTACAGTTACCAGATTTAGCAAATAAAATTACAGGACACCCAGTGAAATTTGAATTTTAGATTAACAATGAACTTTTTTTTAGTATAAGTATGTCCCAAATGTACATGGGACATACTCATACTAAAAACTAGGCGTCCTGTACTTTATCTGGCTTCATGCCCTCCCTCTTTTGAGTCTCCACTTCCTCCTTTATGTTGTGATTCTCCCTCTCTTTTTGGGTCTCAAACCCCAGTGGTTCTGGAAGCTCTGGACCCTCTCCCTTGAGAAACACCCCCCAGTTTTACCCATTTAGGGAGTCACAAACTCCCTGACCCTTCCTCAGGAACTCCTAGACGAGATGGTCTGTGGTACCATTGATCTCAAGATCAGAGAGTGTATGGAATGTCCCGTTACATCAGATTTCTAAACCTGAACCAAAGGATCCTCTTCCCCGTTCCCTTTATCTTTGGTTTTCCTCCTGACTTGGTCATGCTGAGCCCCCTCAGAGATTCCTCTGTTTGCTGTTTAAATGACAGGGGACCGGGAGGCATGGAAGGGCGGGGCATAACTGGGACTTACTCTTCCCTCAAAAGCTCCTTTAAAATAACCTGTCCTCTGGCTGGCATTCCTCCCCCTCGCCGCCCTCCTCCCCACCCAGCTGTTGTTTATTTACTGTCCAGCCAGGAGGCTAGGAGCGCTGCGTGGCTCAGACTGCTGGCACGCTACCCTGTTCTCAGCTTATCAGCATACTCTCGCCCCAGCACACTTCCTCAGCCACTCGGTATGAGGGAATGTCTGTGTAACCAGCCTGTGGTGACTCACTGTTCCTTCCTTCCTTTCCTAGTACTTCTCTGTCTCCTGAGCCCTGGGCTTGTGGGCTTAGTGACTACCCCACCTGAATTCCAACCCAAGTGGGGAGCCTGTCGCCTCCTCCCTGGGTGGGCAGGGGAGCAGTCACGGTGCTGGGTCAGAACTATCAGAGCAGTGAGCCAGCCACACCGCAGAGGGAGGAAGGTCGCCTGAGTCCGGGCCTAGTCTCCAGAGTGAGCAGAGGCAGCTTGGGAGGCCATGTTCTGTTGTCGCCAGAAGGATTATTTCTTCCTCAGGGATACCTGTGGCCTTCAAGTGAAGGTATCTTCCCACGTTCCCTGTGAATGAGCCCAAGGACCTGATGAGTGACAAGAGATCAGGCTTCAGAATTAGGCCCACCTGGGTTCAAATTCTGGCTCTGTTACTGGCTGGGTGACCCTGAGGAGAGCACGTACCTCTCTGAACCTCACTTTCTTTCGTGTGAAGAGAGGATGATATCCACGTAACATGGTTGCCGTGATAAATATGAAATAACGCACATACTAGGCGCCTGTCACAGTGTCACGGCACATCATAAACTGTGTTCAAGGGCAGATTGCAGCCACCCGCTTAGAAGTGGGCCGCCCTGTGGAGAGGGTATCTTGGCCTGGGTCCCCTTGTAAAGAAACTGCTTGTAGTGTTTAGAGAGGGGAGACCCCCTGGGGGAGGCACATCTGAATGCCTATAGTTTTCAAGGAACGGACTTATCAGACAAACTTATGGGTTGCTTTGTTTGGGTAGTGGAGGTATCGCAGAGAAGAGAAACCCGAAACTCCTTTGTCCGGCTTTCAGAATCCATTGTTGGAGGTCCCGTTTGGAGCATTGCCCTTACTGAAAGGGGGTGAATGAAAAGGGTGCTCGTGCTCCCCCTCCTGGCCGAATGTGGATGTGCTGCAGGGATTCCTGGGCCTTCTAGTCCCCCAGGACTGTAGGAATTCTGAGTTGTGGCCCTCTTGTGAGGCTGGGGACAGCTTGTCCTACCGAAAATGGCTGTGGGATATTGCTGCTGTTTTCCTTGGGGTCCAGCCTGGGCGTCTTCATACCCGTCACTTTACCCCTGGCTGTCAGCTGGGGTTTCCTGATCCTGATGCAAGGGCTGCCCCATTATAAAAGTTCTGGATGTCTTCAGTGGGGACAAGAACAACAACGTCTGCTCTGGTAACAAACCACTAATCTGAGATTCATGTAGGGTCCTAAGAAGGTGGGTGATATATTTGAAAACAAGAGTGAACAGGCTACTGTCCCAGCCTGCTAATTCCGTCTCCTTCTGATCAGAGTTACATGTCTCTCTATTTTTGCCTACTGTAATTAGCTGTCTTTTCTTCCTCAGGAAAGCAAAGGCAGGGATAGGGTTTGTCAGTTTGTGGACAGCAAACTGACTTTAGTAGGAAGACTGTTGCCCTGTAGCCCACTTTCAGGAACCGAATCCCTTCTTACCGAGCAGATTCCACATACGTGTCAGTGCACACACTTGCGCATTCACAGATTGCTTGAAGGCCAAGGGAAGGTGGGGACCAGACTGTCGTAAGGAGTGGAGTGGCGCTGCAGCAGGACACCACGGGACGGTTGTGGGAACGGCTGGCCCGGAAGTAAGCACACCTGAAGTGTAGTTCCTGGCTGCCATCATTGCCCTGACATGTGGGCCATCAGACAGATGTGCGTTCAGGCCCTGGACTGTTCAGAGAGTGGCAGAAAGGGCCAGAGAAGCAGCTCAGCCCAGAAAAGAACTGCCTCTTTTCACTCACACCCCCCGCCAGGAAAGGAAGAAGACCCAGGACTCTTTTCCCATTCCCTCACTCAAGGAAACAAGGTTTCCTGTTACATAGCAGTGGTGAGCGCTCCGGGCACTCCCGTTTATCCTTCGGGGTCACTGGGGAGCCTTTGTCAGGTACTGCAGCTGAAAGGAAAGGATCTCCGAGAAACCCATCCGACTTCCCGAGGCCCTCCTCACAACCGTGGAATTCTAGAGGTGCATTTTGGTGGCTTGGGGCGTGGCGGGGCCCTGGAGGGTCCCTGGGTGGTGTAGCAAGCTCCTAAAAGAAGAGGCACTTGCAGGGCGGCGAGCAGGGCCCCCTGGGCCCCGGCGTAAAAGACTTCATGTTTGTACTTTCTCAGGAAGCACACATTTCCCTGGTTGGGAGGGAGAAGAGGGTGGGGAGCAAGATAGGGAGATTGCTTTCCAGCCTTGTTCTGGGAGGTTGAGGTAAGCGAGGCGGAGAAGGGACGTGAAGTCAGGCTGACCCTGAGATGCCCAAGATGTCCATGGTGGTGGCCACCCTAAGTCTCTAACCGCAGGCAGTGGCTGGCTGGTGGTAGAGGCGGTATCAGGCCATGTGTCAGAGGGACCGCCCGTGTGCTCATATGGCAGAATTTATGCACCTGCATTCCAGACACATGTAGCCCTTCCTTCCCTCTGGGCCCCCTGGGTAGATGCAGAGGAATGCCAAGAGAAGGATGGTGATCCCATGGGCATCTGAAAACTTCTGAAGCTTCTATTCCATTCGTCCAGTTTGGAATTTGAATTGTTTGTGTGATTAGCCGGCCAGGGGCTCAGAGTTCTGGACCCCTTATAGACCCTAAGGTGACTTGCCCACCATCTCACTGCATGAATGCAAATGGGATGTGTCCAACCCTTTCCAGTTGTTCAGAAAGGCCCTTGCCATATGCAAACAGCATAGTCAACATGAACATTCAGACCCAACCAGTGGATGAGGAGCAGGAACCTACCCCATCCCCACCGAATTCCCCCAACAGAGGCCTGAATGGCTGTAGCTTCTACGTTCTCGGGGTTGGGATATGGGGACAAGTCCAGATGCCGGGTTGAAATTGCTTTTGTTAGGAATCCTGTGACTGACCAGTTTGAAGCCCCCTCCCCCAGGTCCTATTTTCCCTTGGCCCAGGGAACCCTCCAGAGTCCGGGAGGCTTTGGGACCTTGGCCCAGACCCTGGAATGTGGGGCTGGGAGGAGAAGGCCGCCTGTTCTTAAACGCCCACACAGAAAGTTCTGTTCACCTCTTCTCCCCAGGGGGTGGAGCCAGCAGCTCTGCAGTGTCCTCAGCCAGCACCCCAGGGCCTTTGAGGACCTCTGAGGACCTCTGAGTGCCACCACAGACCATCCACGATGCAGGCAGTCCTTCCAGTGTGCAGGCCTCTGGGCTTGGAGGCAGGAAGGAGCCCATTGCCCGTAGCCTGCCCCAGCCCCCAGCTCCGCCTGTCCTTGCAGGGCTTCTGGCACCCCCAGGGTCACACAGCCCCAGTGGAAACTATTCCTCAGGGCAGCTCTCCTTGGCTTTTTTATCCTCTGAATCATGCATTTTTCTGCCCATATTTGGTGGTGATTTGGTTGCTGGGCGGCCATCCAGGGAGTATGCAGGGGGAAGCGTAGCCTGCAGCCTGGCTCTGCTTCCAGGAGTGCCGTCTTCCTGCCCCTCGGAGTCTGAAAGGGCCCCAGGGAGACCGGCAGCCATGGATGCTGAACTGCTTGGGAAGGGAGGTGAAGCTCTGCTTTTCCTTTCAGCCCTTGGGGGAAGAATTTGTTCTCAGATGTTTTTGTAGTTGAAGAGTATTTTTGCCATTACTTGGAGAAGACTCCCCCCTCACCTTCCTGGGAATTTCCTCCCCAAAGCATCCAGCCTTTACTCGCAACCCTCCCTTCTCCTTCCTCCTGTGAGAAAGAAACAAACTAGAAAACAAGGGCCCTTGCCAGAGTCTCTGGCGCTGAGCTCGCTGCCGCCCAGGGGCTTCCCTGAGAGGTTCACCGTGAGCCCCTGCACCCCGGCCAGGAGCCTGGTATCTAGTCTCTACATTGCCCTTAGAGACTCAAACCAACCGCACTTCTGTTGCACATGGCTAGACAGAGTTTTGCGTAAACATACTCTGCTCAGCAGGAAGGAGCAGAACTGAGGAAAAACCAGTGAGGAGGTATGCAGGCACTCTTGCCTTGCCGAGGGCAGGCCCTGGCTTCAGAAGCGGGGATTTGTGTGTGCTGTGGGAAGTAGGCCAAGGCCTGGGTTTGGTGGGTGGGTGGCAGAAGGCCGGGCTGCTTTCCCAAGCTCAGCTAGGAAAGTGAGGCCTTGGGGAGGAGGGTCAGAGCATCTTTCTAGCCCACTGTGAAATCCCAAAAGGATTCTATGGAATGATGACTTTCCTTTTCCCTTTCCCCAGGGTCGAGTTCCAGAATAAATTCTACAGCGGAACCGGTTTCAAGTTCCTACCCTTCTCCTTTGAGCACATTCGGGAAGGGAAGTTTGACGAGTGATTCCTTTGTGGGGCTGTGTGCCGGCGGGCTGCCCTCCCCACTCCCTCCACAGTGGTTAGCTGTGCTCCTCTCGCCTGTTGGTTGTGCTCCCTGGGTACCAGGACGTGTGTGCCATCCCCGCCACCCCTCCTCCAGCCGCCTGTGAGTCATTTAGATAGACCCGTCCCTCCCTGGTCCCCTGCCCCCGCCAACTTTATGTGTAGTGTAGTGATTTTCTAGAGAAAAGCGGGCTCTGGCTGTCACTCACACCCACTGGGCACCGGCCCCGCCCTCCCAGCCTCCGTCCAGCCAGAGACAGCCCTTTCTCTGTCCCCTATCGGTAAACAAGTTAGTGCATTTTACCTTTGAGCCCGAAGCCCTCGGAAGGAGACCCGTCACCATCCACACCCAGACTTTGAGCCCCCTCTTCCTGCCACTGTAGTTATTGGTTGGGGGTAGGGTTGCTCTTTAACATGCCCTACTCTTGGATTAGCAGGGGTGGGTCCAGGAAGATGGTATCTGTCCTCTGCCCATCCCTCTGGTCTTCAGAGCAGTTGTTAATCAGGAATTCAGCTGAATGCAACTATGCCGGTGTGTGTAGCTTCTCCCTGTCACTCCCAAGGGTCCCAGGGTACCCAGCACCACCTCCCTTACCCGCGCCGGGGTGACCCAAACAGAGGTCCTGGCTGCCTCCTGTGGCTGGATGCTTCTAGGCCATGCTGGGGGCCCTGCCACAAGCACGCCCTCTGGGCAGAGGGTTCAGACTTGCTCTTTCCTGGTGCAGACCCCAAGACCTACCTTCCCCTACCCCTAATCATGAGTCTCGAGGGCAGGACCGTGGTCATCCAGGGTGGTTCTGCCTGCAGACCTGCCTTCTCTGCCCTCCAGTGCCCCTCCCCACTTCCACTGGGGACCCAGTCAAGGGAGCGGGGTCCTGGGCAGCGAAGGCTGGCGCCGTTTACAGTTTGCGGATTGGAGGCAATGGCCAGGGCTGCAGCACGCTGGTTGTGAGAGCTGCACGGCCTTGCCCTGTGGGCCGATGGTGAGCAACCCCCCTCCCCGCAACGGGCCACCTCTCCTGTCACCCCCATGCTGGGCTATGGCTCTTAGGGCCTTTTAATCATGTGTTGACACAGCAGCCGTGGCTGTTTCAGCTAAATTGAACCCTGTGGCCCCCAGTGGTAGAGATAATCCTCTGAATTGGCCAGGCCCCTGCCCTCCTCCCACCCTGGCTTTTCTGAGTGAGTTACTTGGAGCTGCTCACGACTCTCCTGGGCATGGGCCACGCACCCAGCTTCCCTGTGTGCTGGCCAGTGTGACCCTGTGCTGAGCCCCCTCCCCTCTGGGCCCAGTGGTTTACATGATGACCTTTGCTCTGTTTACAGCGGGGGTTTGAAGCAGAGCTCTTTGTCAGGAACCCTGCCCAAGGCCCTTCTGTTACACATTCCTGTGCTGAATAAAGTGTGTTTGACTCTACCAGGGAGGCTGCCTGTCCTTGTGCCCACAGCCCCTGTGTCGCACGCCCCTGCCCCTTTTCCAGCATGTCTGCTTTCCTGTGATCAGAGGCCACAGCTGCAGGCAGGGCAGTTTGTGAAATTCTCACCTCTCAAGTTTCCCAGGCGCCTTCCCCTCCCTGGAGCCCAGCAGCTTCATAGCTACTGCGTCTGGTGGGGAGGGGATCTGGGGACCCGTCCTCCTCTTCCTCTCCTGCCCTACCACCCAGACAGCAGGGGAAGAGGAGGCCTGGGCATCTGTCCACCTGCCTCTCTTCTCCAAGTGTGCTTTCCAGGACTCAGTAGCCTGGCTATTTTGAGCCCCAGTGCCCTTGGCCTTGGTGTTAAGTGGAGGCTCTCTATGGGGTTCATCAGGGCAGTGGGAGAATGTGAGGTGCTGAGGTCGGCAGGCTGCTGAAGAGCCAGCAGGCGGGGTGGGCAGGGAGGGCGCCGTCTCCCTCCTGACTGCCATGTAAGGCACCCACATTCTTCCTCAGTGCCCTCCCTCCCCATTCCTCCTGGGGCCTCCAGGATGGGGGCTGCGCAGGAATGTGAGCAGCGGGCTGACAGCTGCTGCCCCGGGAGCGGTGAGGAGGGGCAGGAACACGGTGTTTCGGTGTTTCGGTGTTTCGTGTTCCTTATCCTCGAGCGCTCTCCTCCCTGACGGGCCACCTGCCCTGGAACAAGCCGTGGAGTGCCACACCCCCACCTGGCTCTACACGCGTGCGCAGTCCAGGATGGGCCTTCAGGGGGAGGAGCTCCTTTAGTCTCTGCTTTGCTACTGACTCAAAAAGGAGGTTTAATAAGAATAGATATTTGGAATCAATGGAATAGAAATGAATTGAGAGTCCAGAAGTAAATAGATTGACTTTTACTTTGTGGAAAATTGAGCTTCCACAAAGGGGCCAAGACAGTTCAGCTTGGGCAGAACAGTCTTCCACAACTAGTATTTGTACAACTGGGTATCCACGTGCGAAAGAACAAATTTGGACTGCAGTCCCCATGCTGTATATAAAAATTAACTCAAAGTGGGCCGTCGATCTAAATGTAAAAGTTAAAAACTAAAACTCCTCGGGGAAATTCTAGGAGAATGTCTTTGTGAGCTTAGGTTAGGTGATGATTTTTAGATACAACACCAAAAGCAAAGCGATAAAAAGATTAAAGAGGGGCGCCTGGGTGGCACAGTGAGTTAAGTGTCTGACTGCTGGTTTCCCCTCAGGTCCTGATCTCGGGGTAGTGAGAGCGAGCCTGGCATCGGGCTCAGCGCTCAGTGCAGAGTCTGCTTGAGTTTCTCTCCCTCTCCTCTCCCCTGCCCTACCCCCCCAAAAGAAATTTTAAACAAACAAAAAAAAAAGATAAAAGATAAGGGCCTTAGGGCTGCCTAAGGTGGCTCAGTCAGTGGAGCGTCCAACACTTGATTTCAGCTCAGGTCGTGAATTCAGGGTCATCAGACCCAGCCCAGCATTGGGCTCTGTGCTCAACACAGACCGCTTCTCCCTTTCCTCCTCTTCCTCTGCCCCTCACGCCCCCGCCACATAGGCACTCCCTCTCTCTCTAAAATAAAATAAATCTAAAAAAAAAAAAAAAAGATAAGGGACTTAGTCTTACAAGGTTTTGTACTTTTTTTTTAAATGATTTTATTTATTCATTTGACAGAGACAGCAAGAGAGGGAACACAAGCAGGGGGAGTGGGAGAGGGAGAAGCAGACTCCCCACTGAGCAAGGATCCCGATGCCGGTCTCAGTCCCAGGACCCTGGGACCGTGATCTGAGACGAAGGCAAACGTTCAACAACTGAGCCACTCAGGGGCCCACAGGTTGTGTACTTTAAAGGATGGAATCCAAACTCTAACACTGGGAGAAGCTGCGAATCATATCTAATAAGGGACATATATCTAGCATATATATAAAGAACTTTTACAATTCAGTCATAATTATATAAGTAAATACCTTAATTTAAGAGGTAAAATTGGGGGTGACTGCCTGGCGCAGTAGAGCGTGCAACTTTTGATCTCGAGGTAGTGAATTCAAGTCCCATGTTCGAGTCCCAGGGGTATAGAGATTACTTTAAAATAAAATCTTAAGGGGTGCCTGAGTGGCAGTTAAGCGTCTGCCTTTGGCTCAGGTCATGATCCCAGGGTCCTGGGATGGAGCCCCACATCAAGCTCCTTGCTCAGCGGGGAGTCCGCTTCTCCCTCTTCCTCTGCTCCTCCCCCTGCTTGTGCACTCTGTCTCTCTCTCTCTGTCAAATAAATAAAAATCTTTAAAAAAATGTTTATAAAAAAGAATAAAATAAATAAAATCTTAAAAAAATAATAAAAGCGGGGCGCCTGGGTAGCGCAGTCATTAAAGCGTCTGCCTTCGGCTCAGGGCGTGATCCCGGCGTTCCAGGATCAAGTCCCACATCGGGCTCCTCCCCTGGGAGCCTGCTTCTTCCTCTCCCACTCCCCTGCTGTGTTCCCTCTCTCGCTGGCTGGCTCTCTGTCACATAAATAAATAAAATCTTTAAATAATAATAATAATAATAATAATAAATAATTTTTTTAATTTAAAAAATGAAAGGATGAGTAGGCATTTCTAGGAAGAAAACAGAACACAAATGAGCAATAAGCCCATTAAAAGATGATTAGCATCATTAGGGAAATACAAATCAAAACCACAAGAGGATCTGCCACATCAAATCCACCATGAAAGGCAGTAATAATGGGACAATACAAGTGTGGACAAGGATGTGGAAGAATTGGAACTGTAGTTGGGGGGGGAGAATGGAAAATGGTGCAGCTCCTTCAGAAAGCCATCTGGCAGTTCTTCAAAATGTTGAACATAGAATTAATATGAGTCAACGATTCAACTTCTACACATCTACCCAAGAAAAATGGGGGGAAAATGCATACAAACTTGTACACAGGTGTGCATCGTGGTATTGGTCATTGCCCCAAAATGGAAACAACCCAGATGTCCATTAGCTGAAGACTGGGTGAGCAAAGAGTGGCCCAGCCATCCATACGACAGGTATTAGTCAACAGTGAAGAGGAATCTAGTACTGACACGTGCTACTACATGGATGAACGTCAAAAGCATCATGCTAAGAACCCAGACACAAGACCTTATAATGTGTGATTCCATTTGTGTGAAATTTCTAGAATGGGCAGACTGGTAGAGACAGATAGTAGGTTGGCGGTTGTCTAGGACTGGATGTTGGCTGGGGCCGGATTAAAATGGCAGCAGTGACTGCTAATAGGTATAGGGGTTCTTTTGAGGAATGATGAAAATGTAAAATTATTATAGGAACAGTAGCACAACTCTGAATTTACTAAAAACAACATTGCTAAATTGAACGTTTATTTTTTTTAAGATTATTTATTTATTTATTTGACAGACAGGGCACAAGCAGGGGGAACGGCAGACAGAGGGAGAAGCAGGCTCCCCGCTGAGCAAGGAGCTCGATGTGGGGCTCCATCCCAGGACCCTGGGATCATGACGTGAGCTGAAGGCGGACACTTAACTGACTGAGCCACCCAGGCGCCCCTGAATTGAACATTTAAATTGGTAAACTTTATGGTATATATCAATAAAATGGGGCAGGGGCTGGGAGACCTAGGGCTTCCACAGGGAGAATTTCCTCCCTTGCCCAGCGGAAAAGACCTAAGCAGAACTTCCGGGATCTAGTGGCCTTGGGCTGCCTCCAGCCCAGCCAGCTAAAGATGGACTGAGTAGGAACTGAGCCACAGAGGGGGACGGGGAATACCAGGAGCCCTGGGGTATGGGCGGGGAACAGGTTGGATCCATTGCTCCTGTGTTTAAGGGACATGCCATGTATCCTGATCCCCTTCTTATGGAATCACTGCACCCCAGACCTCTGCTGAGTGAGTCTGTGCTCTTGTCCAGGGAGTGCCCCACCTTGAGGTACTATAACAAGTGTGGGAGAGGGTGGCTTGGTGTTCCAGAAATAGGAGACAAGTCCATCAGCATTTTCAGGACCCCACTCTCCATCCTGTCCTTCACTGGGGGCCTGAGAAGGACTGCCCCTTTTTTTGCCCGCAGAAGCCCTGGGTGGAAGGGGCATTGGAGCTTCCCTCAGATCTCAAGATTTTCAATGACCTGCCTGCTCTCCCAGCTCCCCAGCTGACCCAAGGCATGTCCTGGGTGTGGACTGTCCCCTGGTGGCGAGACAAGGAAGGAGCCACACGTTCCTCCTCACAGCAAGGTGGGTGGGATCCTACAGGCTGTGACAGGCAGAAAGGGGTAAGTGACCCTGAAGGTATTCTGGGGTGCATAGGCAGAAGGTCAGGCTGGCCAGGAACGAAAGAGGAGACAGATGGAGAGCGGAGAGCCCAGCTCACTTGTTCCATACACGTTAACTGAAAAATAAAGTGTGTCATGGGAAAATGATCAGACAGTACAAAAGGCCCTATTACAAAAGCCCTCCTCCCACCCTGAGAGTCCCAGTGCCCCACCCAAGGCAACCACTGTTTACAAGGCCTTTTTTGTTGTTGTTTTTGTTTTTAACACAAATGGGAGTTTGCTATACCCACTAATTTGACCTTTAAATATAAATACATATATATATATAATATAAATATATAGCTTGCAGAACAGTAACACCACACATCGTCCTCATCCTTTTTTTTTTTTCAGCTAATAGTTGATATTTCATCAGTTGATGCACCTTAATTTCTTCAACCACCCCCTACTGTCAAAGAGTTCCCAGCCTGGAGGGCGTGGGTGGCACAGCGGTTAAGCGTCTGCCTTTGGCTCAGGGTGTGATCCCGGCGTTATGGGATCGAGCCCCACATCAGGCTCCTCCGCTGGGAGCCTGCTTCTTCCTCTCCCACTCCCCCTGCTTGTGTTCCCTCTCTCGCTGGCTGTCTCTATCTCTGTCAAATAAATAAATAAAATTTAAAAAAAAAAAAAAAAAAGAGTTCCCAGCCTGGTGGGGAAGATGAGCAGAGACAGTGTGACTTGTCCCACGTAATCCGTGAAGCTCCTGCCCAGCATCTATGAGCTCAGGCCTTGAATGTGCTACAAACTCCCTGGAAGGTGTCCCTAATCTTTTGCTGCTTCCAGCAACCCCCACCACTCTAGATGAATCCAGATCCCACAGAGAGGCACCCTGAGCCTGACCACCTCCAGCCCAACTCCCCCAACAGAAACACTGGTAAAATGATCCTGGGAGGAAAGTCTGACAAGTCTTACCCAGATTAAAGGCTGTTTGGAGGGGGAATTGGAGAGAAGTGGAGAGAGGCCCCGGGGGCTATAGGCTATGGCCCCAGGAGGACACAGCTCTCTGGGCTAGTCTAGGAGCTGCTCCCTGGGAAAAGGTGAGAACCTTCTGATACCAGGAACTGACTGGGAGCAGGGCTGCACCTCCCACAGGAGCTGCTCGCTGAGCTGGGAACAAGGCAGGGGGACTGCAGTTTGTGCCTGTGGCTGGGCAGGGGGCAGAGGAGCCGGGCAAGCTCAGGGAACTCCCACGTTTTCTTTTCGTTTCAGGCTCTGGATTCTCTGCACCGGCAACTCTTCCTCTGACCCCTCCCCTTCCTCTAAGCAGTTTCACTCAGGCCTGACAATCTGGAAAAAGCTACATCTGTATCCAAAAGGACCCAGAATCCTCTTAGAACGTGTGGTGCTCCCAAAGGGCCCACCGCTTCATGCCACCACATAGCTCCACCCCGCCCAGGCGGGCAGCCTGAAAAGTGGCATCGTTTGGGAACGGTGGCAAGAACGCTGGTCTGGGAGTTGGGAGGTCCGGGTTCCAGTCCTGGACATATTCTTCTACCGGTTACTGATCTTGTCCGAGTCACTTCCTTTCTCTGGCCCTCAGTTTCCCAATATGTGCAATGAAGATATGGGCTCCATCTGTCCTGCTTCCACTGCCCTTTAAGGATCAAATGGAGAGCCCCTAACTGCGCCCACCCCCCACCCTGCCTCACCATGGCCAGTCCAGACTCACATGACCCATCTCTCCTTCAACTTCCTGACCTTTTAGTTCCTCAAATCTGCCCAGCTCTTTCTTTACCCTTTCATGGTCTTCATGTATATACATTTTTCTCTGCCGGGAATGCTCTCTCCTCCCTCTTTCCTAGTCAATCCCAATTTAATTCATATTAAATGTCACTTCCTTTTGGAAGCCTTAGGCCAGGTATCTTTGTATTTCTTCACAGCATCACAACTTTACTTATGTTAGGGTGGCCAGTGTCCTGGGCAAAGAATTGCAAAAAGAGTAGAGGAAAAAGCAGGACAGAGTTTATTCTTCAAGGGAGGAGAGGAGTCAGACATCCAAGAGAAGTCACCTGAGTTTCTGTCAGTCTGGGTATTTTTAAGGCGTTTTGAAGGATGTGAGAGGGCTGCAGCTGTGTCCTTGGGGAGGGGGTATGGGCGGGGGAGGTCGACTCTTGGCCAGGTAGAGCAGATGTTAGAATCTTTGAGGGGCTCTGTCCCAGGCTCATCCGGGATATGGGTTGTGGTCAGACTAGAGAAGAGTATGTTTTGTAGTTGGGGTCTACTGGCTGAGAGTGGAGGGCACCATAACCTAGAGAAACAGAGTTACGGCCAAGTGCAGACACCTGTGAGTTTTGTCTGTAAGCTTTGCTGGGGGGGGGCGGGAGTGGACTTTGAACAGATTCAATTTTTTTAGGACTAAATTAATTTATTCAGAGCACGTGAGCGGGGAGGGGGGCAGAGGGAGAAGGAGAGAGAAGCTCAAGCAGACTCCCTGCTGAACCCCATGTGAGGACGGATCTCACAACCCCGAGATCATGACCTGAGCCAAAGTCAAGAGTCAGCTGCTTAAACGGCTGAGCCACCCAGGCGTCCGGATTCCTTTCAATTTATGTAAGTATTTGGTTTCCAGGTTTTCCCTAGAGGAGGGTGGCCGTGCCTGGTACAAAATAAAACTCCAAATAAAAGTATCTGTTGGACAGTTGCCTGGATGGAGAACAGTAAATCACATGTGAACACCCTCCAGGAACAACGGTACCTGAAGGCGCTTGTGAAGGGCACCGGGTCACAGCCGGTGCTTTTGAAGACACGGGTCACGCGCTCCCGCACCACGTGCGGTCTGAAGACACGCTCCGGGCTCCAGTCGGGGACCCGGAAGCGCGGTCTCTCGGGAGCGGGCTCGTGCGCTAGCTTCTGTGCCACGTGGTCTGAGGCCCACAGCTGATTGGACGCGGGCCGTCCCGCCCCCTAGTCAAGTCGCAATTGATGCCCCGCGGGCCCCGGTCAGCCCGAGACCGCAGGACCATGGAGGCAGCAGCTGTGGCGGCGGTCCTGGGCTTCCTGCTTCTGGCCGCCGCGGGCCGCTCGGCCGGGGACGAGGCCCGGGAGGCGGCGGCCGTGCGGGCGCTGCTGGCCCGGCTGCTGGGGCCCGGGCCGGCGGCCGCCTTCTCGGTGTCGGTGGAGCGCGCCCTGGCGGCCGAGTCCGGCCTGGACACCTATCGCTTGAGCGGCGGCGGCGCCGGGGCGTTGGTGCGGGTGCTCGGCTCCAGCGGCGTCGCCGCCGCCGCGGGGCTGCACCGCTACCTGCGCGACTTCTGCGGCTGCCACGTGGCCTGGTCCGGCTCCCAGCTGCGCCTGCCGGAGCCGCTGCCCGCCGTTCCGGAGGAGCTGACCGAGGCCACGCCCAACAGGTACGGGGCCCGCCGGGTCCCCCGCCCCCTGCGGCCGCCTGCACCTGCCTCCGCCTCCCACCTCCCGCCCCAGGGCGCCAGAGGCCCCTCCCCGCCCCGCGGCAGCTGCTGCAGGGAGACTGAGCGGAGCGCGGGCTTTAGGGTCGCCCTGCCTCTAAAAGCCGTGTGTCCTTGAATAAGTCACTTAGCCTCTCAGAGCCTCAGTGGGCTCATCTGAAAAATGGAAATATAACATCTATCACGCAGTGTTGGTCGTGAGGATTTGCACCGTGACGGGCGTAGAATTTGTGGTGCAGAAAATGCTATTCCTTTCCTTCCACCTTCTCTTGGAAAATGCCCACCGAGGAATGACACCCACCCCCTCACAGCCTCCGTTCTGGCGCTTGTCCCACCGCAGGGAGGTGGTGTGTGCACACACCTGTCTCCACATTAGACTGTGGGGAGAGGGACCCCCCCCCTTCCAGGACAGGGACCAGTGTTGCCATAGAACACTTAAACACTGTGCAGAAGGGGGCTCTAGCAGAGTTGGCTGGAAATGCAGTGTGCTCTCCCAGATAGCTGCCTGGCTACAGCTGGGGGCGCCTCGGACGCTCCCGAACTGATCCGGACAGGCCGAGGCCCCGGACTCGAGGGCCTCAGGCTCCTCCTAAGACGGCTCTTGGCTTTTGGGGGAAAGATTTAAGAGCAAGGCATTTAGAGAAGGGACAAAGGTTTATTAAGTCTGAAAGTAAGAAAGGTGCCACTTCACAAAGTAGCCATCTCTCCTCCCAGATGAGGAAGAGGACACCCCTTTGCCTCTAGAGAAGGGTTTTATAAGTTTTTCAAATTAGCTATCCATATAGGGAGAGGCTTACTTTTTAACTTTGGGCGTTTTAAAGACTTTATTTCTTTGAGAGAGTGACTGAGAGAGCACAAGCAGGGGGAGCGGCAGAGGGAGGGGGAGAAGCAGGCTCCCTGCTGAGCAGGGAGCCCAATGAGGGGTTCAGTCCTAGGACCCTGAGATCATGACCTGAGCCGAAGGCAGATGCTTAACTGACTGAACCACCCAGGTGCCCCTAACTTTGGGTTTAACCTTTAATTTTTCCATTGCTTTAGGGTTGTGATTCGGGTTGTG
>NW_024424897.1:19567561-19602446 GCF_017311325.1 Ursus maritimus | reverse complement strand
CTGGGCAAAGAATTGCAAAAAGAGTAGAGGAAAAAGCAGGACAGAGTTTATTCTTCAAGGGAGGAGAGGAGTCAGACATCCAAGAGAAGTCACCTGAGTTTCTGTCAGTCTGGGTATTTTTAAGGCGTTTTGAAGGATGTGAGAGGGCTGCAGCTGTGTCCTTGGGGAGGGGGTATGGGCGGGGGAGGTCGACTCTTGGCCAGGTAGAGCAGATGTTAGAATCTTTGAGGGGCTCTGTCCCAGGCTCATCCGGGATATGGGTTGTGGTCAGACTAGAGAAGAGTATGTTTTGTAGTTGGGGTCTACTGGCTGAGAGTGGAGGGCACCATAACCTAGAGAAACAGAGTTACGGCCAAGTGCAGACACCTGTGAGTTTTGTCTGTAAGCTTTGCTGGGGGGGGGCGGGAGTGGACTTTGAACAGATTCAATTTTTTTAGGACTAAATTAATTTATTCAGAGCACGTGAGCGGGGAGGGGGGCAGAGGGAGAAGGAGAGAGAAGCTCAAGCAGACTCCCTGCTGAACCCCATGTGAGGACGGATCTCACAACCCCGAGATCATGACCTGAGCCAAAGTCAAGAGTCAGCTGCTTAAACGGCTGAGCCACCCAGGCGTCCGGATTCCTTTCAATTTATGTAAGTATTTGGTTTCCAGGTTTTCCCTAGAGGAGGGTGGCCGTGCCTGGTACAAAATAAAACTCCAAATAAAAGTATCTGTTGGACAGTTGCCTGGATGGAGAACAGTAAATCACATGTGAACACCCTCCAGGAACAACGGTACCTGAAGGCGCTTGTGAAGGGCACCGGGTCACAGCCGGTGCTTTTGAAGACACGGGTCACGCGCTCCCGCACCACGTGCGGTCTGAAGACACGCTCCGGGCTCCAGTCGGGGACCCGGAAGCGCGGTCTCTCGGGAGCGGGCTCGTGCGCTAGCTTCTGTGCCACGTGGTCTGAGGCCCACAGCTGATTGGACGCGGGCCGTCCCGCCCCCTAGTCAAGTCGCAATTGATGCCCCGCGGGCCCCGGTCAGCCCGAGACCGCAGGACCATGGAGGCAGCAGCTGTGGCGGCGGTCCTGGGCTTCCTGCTTCTGGCCGCCGCGGGCCGCTCGGCCGGGGACGAGGCCCGGGAGGCGGCGGCCGTGCGGGCGCTGCTGGCCCGGCTGCTGGGGCCCGGGCCGGCGGCCGCCTTCTCGGTGTCGGTGGAGCGCGCCCTGGCGGCCGAGTCCGGCCTGGACACCTATCGCTTGAGCGGCGGCGGCGCCGGGGCGTTGGTGCGGGTGCTCGGCTCCAGCGGCGTCGCCGCCGCCGCGGGGCTGCACCGCTACCTGCGCGACTTCTGCGGCTGCCACGTGGCCTGGTCCGGCTCCCAGCTGCGCCTGCCGGAGCCGCTGCCCGCCGTTCCGGAGGAGCTGACCGAGGCCACGCCCAACAGGTACGGGGCCCGCCGGGTCCCCCGCCCCCTGCGGCCGCCTGCACCTGCCTCCGCCTCCCACCTCCCGCCCCAGGGCGCCAGAGGCCCCTCCCCGCCCCGCGGCAGCTGCTGCAGGGAGACTGAGCGGAGCGCGGGCTTTAGGGTCGCCCTGCCTCTAAAAGCCGTGTGTCCTTGAATAAGTCACTTAGCCTCTCAGAGCCTCAGTGGGCTCATCTGAAAAATGGAAATATAACATCTATCACGCAGTGTTGGTCGTGAGGATTTGCACCGTGACGGGCGTAGAATTTGTGGTGCAGAAAATGCTATTCCTTTCCTTCCACCTTCTCTTGGAAAATGCCCACCGAGGAATGACACCCACCCCCTCACAGCCTCCGTTCTGGCGCTTGTCCCACCGCAGGGAGGTGGTGTGTGCACACACCTGTCTCCACATTAGACTGTGGGGAGAGGGACCCCCCCCCTTCCAGGACAGGGACCAGTGTTGCCATAGAACACTTAAACACTGTGCAGAAGGGGGCTCTAGCAGAGTTGGCTGGAAATGCAGTGTGCTCTCCCAGATAGCTGCCTGGCTACAGCTGGGGGCGCCTCGGACGCTCCCGAACTGATCCGGACAGGCCGAGGCCCCGGACTCGAGGGCCTCAGGCTCCTCCTAAGACGGCTCTTGGCTTTTGGGGGAAAGATTTAAGAGCAAGGCATTTAGAGAAGGGACAAAGGTTTATTAAGTCTGAAAGTAAGAAAGGTGCCACTTCACAAAGTAGCCATCTCTCCTCCCAGATGAGGAAGAGGACACCCCTTTGCCTCTAGAGAAGGGTTTTATAAGTTTTTCAAATTAGCTATCCATATAGGGAGAGGCTTACTTTTTAACTTTGGGCGTTTTAAAGACTTTATTTCTTTGAGAGAGTGACTGAGAGAGCACAAGCAGGGGGAGCGGCAGAGGGAGGGGGAGAAGCAGGCTCCCTGCTGAGCAGGGAGCCCAATGAGGGGTTCAGTCCTAGGACCCTGAGATCATGACCTGAGCCGAAGGCAGATGCTTAACTGACTGAACCACCCAGGTGCCCCTAACTTTGGGTTTAACCTTTAATTTTTCCATTGCTTTAGGGTTGTGATTCGGGTTGTGGAATTACCCATGGGGAGCAATTTTCAGAATGTCCAACCTTTGTGGCTTTTACTACTGGAGGGAGTGGGGTCTTGTAGTTTTCCACGAGTGGGATCTTGTAACTCTTTTTATGACCTGCTGATTTTTAGGGTAAGGGTCAGCCCAAAACCAGAATGGCTTTACTTTGGTCACCTTGTCTCCCGAGCCTCCCTTCCCTCCTGCCTCAGTACTGAGTCCCCGGGCCACCTGGGGTGGGTCCTGGAGTGAAGCAGTAGAGGGGTCACAACTCCTCCCCTTTGGGCTAGATCTGTAGTGGGGGGTTGTTCCAGGGCAGGGGACCCTCGGAGGTTGGGGACGTCCCCTCTGCCCCCAGGGACATGCTGCAGCTCACGCCTCCACCCGCAGGTACCGCTATTACCAGAATGTGTGCACGCACAGCTACTCCTTCGTGTGGTGGGACTGGGCCCGCTGGGAGCGGGAGCTAGACTGGATGGCACTGAATGGCATCAACCTGGCACTGGCCTGGAGCGGCCAGGAGGCCATCTGGCAGCGGGTGCGTGCCCCCCCCCCCACCGCCCCCGTGTCCCTGCCTCCCCGCAGCAAACACAGAGGAGCACTTGCTGGGGCCTGCACGCCAGCACCTCACTAGAAACGCTAAGGAGTCAGGCTCCCCTCTCTCCCACCGCCACAGCTGGTCAGGCTGCCGCTTCCATGGATCCTGTCTCCTCAGCAGCTCTTGATCTGCCTCATCCTCTTTATCCTCATTCATGGCCCCAGTGCAGTCTCTTGCCCCCTCTCCTTGGATGACCCCCCCCCCAAGAGCCTTTGAACAGAACTCCTGGCTCCTAAGTTCCACCAGTGTCCTTTCTCAGATGCAAAGCTGGTGGAGACCTGCTGCCCTCAACACGCAGGAGCTCCCCTCAGTTCCAGGCTTTTCCCCTGCCCTGGGGGCTTCCATGCCTGGGCCCTGAGGGCTCTGGCTGCTGGAGGTGGGAGTGGACTCTTTAGTCTCCCTGCAGAGCTGGCTTCACCCATCATTCTAGCCGGCCTTGTCCCGTGAAGCCTTCTAAGGCCCTTTCCCCGTTTGGCGAGAGCCCCTTGTGCCTCACCTCACCCTTGCAACAAAGCTGACCGATGAGTCAACTCACCTGTTCACAGGTCTGTCTCTCCTGGACTGTGGGCTCCTGGCAAGGGCCACGTTTGTCTTCGTAACTCTGGGGCTCAGCACAGAGAAGAGATGAATGAGTGTAGAGTGAACGCATACATGAACAGAGATGAATGTATTTCTATGTATTTACGTGTGGGGCCCGCCCTCCTCCTCAGGTGTACCTGGCCTTGGGCCTGACCCAGTCAGAGATCGATGAGTACTTCACTGGCCCTGCCTTCCTGGCCTGGGGGCGCATGGGCAACCTGCACAGCTGGGGTGGCCCCCTGCCCCGCTCCTGGCACCTCAAACAGCTTTACCTACAGGTAAAAGGACGGGGAAGGAGAGGGGGCAGAATTGGACAGTGCTACGTGGTCAAGGGCTAAGGAGCGTGGTATTTGGCCAGCCTCGGGGCTCTTAACTAGGCCTTGGGCACTCTGTGTGCCCCGGGGGAGTGAGGGCGTCCCACCTCAGGGCGACGCCCACCACCTTCCACTCCCCTCCTCGCAGCATCGGATCCTGGACCGGATGCGCTCCTTCGGCATGATTCCAGTGTTGCCTGCCTTCGCGGGGCACGTCCCCAAGGCTCTCACCAGGTAGCGTTCCCCCCTTTCCCCCCTACTTGGCTCAGAGAGGGGATTTATTTTTCCCTGCAACATGTGATTTAAAGAAGAACTGAAGCTCTCCATGTAGGCCTGGGCTTGATGCCGGCGCTGCTGTTGTACTCAGGTTACATGACTGCTCTGTGCCTCAGTTTCCTCACTTGTACATATGGCTCGGCACAGTCTTAGCAAATGGTGCCTCTTATTTAGTGGTTCGTAGAGGTGTGCTGGTCCTCTGTCCTTTCTGCTCCTCTGTGCCACTGACCCTTCCTCTCCTATGGCTGGGAAAATTCTTCACGGCCCAGCGGACACCTCCCCTCCTTCAGGGAGCCTTGCTGGGGCGCCCGGCCTTGTTGGCACCTCCTTCGTGCCCATGAGCACCTGCTTCCCACCACCGTCACAAGGCTTAGTGCATGCTGCTGGCCTGGCTGGCCACTCCTTCACCTCTCGGCTGGGTAGCAAGAGCCTCGTTCATACATTCAGCAGACGCTTGTCCTCCCAGGCTCTGTGCTGGGCGCTGCGGCTGCAGCGACAAAGGTGCACTGAGTTCCGCCCCTGCTGGGTGAGAGGTTGGCAGGGGCGCACACTACACTGATGTGGGCGGGAATATATGTGGGTCCCCTTCTCTGTCTAGGCCCCTTCTGCCTGGGGAAGAGGGGCAGCCAGGGCTCAGAGCAGAGGCAGCACTGGGCCAAATCTTGAAAAATGAGTGTTGCTTGTTTCAGCCGGTGGGAGGGGGAGAGAGAGCAGAAGCTCTACAGATGAGGTGAGGTACATAAGCAGGGAGGGAGGAGGAAAGGACTCCAGCCAAGGGCACAGTCTGTGCAAAGGCACGGAGGCACGGGAGACTGGGATGAGTTCCAGGACCTCCAGACAAGCCAGAGAGGCTGGTGATGAATACTGTGTCAGCCTCCAGGCAATGTTTGGACGCCCCCTCCACCCTGCGCCCTCCCCCACTAGGGTGTTCCCTCAGGTCAACATCACCCAGCTGGGCAGCTGGGGACATTTCAACTGCTCCTACTCCTGCTCCTTCCTCCTGGCTCCGGAAGACCCTCTATTCCCTATCATTGGGAGCCTCTTCCTGCGGGAGCTGACCAAAGAGTTTGGCACGGATCACATCTACGGGGCCGACACTTTCAACGAGATGCAGCCCCCCTCCTCGGAGCCTTCCTACCTTGCCACAGCCACGGCCTCTGTCTACCAGGCCATGATCACAGGTTCGGTGCCAGGGGGAGCTGGGAAGGGGAGCCCCCCCTCCCCAGGGACAGGGGCGCAGCAGAGGTCAGTGGGGTGGGAAAAGAGCACTTGACCGTTTACCAAGCACTTGCACACACACCCCATCTCAGTTAACCACACTGCGGTTGGGAGGCGAGCTCTGGAGCCAGGCAGCCTGCTCAAACCCTGGCCTGTGTGACTTGCAACAAATTATCTTCTTCCCAGTGCCTCAGTTGCTTCGTCTGTAAAATGGGGCTACCTCGTAAGCAGAACGATGCCTGGCTCAGAGTAAGTGCCATTAAGTGCTGGCCATTGCAAGCCTTTCAGGTGGGCTCTGCTCCGAGCTGAGGCAGGTAATGCGGGCCAGAGGTTAGGGGTTGTGTTCAAAGCCGGTGGGTGCCCTTCCTGGTGCTCAAGGAACTCAGAGCTCCTTCCTGCCGCTTGCAGGGGAGGGGTAGAGAGGGGTCAGGTCAGTAGTGGCCGGGTGGGGAGGCCTCTGTGTCAGCCAGGAAGGGAGCCCATTGGTTCAGGCTGCCTCGAGAGCACTGGTCCGAGTGTGATCCAGGACCCGTGGCCTCAGCCTCGTCTCAGAGCCTGTCAGGTCTGCACATTGTCCTAAATCGGAATGACTTGGGCTTGGGCCCGGGAATCTGTTTTAACCAGCCTTCTGGGTAATTTCGATGCTTCGTAAAGCTTGACAACACTGGCCTAGAGCTCCCAGCCGGGAGGAGGAGGGGATGGCAAGGGTGTGTGTGATGCAGTGCCCTGTGGGTTGGGGGTTACAGAGGAAGGAGTGTTCCGTGACAGAGTCATTTAACTTCTCTGGACCTCCGTTTCCTCATCCGTAGAATGGGGTGAACGTTCCCCTGCCCTCTCTCCTCTCATCAGTCCTCTTCTCTGTCTCCCTCCCCCTGCCCCAACCACAGTGGACCCTGAGGCTGTGTGGCTGCTCCAAGGCTGGCTCTTCCAGCACCAGCCCGAATTCTGGGGGCCGGCCCAGGTGAGAGCCGTGCTGGGGGCAGTGCCCCATGGCCGCCTCTTGGTTCTGGACCTGTTTGCTGAGAGCCAGCCTGTGTACACCCGAACGGCCTCCTTCCACGGCCAGCCCTTTATCTGGTGCATGCTGCATAACTTTGGGGGCAACCACGGTCTGTTCGGGGCCCTGGAGGCCGTGAACCGGGGTCCTGTGGCTGCCCGCCTCTTCCCCAATTCCACTATGGCAGGCACAGGCATGGCCCCTGAGGGCATCGGCCAGAACGAAATGGTCTACGCCCTCATGGCGGAGCTGGGCTGGCGGAAGGACCCAGTGGCCGATTTGGAGGCCTGGGTGACCAGCTTTGCGGCCCGGCGGTACGGAGTCGCCCACAAGGACACAGAGGCCGCGTGGCGGCTGCTTCTCAGGAGCGTCTACAACTGCTCTGGGGAGGCCTGCAGCGGGCACAATCGCAGCCCTCTGGTCCGGAGGCCGTCCCTCCAGATGGCGACCGCCGTCTGGTACAACCGGTCCGATGTGTTTGAGGCCTGGCGGCTGCTGCTGACAGCCACCCCCACCCTGGCCGCCAGCTCCAGCTTCCGCTACGACCTGCTGGACGTCACCCGCCAGGCGGCCCAGGAGCTGGTCAGCCTGTACTATGAGGAGGCCAGGGCCGCCTACCTGAACAAGGAGCTGGTCCCCCTGCTGAGGGTGGCGGGCCGCCTGGTCTACGAGCTTCTGCCCGCGCTGGACAAAGTGCTGGCTAGTGACCGCCGCTTCCTGCTGGGCAGCTGGCTGGAGCAGGCCCGGGCGGCCGCCGTCAGCGAGGCCGAGGCCCGTTTCTACGAGCAGAACGGCCGCTACCAGCTGACCCTGTGGGGGCCCGAGGGCAACATCCTGGACTATGCCAACAAGCAGCTGGCCGGGCTGGTGGCTGACTACTACGCCCCCCGCTGGGGGCTCTTCATGGAGATGCTGGTGGAGAGCCTGGCCCAGGGCCTTCCCTTCCAGCAGCACCAGTTCGACAAGAATGCCTTCCAGCTGGAGCAGGCTTTCGTCTTCAGCACACAGAGGTATCCCAGCCAGCCCCAGGGGGACACTGTGGACCTGGCCAAGAAGCTCTTCCTCAAATATTACCCCCGGTTGGTGGCTGGCTCCTTGTGACCCATGAACCACCCCTGGGTGGCCATCTTCCCAAATTCCAGGCCTGGGCGGGTTGCCAGGGCCTGGAGCTAGACGGGCATCCCAGGAGGGCCCCAGGCCTGGGCAAAGGAACTCTAAGACCCGCCGGAGGATCAGGCCTGGGAAATTGGGACGGAGGTGAGCTGCCCTCCTCCACCACCCCAAATTTGGGATCAAAGTACTGTTTTAATACAACTTAATAAACTGGTGAACCACCTGGGCCTGTCTGTCAGAATGTCACTACCGTGATGCCTGGGAGGACTCGGGGCTAGAGGACGGACCCAGTGTGAGGCTGTTTTTCCCTGCGCCCTTGCTTCGGCCTCCCCATTTCTGATACTAACACCCGACCTTGGAACCGGGAATGCCCTCCCAAAACGTTTACTTTCACACCCTCAGCAGCAAACTTTGGAACTTATAATTGTCCCTATGGGACAGAGGCACACCCAGGGGAAGATGTGCCCAGGGCACTCAGTGCCCACACGAGAGCCCACATCTCCTGTTGCAAAACTTTGCCCTACCTCTGACGAGCCACTGAAGAAGGGGTATTCCAAGCAGTGGCGTCATCTCCGCCTTGACCAGGAGCGGGCTGGGGAGAGTAGGCCCCAGACCCGAAGGAGGACTCAACCTTGAGATTAGGCTGGAGACACAACAAGGGGTGGGGACCCCAAGGGCGGGGGCGGGGCAAAGCAGGTGATAATCTAGCTCGGAGACCTGAGCCTTGCACTCCCGGGCCTCTCCCCACTTGTCGCCTCATGGAACGCACGGTCGTGCTCATCACCGGCTGCTCCTCAGGCATTGGCCTGCACCTGGCCCTGCGTCTGGCATCCGACCCCTCCCGGAGCTTCAAAGGTATATGAGGGGCTAGGGTGGAGAGAAAGGAGCAGCCCCTGGTCCAAGGGCACCCAGGTAGGGGTAAGCAGGGAATTCAGATCCTCCGTTTCTTTCCGAATCTCCAGTGTATGCCACGCTGCGGGACCTGGGGGCGCAGGGCCCTCTGTGGGAGGCGGCCCGGTCCCGAGGGTGCCCTCCTGACTCCCTGGAGACGTTGCAGCTAGATGTGAGGGACGCAGATTCTGTGGCCGCTGCCCGGGCACGCGTGACCGAGGGCCGCGTGGACGTGCTGGGTGAGCCCCCCACAACACGTGTGCAGGAGCCTGTCTGGCGCTGTGTCCAAACCAAAATGCCCCCGGGAACACAAAGAGGACAGAGAGGCAGGCAGGGTCTGACTTCTCTCCCCTCAGTGTGTAATGCGGGGCGGGGCCTGCTCGGGCCGCTGGAGATGCATGCGGCTGGCACCGTGGGGTCCGTGCTGGACGTGAACGTGGCCGGGACGGTGCGGACACTGCAGGCCTTCCTGCCGGACATGAAGCGCCGCCGCTCGGGACGCGTATTGGTGACCGGGAGCATGGGCGGCTTGATGGGTGCGTGGAATGGGGCGGGGCGAGCGGGAGGGGCGGGGCCTGGCGGCAGTGCCACGGGCTGCAGTGGGCTCCGGGTGGAGACCCTCCTAGATGCGCCTCCAAAGCCTCTTCTCTCCTCGAAGGGCTGCCGTTCAACGCCGTTTACTGCGCCAGCAAGTTCGCAATCGAAGGTCTATGTGAGAGTCTGGCGGTTCTGCTGCCGCCCTTCGGGGTCCAGTGAGTTACCGCCCCGGCCCCGGAACCCCTGACCCCTGACTTTGGGAACTCTAGCCCCCTGTCCTGTTGGAGCCTCTCTCAGGCGGTCTCCCTGGCCCCTCCCCACTGCGGCTCCCATTGACGGTGTGCCAGGGCTCTGCACGGGTTATCGCACCTGTGCTGCCATCCCGCTGGGAAGCTCCGGCCCCGAAGAGGTTAGGTGACTGGCCCAAGGCCACACAGTAAGGGAGCCAGCCAGGTTGGAATTCTGATGCAAATCTCCCTCACACCCCCAAATGGCTGTGGGGCGGGGGAGAGGCAGGGATGGTTTTCGCGCAGCAAACCGCTTTTCAAAGGCTCTGGTTACCTCGGCGCCTGTCGCGGGCTTACAGACCCTCGTCCCGCCCGCCTCCCCCTTCCCGGCGGCGGTGCTGGGGTCCTGCCCGCTGGCTGCGCCCCCGCGCACTCGCCGCTCTGCGCCCGCAGCGTGAGCCTCATAGAGTGCGGCCCGGTGCGCACCGCCTTCCTGGAGAAGCTGGAGAGCGTCCCGGGCGGGGCGCTGGACGGCGCGGACGCCGAGACCCGCGACCTCTTCTCCCGCTACCAGCGCCATTTGGAGCGGATCTTCCGCGAGGCGGCGCAGGACCCGGAGGAGGTGACCGAGGTAGGCGCCGGGCGGGGGCCGGAAAGCAGGGACGGCGCGCGGGGGGCAGCGGCCAGCCCCGGCCAGTGCGCCTCCTCTCGCCGCTGCAGGTCTTCCTGGCCGCGCTGCGCGCCCCGCGCCCGGCGCTGCGCTACTTCAGCACCGAGAGCTTCCTGCCCCTGGCGCACCTGCGCCTGGCCGACCCCAGCGGCTGCAGCTACGTTGCCGCCATGCACCGCGCGGTGTTCGCCGACGAGCCCGCGGAGGAGGAGAGCGCCGCGGCCCCGGGCGGCCCCGAGCTCCGCGCTCCTCCCGCCGCCGCCCCGCAATAAACGCTTGACCCGCCGCTGTCTGCCGCTCTCTCCTTGGTGCCCCAGGGTCTCGCGATTCTGGGGGACGGAGCCAGGCTGCTGGCTGCACCGCACCTGGGCGACAAGTGGCGCGTGCTGCGGGTGGGTGATCTGGAAAGATCGTGCTTAGCCCCGGTTATAGCTATGCGTAAACCGAGGCTCAGAAAGAAGAAGGAGCTAGCCCCGCCGAAGGACAGGGTGGAGAGTGGTCCCTGGATTCCCAAGGGATGTCTGCAGCAGTTTAGTGGGCCCGGGAAGGGGGAGAGTCGGGTTGTGACTTGGCCCCCACTAGTCATGGGACCTCAGGCAAAGCCCTTATCTTCTCTGAGTCTGTTTTCTTATCTGTAAAATGGGCATAAGACCTATGTCACGGAGTGTATGAACGATTAATTGAGGTAATGTCTGGAAGTGCTGGGATGGAGGTCTTAATAGCAGGCACCGCTGTTATTACTACTCCTAGTGGTGTTACTGTTGTAATCGTGTTCCTGTGTGGAAGCCAGATGTGTAAAGAAGAAACAAGGCTAAGCGAGTCAAAAGGATACAGCTCCACTCCTCCTCCTCTGTGCCCCTGCCCTAGACAAAACTCAGCTGGAGGGATCCCCACCAGCCCAGAAGCTGCCACTCACCTGGAGGTTCAGCTCAGGATCCAGACCAGGCTGTCTGCCCAGTGGGCTGTCCTTCCTGAAGCCAGGGGAAGGGCCTGCAGGGTTGTGGGGCCAATCTCCCTCTAGGTTGCTGGAGGAGGGGTGGAGAACAGGTGCAGACTAGGCCATGAAGTTGCAGGCAGAGGAAGGACAGAGGTGGCCAGGAGATGGGGCCGGGGAAGGAAATGACCATTTGGAGTGGGCAGGGGCCTGCAGAGAACTTGGGAAGCTGGACTAGAGAGGAAGCTGCTGGGGTTTTGTGGGGGGGAGGTATGGCATCTTGGCCTGCTGCTTCCTCCAGGTAATGGTCTTCTCTGGGCCGTTGACTGCTGGCCGCTTCTGCTCCTGGGACAGGGGACCTCAGCCAGGGGGATCCCTATCCTCCTGCCCTGCTGGCCCAGATGGTTCTGCTGTCCCTTCAGGATCCAGAAAGGCCACAGGAAGGGGAAAGGGCCAAGGTGGCATGAATTGCTGAGACCTGCTCTCAGAGCCCAGCTCCCCTCCCCCAGGCTGCTCTTTTGCACCCCTGTGTGAGTGTGTATGGCTTGTGTGTGTGTGCTCACAAGGTCACCCCTGGGGGTGCAGACACAATGATGAGAAAGGCAAAATGTGACCCCTCCAAAAATCACATTCATACTTTTTTTTTAAAGATTTTATTTTTAAGTAATCTCTACACCCAATGTGGGGTTCGAACCCACAACCCCGAGATCAAGAGTCCCATGCTCCACCGACTGAGCCCGCCAGATGCCTCAGTTACATTCATACTCTTATAGTCTCAGGCAGTCCCATGACTTTGAAGACCATTTATATCCCGATGAGCCCCACCTAAGTCTTCAGTGTCCCCAACTCCACTGTTTCCTACAAACTCCAGACATACATCTCCAACTCCCTACTCAGCATCTCTTCTCGACACCTAATAAACTTAATGTGTCCGAATGCCAAGTCCATCCCAGCCCTCCCACTGCTCCTGCCCGTCTACCACACTTCAACATATGACAACTCCATTCTTCTTTCTCACTCATCCCTCAACCAGTTTATCAGCAAATACCTTCAGTCTTCAAAGCAGATTTGGAAATCACCCTGGTCTATGCAGGCACCATCACCTCATCTGGATTATTGCAGTAGTTTCCTAATTGGTTTCCCTGATGCCACCCGTGCCCACCAATAGTAAAATTTCCACAGAGCAGCCAGAATAGTCCTTTAAAAATGAAAGTTATTTCATGCCTGTGCTTAAAACATCTACTGTGGTTTTCTAAGTAAAATCCAAGACTTTTCCCCAAGACCTCCAACACATTCTTTGATCTGGCCCCCACCTTCTGACCTTACCTCTCACCACTTCTCATTATCTGATTCAGCCCTACTGGCTTTCTGCCCCAGAACTTTTGAACTGGCTCTTCCTCTGTCCCGTTCACTTTCCCTAATCTCTGAATCTTCTCTTCCTTTAGGTCTTTGCTATTTCCCTGGACAACCTTATCTAAAATAGCATTCCCTTCCCTCCACTGTAGTCCCCTTACTTTGTTTTATTTTTCTTCATAGCACTTATCACTAGATGTGTTATAGATTGACTTGCTGACTTTATTGTTATACATTTATTTATAACTTTCACCACCCCATCCCAAGACACACAGGAATCTAAGCTCCAGGGGAGACCCTTTGTTTTGTTCACTGGGTGATCGTTGTACCTAGAACCATTCCTGATCATGGGAGACACAAATCCACATTTACTAAATAAAAACGACTGTTGGTTCACAACCTGGGCAGTTCCCTGGGTGAAATCTGAAACCGGCCCCTGTACACAGAGGGCAAGGAAAGATGAAAGAAAGAAGCAGACCACTCCAAGTTGGTAGGTGGTGGGTTTAATAAGCAAGTGAACTGACATACGAGACTTGTCCTGGGTGGCCGCAAGACAAGTAGATCGCCGCACTTACCCACCAGAATCTTAAAAAGTTTATATAGAAGCCTTCAGTAGGTTCGGTCACATGTAATATGCAGATGGTCTCAACAACATTGCGCTCTCAAGGCTCCCACTGTGGGAATAGGGGGCGGAGCGTATACTCTGACAGAGGACGGGGCGAGGAGCCTACAATTGCCTAGGTCCAGCTTGAGAGTCAACCGGCAGTCACATTTTCTTGATGATCTCCTCCAACAGTGACTCTGTGTGGGGCTGTGCTCAGATGTTTCAATGTGCTTCCTGAGACTCTGCAGTTTGTTTCTTCATTTTGGGTCCTCTCTTTTAAAATCCAACCTAAGGGGGCGCCTGGGTGGCTCAGTCCCTTAAGAGTCTGCCTTCGGCTCAAGTCATGATCCCAGGGTCCTGGGATCAAGCCCCCATTAGGCTCCCTGCTCTTGGAGAGTCTGCTTCTCCTTCTCCCCCTGCCTGCTTCTCCCCCCGATTATTCTCTTTCTCACTCTGTCAAATAAATAAAAAAATCTTAAAAAAAAAAAATCCAACCTAAGGTGTCTCCTGCCAGAAGCTTGGCCTCAGTGCCTTCGTGGCTCTATAACTCTTCCAATCCTGGACTCCAGGGGCAGATCCAGGCTCTGTGGGGCCAAAGGCTTATACACCTTCGGGACACCTCTTTATTTATTTTTTAATATTTTATTTTTTATTATGTTCAGTTAGCCAACATATAGTACATCATTAGTTTTTGATGTAGTGTTCAACGATTCATTATTTGAGTATAACACCCAGTGCTCATTGCAACACGTGTTAAGATTTTATTTTTAAGTAATCTCTACACCCAAGGTGGGGCTTGAACTTACAACCTTGAGATCAAGAGTTGCGTGCTCTACTGACCGAGCCATCCAGGTGCCCCTTAGGACACCTTTTTAGGGCACTTGCGTGGCACAGTTGGTTAAGCTTCTGCCTTCGGCTCAGGTCATGATCCTTGGGTCCTGGGATGGAACCCCACAGCTGGTTCCCTGCTCAGCGGGGAGCCTGCTTCTCCCTTTCCCTCTGCCCTTCCCCCCCTGCCCCTTGTGCTGGCTCTCTCTCTCAAATAAATAAATAAAATCTTTAAAAAAATACAAAACAAACCCACATAATTATGAAAATAAGCATTTGTTTAGTTTGGGGAAATAAATCACAGCACATTACTGGAATCTTGGAAATTGGTTTCCCTCCCTCTCGAGATCTCTGTGGACAACTCACTTGAAATATCTCCTGATGGCAACCTGGCTTCCTCTCCCCAGGGAGACTACCAATTCCAGACTTTCCAGCCCCATTAGCTTCACAGTAAACCCCTTGCCACTAGGTCTCCCACCCTCCTCCCCTCTTCTCCTGTCTGGAGACCATCCTCTGGCAACTTCACTGAGCTGCCATGCAGAGTTCTCTGCCTCAAACTGGTTTTGGGTGATGTGGAAAACTCCCCACCGAGCCACAAGACCTCTGCCATTACTTCCTCATATGTTCCTGGAACACAGAGGGCCTCAACTTCCCCAACTGTGAAATGGGGATTCAGACAGAGTTGTCCTGCGGCCTCCCACAGGAGGCTCTTCGGACGGGGAGGGGGCCAGGAGGGCTGCGGGGACTCTGAGTCCTGATTTAAGGGCCACCCTGTGACCCCCACCTTTGTAATTTCTTAAGAGGAAAGCCAGGTGTTAGTTCTGCCTTTGCCGCTGTCTCCTGGGTAACCTGGCTGAAGCCATTCTCTTCTCTTAGGGTCTAAAGGGCATCCGCAGAACGCTGCTTTCAGGTCCGCCTTGCCCCCCACGGGCCAGACCCCTGATGGCTGGGACCTGGAAAGAAGGCTTCAACCACCTCCCCAGCCCGTGAGTTCGGCCCCGCCCCCTCGGCCGGGCTCACCCCACGCTGTACATAGTCTCGCGAGATCCCGAACCGAGCGGAGACTTTGGCCTTTCTGCCGTTCCGTAGCTCGGAGCCGCAGCTGCCGAACTAGTGCTTCCGGGTCGCCGCCAGGTAAGCCTCCGCGGCGGGGCTAGCGGAACCTAAGCCCAGAGGTCTCAGTAAGTAGGGGACCGATCCGAGCCTGAGCGTTTCCCTCTAGTCCCCTCCTTCGAGTCCCTGAAGACTCGGGCACAGCCTGGCAGGGGGGCCCAGGATTTCTGGATCCCCAGCCCTATGACTCAGGGGCTCTTGTCCAGCCTAGTTTCCCCGCCCAGGATTTCGATTCAGTTCAGCGACTTCTCCGCTCGGTCTGAGAAATGTGGAAACCGCGGCTTAGCGCATAGTCCCGAGGCGCGGGGTACCAGGCCCCGTGCCCTCCCCCGGTTTCCTCTGGATCAGCACAGACCCCCGTCCCTGCGCCAGGTCCCCTCCCTTAGGTCCAAGGCCCAAGTTTTCAGCCTCAGCCGCTTAATCCCTCAGTCACCCACGCCTCGTCTCCCTGGCTGTCCGCAGGCCTGGGCAGCATGGCCGTATTCCGGTCGGGCCTCCTGGTGCTGACGACGCCCCTGGCCTCCCTGGCCCCTCGCCTGGCCCCCATCCTGACCTCGGCGGCCCGGCTGGTGAATCACACGCTCTATGTACACCTGCAGCCGGGCATGAGCCTGGGGGGCCCAGCTCAGCCCCAGTCCAGCCTCGTGCAGGCCACGTTTGAGGTCCTGGATTTCATCACACACCTCTACGCTGGCGCCGACGTCCACAGGCACCTGGACGTCAGAGTCCTGCTGACCAATATTGGAGCCAAGAGCGCCTTTCTCCCCCCCCTGCCCAGTTCAGTCCAGAACCTGGCCCACCCACCGGAAGTGGTGCTGACTGACTTCCAGACCCTGGATGGAAGCCAGTACAACCCGGTCAAGCAACAGCTAGAGCGTTATGCCACCAGCTGCTACAGTTGTTGTCCCCAGCTGGCGTCGGTGCTGCTGTACCCCGATTATGGGCCCGGAGAGCTGCCTGTGGAGTCCCTGGATGTCCCCTTACCCTCCACCATCAGGCCAGCCTCCCCCGTGGCCAGGTCTCCAAAGCAGCCAGTGCGTGGCTACCACCGTGGGGCTGTGGGTGGCACGTTTGACCGCCTGCACAATGCCCACAAGGTGTTGCTCAGTGTCGCCTGCATCCTGGCCCAGGAGCAGCTTGTGGTGGGAGTAGCAGACAAAGACCTGTTGAAGAGTGAGTGAGAGAGACCCTGGAATAGAGCAGGGAAGACCCTCAGAACTCCTTAAACTTGCCCCCAGTTCATGATTGAGGAAGAGTGGGGCCGTCCTTTACTTCCAACCCTCCCAAATGTCACCCTGCCTGGCACTCAGCTGGTGCTGAGGAAATTATGTTAAATGAGTAAATGCAGCTTTCTCAGTGTGTGGTCTAGTCACCACTCAAAGCAGAATTCCCCCAAATGTGGAGCCAAGGAATCTGTACTTTTAAGAAGTTCTCCGGGTGATGAACCCTAAAGATAGAGACCTTGGCAATAAATGGATGAGTAGCTTGTAGGTAGCTGTGCCAGAGACAGCAAGAGGGGACTCGTGGTTGGTGGTTCTCGGAATTGTCCATCTGACGCTGATGCTCCCTGGCACTGCTGGTTGTCTGGGCACTGGCCGGCCCCTGCCGTGACTGCTGTGCTTGCCGGCTGCCCCTCTTCGTAGCTCCCCTGACACAGACTACTTCCCAGCTTAGTCCTTTCTTCCTGCCACCCACCCCCATCTGGAGATTGGATGCTTAGGGACAGTCTTCCCAAACTTTCCTCCCCCCCAAAAAGATCTCACTGTTCTTTTGGGCTCCTTCCCCAGGCAAGTTGCTCCCTGAGCTGCTCCAACCCTACGCAGAACGTGTGGACCATCTGAGTGAGTTCCTGGTGGACATCAAGCCCTCCTTGACTTTTGATATCATCCCCCTGCTGGACCCCTATGGGCCCGCTGGCTCTGACCCCTCCTTGGAGTTCCTGGTGGTCAGCGAGGAGACCTATCGTGGGGGGATGGCCGTCAACCGCTTCCGCCTTGAGAATGTAACCCCTGAGGGAGACTGGCAGAGGGAGTGGATGGGGATGGGGAAGGCCACGTGGGGAACTGTTGGAAGTACCACGACCCCGGAGGAGGGAAGAGAGGGTTTAGGGTGGTGAGGAAGAGGCAAGAAGGAACTGGTTCCCAGCTTGCCCTTGGACACAGGCTCTACCTCGGGGATACGTAGGGGAGGATATGGGGAGGGGCAGCTCAGGTGTCACTGTCATCCTGTCCCTCCCTCCCTCTCCTCACCCCTCCTCTTTTACCACAGGACCTGGAGGAGCTTGCCTTGTACCAGATCCAGCTGCTGAAGGACCAAAGCCACAAGGAGAATGAAGAAGACAAAGTCAGCTCCTCTAGCTTCCGCCAGCGAATGCTGGGAACCCTGCTTCGGCCTCCATATGTATGTCTGCCTCCCTCTCTCTCCCATCGTGGGTGGGCTGGAAATGCTGGAGAGTAAAGACTGAAGAATTCAGTCCCAAGCATGAGTCTGAAGACCCTAGTAACTGGGGTTCCCTCTCCTCCACCTGCAGAAGAGGCCAGAGCTCCCCGCACAACTCTATGTGATTGGGCTGACTGGCATCAGTGGCTCCGGGAAGAGCTCAGTAGCTCAGCGGCTTAAGGGCCTGGGGGCATATGTCATCGACAGTGACCAGCTGGGCCATCGGGCCTACGCCCCAGGTGGTCCTGCCTACCAGCCTGTCGTGGAGGCCTTTGGAACAGGTAATACCTGGGGAGGGCTGGGAAGTGGCCTGAAGTGGGATGGCCTGGCCTCCTTGCCCAGTCCTGTGTCTCTGTTGTCCAGATATTCTCCATAAAGATGGCATTATCAACAGGAAGGTCCTAGGCAGCCGGGTGTTTGGGAACAAGGTAAACACACTCCTCTCCAAGGGTTTCTTAGCTGCTTCCAGACGCAGAGGTTGGGACCCAGTGGACCTCTCTGGTCCAGCGTGCCACTTTCCACTCATCTGTTCCCAACCACCTCCTCCCTTGGGCTGGCTCCATCTCTGAGGGAAGGTAAACTGTCCGCTTCCTCTGTTCCCCTCCTCAGAAGCAGCTGAAGATACTCACGGATATTGTGTGGCCAGTTATCGCAAAGCTGGCTCGAGAGGAGATGGCTCAGGCTATGGCCGAGGGTGAGTGGGAGGGATGATGGGAGCAGCCAAGGGGGACTTGTTATGCAGATTCTCCTCCTGGGAGCTTCCCCACCCCAAGCCAGACCTTCTAACTTTCCTTGGGACTAGGCCTCCTGGGCTCTAGCAGCAGGTGGGGTGTGCTGCTAGCAGTGATGGGGGCCTCCCCACAGGAAAGCACGTGTGCGTGGTCGATGCTGCTATGCTGCTTGAGGCCGGCTGGCAGAACATGGTGCATGAGGTGTGGACCGTTGTCATTCCCGAGACTGAGGTATCTGGACCCCATCTCCCTCCCCACCCCTACTGCAGACCGCAGCCTGCTCTGAGCCCGTGGGCTGACCTAGGCTTTGTCTGTGTCGAGGCTATACGACGCATCATGGAGAGGGATGGCCTGAGTGAGGCTGCAGCACAAAGCCGGTTGCAGAGCCAGATGAGCGGGCAGCAGCTTGTGGACCAGAGCCACGTGGTGCTGAGCACGTTATGGGAACCGCATGTCACCCAGGGCCAGGTTGGTGCCGAGGGAAGGGCTGGGTTGTGGGGAAGGAGTCTCCAGTGAGTGCCTGCCTGACCGTGTGCTCTCTTCCCCCAAACGTTCTGGCCCCGCTTAAAGGTGGAGAAAGCCTGGGCCCTCCTGCAGAAGCGCATGCCCCAGTCGCCGTAAAGCCCGTGGCTGACACTGAGTTCTCTGTGGGGCCAAAGTGGCCCCTGCAGCTGCCAGGAGATTCAGCAGTGAGAAGGAATGGGGGCCTCAGTGCTCAACCTGCTTGGGCCTAGAGGGCTCTGAGCCAAACTGGGGAGGGCAGGGCTGGGCCTGGTGACACACAGGAGGCCTACCCCGCTTGCTGGTGTTTGGCCATCACTGAGGATGTGGCTCGTGGGGGAGCAGGCCTCTGGCGTTCTGTGCCTACTCTTGCCCACAGTGTCTTGATACCTATGGCTGACTGTGGCCAGGGCAAACACTGGAATGTGTAACAGAATTAAAGACGAATGTTGCCAGGTGCTGTCTGTATGGTGTCTGCTTCCTGTCCCCATGCCTCTGGGTGTCTTTGGAAGCCTTGAGCTGCAAGCCGGGAGGGCACTGGTTAAGAGCTTGGCTTTTGAAGCTAGCCAGACTGAAGTCAGCCTTGGTCCTATCACTGATAGCTGTCTGCTTTGCGAGAAGCTACAGACTTTCTAGGTTCCTCGGTGTCCCTATCTGTAAAGTAGCATAACTTGGCTAACGGGCTCTCTGAAAGCCTTTCTCCCACTGGTCTCCTGCCAGATGCCTGGCTGCGTGTTGGAGGACCGGCCTCCCACAAGCCAGGCGGGGCCTCTGCCCTTACGGAGCTGGCAGCCCGGCGGGGTCGGCCCAGGTGGCCAGGCCTGCACCCCGCGGGGCGGGTCGCCTGCAGGGTGGGGGTGGAACACGCGTCCCCCGGAGCCGCCTGGGCCCGCACAGCGCGTGTACACGACTATCGACACTGTTCGGACGAGCCTTTTGAGGGGAACCCATTTTGCAGAATGTGCTTCACGTCGCGGCAGCACCCCGAGGGAAGGCAGAGACGACATCAGTCTCAGCTCCGACGCCAGTGTCCCCTGTCCACGGTTTCTGTGTTTCCGGGCTGCGCATGCGCGCCCCTCACCCCGCCCTCCGCCTCCCGTTCGTGGGTTGGTGGGTTTGGGTCACGTGGATGCGCCTCGCCTCTTCCTCGCGGCTGGGGGCCCGCCCGCGGGCTGGTTTCCGGTTCGGTGGGTTGGAGATGACGGAGCCGGGCGCCTCTCCGGACGACCCCTGGGTCAAGGCAAGCCCCGCGGGCGCGCACGCCGGCGAGGGGAGGGCGGGTCGGGCTCGTGCACGTGGGGGGGCCGCAAGACGAGGGGATTCCTTGCAGTCCCCAAAGTTCCCCCCGCCCTCCGGGCCCCGGGGCTGCAGAGAAGACAGCTCTCACCCCGCGCGTGCCAAGGTGGGGAGACAAGTGACGCGTGTGTGCACGAGTGTGAGGGGGCAGGGTTTGGGGCTCGGGGAGGTGCTGGAGCGGGGACGGGGGCAGACGGGATCCTGCGGAGGGGCGGCGCTCCCATGGCCTATCCGCTGTTGGCTCCCGGTGCAGCCCTGCAGTCGCCTGCGCACCCCGGGGGGATGTGTGTGGTGTGTGTGTGCGTTTGTGTGTACACACGCGCGCGTGGATCCTGCAATTGCCTGCGCACCGTGGGGGGTGGGTGTGGGTAGGGTGTGTGCGCGCGCGCAGTGAAAGGAGGTGCGGTCCCCGGGCGGAGGTCTGATGAGCTTCTCCTTTGCTCGGTGCCGCAGGTGGAATATGCCTACAGCGACAACAGCCTGGACCCCGGTGAGTGCCTCCCCCACCGTCTCCAGCTCCCTGGTAACACTCCCGCTGCAGCCGATAGATTCCCGTGGTCTTGCCGGCCACACCTGAGCACAGTCCACTGTCCCTGAACCGAGTTCCTGCCCTGAGACAGTGAGGGAGGAGCTGCAGGACAGGGGCAGGAAGCCTAAGGGTACACCTGGATCCCTCTGCGCTGAAGCAGGGAAGTGATGACAGTAGTGATAGCTAGCAACTCTCACCCTCATTGTGCCCAGATGCCACTTTGTGAACCACTGCAGGCCCATGGAGCAGTGTGGACACCAGGGACAGGAGCATTGCAGCACGGCACAACAGGAAGTGGATGACCCAGTATGGGTGGCTTTTGGGTTGAAAGGGAGAGGTCAGCATTTAAGGATCAGGAAGCCATTGTACCCCAGGTGTCTCAGGGTCTAATAGTGTTCCCCTGCCCTACCTCTTAGTGATTGGGACCCTCTCTTTTCCAGGGCTTTTTGTAGAAAGTACCCGAAAGGGGAGTGTAGTGTCCAGAGCTAATAGCATCGGTTCCACCAGTGCCTCTTCCGTCCCCAATACAGGTAGGCAGCAATATGCCCCCACCTGGGGGGGCTCAGATATACCATCATTTTAGTAAATTTCCTAGACAGGAAGCTCCAGGCATCCACGTGGCGGTGCTGGAGGCCTAGTGTTAGACAGAGGTTCTCACCATCTCTCACCTCATCTAGGACGTTAGGTTCTTCTGTCCATTTGTCTCTGGGCACCAGGTTTTCCTTCCCCGTTGGGGCAAGGTGCGTTAGCTGGGCCCTGCTGGGCCTCAAAATGACCTCTTCCTGCCCCCAACTTTGAGCGTAGATGACGAGGACAGCGATTACCACCAGGAGTCCTACAAGGAGTCCTACAAGGACCGGCGGCGGCGAGCACATACGCAGGCTGAGCAGAAGAGGAGGGACGCCATCAAGGTGACCGGGGAGGCCTGCAGCTCAGCCAGCGCAGGAGGCCCCATGTGTTCAGGTTCACTCTGCCCTGACCTCATCAGGCAGCCCCAAGCATCCTTGCGGGCAGCTAATCCAGTCCCTGGACATGAACACTTCCCTCCTTCCAGCACCCCCACCCCTTTGAGTTTCGAGCATGGAACTTGGTTCTCGGAGAGAAAGCTTGGTGCCAGTGTGCCTTCATCCCTCAGAGTTAAGGAAGCCTTGTTTCCCTTGCTGTCTCCACAGAGAGGCTATGATGACCTTCAGACCATCGTCCCCACCTGCCAGCAGCAGGACTTCTCCATTGGCTCCCAAAAGCTCAGCAAAGCCATCGTTCTACAGAAGAGTATGGCCAGGGAGAGCCCTGGGAGTGGTTGGGGCCTGTGGGGCTGTGAAGAGGCCAGAGCCTTCTACCCACTCTCGGCCTGGCCCTGGTGGCGTGGTGGCTATGGGAGACTAGGGGAACGGGGGCTGGGGGGGAAGGGGAGACAAAGTCAGCCTTGTCGGTTGAGACTTCCTCTGTGCCCACCCCCACCCCAGCCATTGACTACATCCAGTTTTTGCACAAGGAGAAGAAAAAGCAGGAGGAGGAGGTGTCCATGCTACGCAAGGACGTCACGGCCCTAAAGATCATGAAAGTGTAAGGGGGACGCTGAGCTGGAGGAGCCAGGGATTCTGAGGGGACGCGGACTGACTTCAGTTCATACCTTCCTCTCGTTCAGAGGCCACATCAGATACTTCAGGACAGATAATACTCTCGCTCCCTTAGGTGGCCACTTAGAGGCAGGACTCTGTACCCCAGCCATCCCTGACGCACAGCAGATGCTCGAAGTGCCTGTGGGATTCGTGAAGGGAGGGGTGGAGAGAGGGGTCACCATTTCTGTCCCAGAAGCAGCACCTGGCTGTGCTGAGTACCTCCCCGCAGCTCTCCAGGAGCCCCTGCCTGGGGGAGAAGCTCGGGTACCGGGGCGCGACAGCACCTGAGCCCTGTCACTGCTCGTTTCCAGGAACTACGAGCAGATCGTGAAGGCACACCAGGACAACCCCCATGAGGGGGAGGACCAGGTCTCTGACCAGGTCAAGTTCAATGTGTTTCAAGGCATCATGGACTCCCTGTTCCAGTCCTTCAACGCCTCCATCTCCGTGGCCAGCTTCCAGGAGCTGTCGGCCTGTGTCTTCAGCTGGATCGAGGAGCACTGTAAGCCTCAGGTACGGGGTAGCAGTGATCATGGGGTGGGGGTGGGGGGTCCTCTCCCCTCCAATAGGCAAAGTGGCCCAAGTCCTAATTTGTTCAGAAGGGGAGGGCAGCAGCTTTTAGGTTTTTTTGGGGGGGTGTCTTCCTTCTTTGCTTCCCAGCCCCGATTTTCCTGTTAAGGTTTCATTTGGCAAGACTGATCTGGCACTTAAGCTCCGAAAGCCTAGCTCTGGCCTTTTGCAGCCCGCGGGCAGCTGCCCAGCGCGTAGCTCTCATCACGGCAGCGGAGGCTCCGCACATTCGGGAAAATTCACTGAAGTAGTCTGCCTGGGGGTTTGTGGTTGTTTGTAACAGGGCAGCATGTGAATGCTGTCGCACCGAGTCTTCTGCTTCTGAGGCCTGGTTGCCTCTTCTGAGGCTTGACTTGCATCTGAGAGTCTCACTTCTTTGTTTCCTGACATTTTCTGGAAACGCTTTAAGCATACTGCAAAGCCGAACACTCATGAGCCCGCCACCGAAATGCTGCCATTCCCATTTCTTGTATTTGCTTTTCCATACAGCCAGCCATGCCTCCATCCCTTTCCCCATCCTGTTGCGGGGACATTTCAGAGTAAACTGTAGACCACAGTGTGGCCCAGGGGCTCTTTCTGTTGCATTCTAAAGAGCACACCTGGTCTAGGCTCGCGTCCCCGAGCCTGCGCGCTGTCCTCGCCTGAGCGTCCCGTGTCTCCCTTTGCCAGACGCTGCGGGAGATCGTGGTTGGCGTCCTGCACCAGCTGAAGAACCAGCTGTACTGACTGGTCCTGGGGCCGAACCTGCGGAAGAGCCGATGACGGGCCGGAGCCTCCTACTCGGCCACAGAGCCACTGGGCTCCTGAGATTGGACTGCGCCGCTGCGCACAGGTCTGCTGGCTCCTGGTGTTTGGTTCCTCAGCACCCCCTCGTCCTCAATGGGGCTGGGGTGTTTGTTTTGTGAAAGCTTTAATTTATTATATTGACCACAAACCTCGAGCCTACTGTCTTTCCCCCTCCCCATGAAAGTCCTCTTGGGGGGGGGTCTGCTCTGGGCACCCCCAAGGGCTCCCAGCCTCTCCCCTTCTAAGCCTCAGATTTTTCCTCCTGATTGACACACACCTGGAAGCTACTATTTGCATTTGGTTTGGTCCCTTGGGCGACATCTGGCCCAAGTTTGGCCATTTTGGCAGTAGTTGGACGGGAAGAAAGGAACGCGGAAATAGTCCCACAGCCATGAAGTGTGACAGGCTGCCTGGTACCTGGGCCAGGGCTGCCAGGATCCTGCCCTCGCCTGCTACTCCATCACCTCTCCTTCCCCGCTCCAGGTGCTGGAGGGAAGCGGCCTCCCTGTGTGCTCCTGCCCCCTCTGTCCCCACAGGCAGGAGCGCAGCACAGAGAAGTCAAGTGTGACACAGCACTACGTATTAAAAGTTTTTTTTTAATTTTCTAAACACCAACAGTGCAATTTTGCTAAAGTTACAATTCTGGAAAATGAACTGGGCCTCACAACCATTCCCAGCCTTCCCGTCAGGTGTATCTGGGTCTCTGCCATCTCCGTGCTGCCTGCATTTCTCCCAGGCCTTGGGACTGGGTGAAGGGGTAGAGAAGGTATTTAAAGGCCTCCTGGGGTGCAGAGCCCGAAGTCCTGGGTGAGGCCTCGGGCTCCTTGAATGCTGTGTACAGTCGCCTCTCTCTACCCTGTAGCCTTTCTCAGGGTTGACATCTGGGAGGATTGGTTATCCAGAGCAAATTAAGTATTTTTACATCGAATTATATTACAATAAACACTGCCAAGTGCTTTCCTCTGGCGTTGTTCCAAGGTGGAGCGTGCAGTTCGGGCACCTGCCATGTGGCCCGTGAAAGCGTGATCATCCGCTGTGGGCTCGCTCACTCCTGTGCCCGCACTCTGGCTCCTGCCCCCTCCCAGCGGCTCTGCCCAAAGGCAGAAAGCAGCAGGAACAAAAAAAGAAGCCAACCTGAAGGAGGCAGCCAGTGCAGGACGTCTCTCTCCATCCCCCGTCCTGCCGGAGGAGCCCTCAAGGGTCTGGGAGCTTCACGTTGTAATCTTCATCTGTCTCTATCCCGACTTCCTCCTGGGGCAGGGAGGCAAGGGAATGAGCCCCCCTCCCCGGACGGAGCGCCCAGGGGAGCGAGGACGGGAGGGGAAACCACTTACAAAGAACTGCTTCTTGCTCTTGGGGTATCCTTCCAGAATTGCATCAGACAGCTCTGTCGCCTGACAAGAAACAAACCCGCCCCCTTTCAGGTGGGCAGCCCGGCCTGGGGGATCCATGCTCTCGGGCAGTGGTCTCTCCTGGCCTTTCTCAGGGCCTGCCCGGAGCGCGCACACTCACCATCCTCTTCCGCTTCCTCCACTCCCTGCAGTACTTCTGCCGCTCTCTGTGCACCTGCACAGGGAAACAGCCGCCTCTAGCCCACTCGGCCCCACAGCCGCTGCCGGGGGCAAGCCGCCCTCCCCGCTGCTGCCCGCCCCCCACCTCACCTGCTCTTTCTCTTCTGGAGTCACGTGGTTGGTGGCTGCTTTTATATTCTTCAGTCTCTCTCTGTAGCCAGCACATTCCTTCTTCAAGTCCTGGATCTCTTTCTGCATCTCCGGTGTGGTCAGGGCACTGGTTAAGTCCTTCAGCTCTGAAACCATAGCTCTCTGAGGTCACTTCCTACCCCTGAGGTAGGAGACTGGGCCGCTGCCTTGCTCTACTCCACACAGGGTCCAAAATGAGGTCCCTATTCTGGAAACGCTCAGCAGAGATGAAGGCTTACAGAATTACCAGCTTACTCTAGTTTTCTTTCCTCCTCCATCTACCAGCAGTGGTAAAGTGAGGCTGAACAGGCAGTTAAAGCAGCAGGCACAGAGGGAGTGTGGGCACAGCTCACTGATAGCGTTAGGGAAAGCAATGCGCGTCTTGCTCACTTATATTCAAAAGCCATTCATTAGCTGGTCTCCGTCTCTTTTCATACGATGCCGGAGGCAGCCCAGCAGAGACTCACTGCCGCAAGACAACACTGCAGCTGGCAAACCATTCACTCCGTACTTCCCGACCTCTAGACTGACCCTGACCCTGACCCTCGGGGCCCCTTCAGGGGCTGCCCAGTCCTACCCGCCTCCATGTGGCGGCAGCTCTGCTGTAAGCTCTGCACCTTAGCAGCGAGGGCCACGATCTGGGCATCCAGGCCTTGGAGGTCAGCGTCACTCACCATGGCAAACTGGTCCTGCCGGAGGTGAGAGGAAAAACAGAAGGGGGCTGATGTGAGGCACAGGAGGGGAAGCCACATGTGGGGGCGGGGGGCAGCATCACACACACAAGAACGTGGGGCTCCCCAACCCTCCAGAGGGCCGGGGAGAACAGGGGAGGGTCCTGTGAGAAACCACTCGGTTTAGTCCTCATCCTAACTAACAAGGTACAAACAAGTTAAAACCTGATGCCTGTCCTCCAGGGGCTTCGAGGCTGGCAGGATACTGAACAGGGCGGAGATCTCAGTTCAGTGGTAAAACCACTCACTGGGCTAAAGGAGTAAAGGAACATTCTTCCCAAGGTAGGGATACCTAAATTACACATTCCCACAACAGGAGGAACCGGGACAGGTAGGGGCACAGGGGGCAGTACTGAAGGGACTCGTACTGGTACAAGTGTGAGCAGCCCGTCCCATGAGACCAGCTGCTACCAAGGACAGTGCTGGGGCTCGGTGGGGGTCTTGTCCGCGGTGAGGGGGAGCAGGTCAGGAAGAACAGGAACGCCAGCCTGGGTGGCGTGGCCTCTATAGTAAGAAAAGGCAAACCTTCAGAGCAGCAGGCCTCACACTACAGCCTGCGCACTAGATCCCGCCAGACCCGGGGTTTGGAAAACAACTTGACTGAAACACAGCCGCGCCCACTCGTGTCTCAGGCGGCTTTTGCTCTCCCAACGGCGGACACGAGTGCTCCTGGGGGCTGCGCAGCTGTGACAAGAGACCATCTGGCCGACAAAGCGCAAAAGTATTAACGGTCTGGCCCCTCACAGAAGAAAATCTGCAAAATTCTCCCTTAGGCAATCTTCCTAGAGTCATCACATAATGAAGCCCATTTTAGGAAAATTAGCTTTGATGGTGGTTTGGTTCAGTTAAACTAATACTCAGTGTCTACCGGATGTTAGATACTGGGGCGGGGGCTGCTGAGCGAAGGACTACGAGTGAGAAGTGGGGCCTGCAGTCTAGTGAGGAGACGAGTAGAAAGACAACCCCAGTACAGCATCCGGCAGAGAGGTGAGCGCCTGAAGAAGAGGCGATTCGAGAATTCAGGGAAGGTCTCTGGAGAGGGTGATGCCTGAGGGGAATCCGAAAGGATGAGGAGGAGTTCAGGAGCAGAGGCAGGAGAGGAAGAAGGGACTTTAGAGCTCCAGGCAGAGGAAGGACACAGGAGTAATCATCTAGATGGTCTAGTACTGGTGAGCCGACCTGAAGGGAGAGGAGAGGCAGGCGGCCTGGGGCTCCCTGTTCCAGGGAGCGCTAGAGTTTGAGCTCGGGCAACGGCCCTCGATGAGCACCACGGACCATTCCGGCTGCAGTGTTTAAGCCGTCTGAGGCCAGCGGACGGCAGGAGGGTGTCGGGAGATGCGGAACACCTGAGCTCCAGCAGCCGCGCAGGGAGAGGAGAGGGCGGGGTCAGGAAGGGGGAAAGCCAACAGGGCACGAGGTAAGAGACGAGGGGTCCCCGGTGTCTGGGTTGGGTGAAGAGTGACTCCACCGAGGGAGAAGCAGGTAAGAGGAGCCCATTTGGAGGAGATGAGGCATTCTACTTCAGCAATATTGACTCAGAAAGGTCTGGAAGGCATCCAGGTGGTGGTCTGGCCCAGAGACACAAAATTAGTGTTATCTGTGTTGGGAGTGAGGGGTGGGGACAGAGGGCGAATCCTTGGGCAGCTGGTGGTTCTCATCTAGATGACTGGGAAAAAGAAACTTCCAAGCGGGAACGGATCTTGGCAGCAGCAATCTTCTGTCATCTATCATGGCCCGAATCTGGAAGTCTCATTAAGTCTGGATCACAGCAAGGGGAGAACCCGCTTTGATTTAAAGGGAGCCTGGGGCCATTTGCATGGCGTAAGACAGGTGAGTTTCATGGGGTGCCTCAAATTCTCCAGAAGAGAGTTCATTCTAGAGATGGATTCACCTAATGTCGGGGTCTCACACGGGCGATGATCTGCACAGGTTCTCCTCACCTGGTCCGCGAAATAGATCTTCTGCTTGCCGTACGTCTTCTCTTTGATTTTGCCTTGCTGGGCCAGCTGCTCCAGCGCCTTCACCACCGCCTGGGGGGGGGGGGCGGCAATCAGAGAAATGGCTTCGCGGTCCAGGCAGCGGGAATTTCAGCCCGAGACAGGGAAGCGCCCGACGAGCCTCCGGAAGCCCAAGGCTAGAATGGCTGCCTCGAGAGGGCAGCACCCCAGACGGATTCCAGGGGCCCCACGGGGAGGAATCCCAGGAGAGGGTCCTCACCGCCTTGCCCAGTCCGTGCTCCCGCTGCAGGTTCCCGAACACGTCCTGGGCGCTGTAGGGCCGGTTCTGCTCCTGCAGGTACCTCAGGAGGATCCCGGGCGCTACGAAGAGACGGGGCAGCGGCAGGAGTCCCTCAACCGACCCCTCGCCCGCCCCCCGCCTGGGTCTCCCCCGCGCCCACGGCCCCGTTTACCTCCCGCCGCGGCCTCCGCCCGGCCTTTACTCATTGCCTTTCCCGCCGCCAACTCGGAAAGCCGGACGTCGCAGTTGTTCGGGGCAACGGCTGCTTCCGGCGACGAGAAGGGCGGGCCGCAAGCGGTGATTGGCGGAAGGGGAAGTCTTCGCGAGGCACAAAGCGACCCTTCCCGAGCGCCGTAGTGCAGTCGAACCCGGAGCCGGGCGCCGGCGCCCAGGGTCTCAGCGGCGGAGGCGGGGCGCTAGCTCGGGACCGCTCCCCCCGCACCCTCCCGCTCCGGGCGCGGGCCGGAGTGAGCCACTCCTTGAAGTTTCGAAACCCACTTCCAGCGGCGGCTGAGCTCTCGACCGTGAGCTGGGACGATGTTCCAAGGGGGGAGAAAGCTTAGGATCACCTCCTGCAGGGCTAGCGACTTGCTCAAGGTCACAGGGTCAGTTACGCCCAGGAACGTGTCCTATCCCACAGCCCAAATGTTCTTTTTGTCGGTCAACCTCATTTGTAAAATAGGAACAAGAGGTACTAGCAGGAGGGTGGTTGGGGAGACACGAGAATGCCTGAGAGCCCTGGAAGCGTGGCGCTACCCTTACTTGCCGTTTGCCGAGCCTCGCACGCAGGGGGCGCTCAACACGTGCTGTGGTTTGGACGCCGAGGAAAGGCAGGGTTGGGAGGGGGCTACTGTTAAGCCACAAAGCTTGTAGAAAAGTTTCCTGTTGGCCGAGTTGATCTTATGGCAGCACCTGGCAGGTGTTTTCCACTCCTGCCCACAGTGGCCAGTGGGACAAAGCCTGAAATAAGTGTTTCTAGTTTCTGAGGTCAGTTGAAGGCCAAAGAGCAGCTGTCCCTGCAGCTCAACCCAGAGGAGGAGCATGGTGCTTTTTAAAACCTTGTTACCTAACGTCTCATTAGCCTTTGAAGCACGCACTTGTCTTCACACGCTAGGGAGCAATATTAAGAAAAATGGGGACGCCTGGGTGGCTCATTTGGTTGGGTGTCTGCCTTCGGCTCAGGTCGTGATCCCAGGCTCCTTGCTCAGCAGGGAGCCTGCTTCTCCCTCTGACAAATAAATAAAATCTTTTTTAAAAAATTAAAAATGATGGGACTGCAGGCTGGATGCCAGCCAAGAGTGCCAGTTGTGCTGTCTGGGCTCTCCTGGGGAGGGGAAGTGGCCTCATATGTGGTGATTGTTCTGACCATCACAAAGGTCACAAATAGGGACTGACAGGTGGGTCTCGCACACCGTGCTTCCTTTTCTGAGGCTGTCACCTCAGATTAATCACATCTCGGATTACCAAGAGAAGACTATCAAGGATAAGACACCATTCAACACCCATCTCTTAAAGATTGTTCTCATACAAGATTTATTCCCCAGCACCACTCCTCCCCCCCCCCGCCCCACCCATCCCCACCCCAGTTCACAGTGGAGGACTAAGGAGATTCAGAGCAGGATCCCCCAGGTACAAGAAACACCTTCTGAAGATTTTGCTCTCCTTCCTTCCTCCCTCTTGCCAACTTCCAAGGCCCAAAGCTACACACACTCATGCAAACACACCGAAACCCACTCCTCTTCCACACTTCCCGTTGTTTCTCACATCAGAGCTCATCTGTGGGACATCGGGGCTCTGAGAAGACAGAAGGTGTCCAAAGTCTGAGAACCGTAAAGTGGGGAGATGCCATTTACCCCTAACCTTCACACACACACAACTGACTATGAAACAGGCACCTAGCTCTTCTCCCTTCTCCCCATCTCTAGTTTTCACTCCTGGCCTCTACCTTTTCCATCAACCAAGAGCAAACATGTTGCACACTCCCACCTGCAGCACATGAAAATGGGCTCTGTCCAACATCCCTTGCCCAGGTATGGGGTGTTGGGGGAGTGGTCCCTGAGGATCAGCGAAGGGTTAATGCAGAGGGCAGGAGGACAGAAGAGTTTGGCCTGAGCTCTGACTGGGGAGGCAAAGAGAGGCTGTAGGCTGGCATCGGTTTAGAATGACCATTTTTAGTTTTGTCTCACATGATTTTTCTAGGGGCAGTAGAACAGATACCCCTTAAGGAAGTCTCTGCTGACTACAGACACATTCTTGCTAATGGGCTCATCCTTAAAAGAGGCCCCGCCAAGTTGGGAAGCAGTTGAAAATCAAAGTATTAAAGGAACTGAATAGGGAGTAATAGCTGGTGCAAGAAGAGCCGGTGGCTCCTGGGGTGAATGCCAATAAGCCACTTGTAAAGTGCTACTTTGACATCCCCCATGCGATTATTGCTTCTCCAAAGGAGGAGCAGGGGAAGGAATGGGAACATGGAAATGGATATGGTATGGTATTGCTTTGCTCGTTGCTCAGGCTGATGGTCAAATGGAGCCAGGGGTTAGCAGCACCAAATATAACCAGGCAGGTTCAGAAGATTCCATGAGACCAGGAGATACAGAGGCACTCGCCCTCTCAGCCAGCTGACCCCACGGCCCAAGGTAACGTCGAAGAGGCCCACCCCCACATCATGTTCACATTTCTTAAATTTCACAAGCACTATTTTGGAGCACTGGAGGTTAGGCCTCAAGAAATGAGGATGGGCTGGGGCAGAGGGAGCAGGCCTGCTCTGCAGAACCAAAAAACTTGCTTAGAAAAAGACAAATCAGAGATCATGGCTTAGCAAAAGAGGAAGATGGCAATGTAACTCTTTCAGCTGCTGCCTGACTTGGAGCTCCAAGGAGGTGATGGAGGGAGGGAGGGAAGGGTGCTTCTACCACTGAGGGCCCCCAAGCACCCATACCTAGAAGCAAACAGCAGCACCCCCTCAAAGGGGAACCGATACCCCTGATTACTTTGTTCCCCAAAAGTACCATTCTGATGGCGAGAAGCCTCCCTCAGGGGAGCACTCTCACTGCAGTGACAGCTCAGAAATGGGCGTCCAGCTGGTAGCAGGGGAGTGAGTATCCTCTCAGCAGGCCTGAGCTTCAGCCAGGCCACCAAGCATACATATATGATTCAGTGCATGGGACCTGGGTTCTTCCCTTGCCCCTTCACCTTAAGTGGGATAGGGAGAAAAAAAACCTAAACCACAGTGACCCCGAAAAGGAGTCTCCGCCTCAGTGGCTCCTGGAACTGGCAGGGTCCAGCTGATTCAGCTCTGACTGGTCCAGAAGTTCAAAGTCATCCCCCTCAGCATCAGTGTCCAGGTCTGAACTGGGGGCCTGGAGGAAGCCTCTTGCTGTTCTCCGGGGAGGCAGGCCAGAAGGGCCTGGCTGGGAGGCCCCTGACAGGGCCAGATGGATCACGCCCTGGGAGACCAGGCTGGCGAGGTTGCTGGTGAGGTTGGACCCTGCAGGCAGGGCACCGAGCAGGAGCTCCGGCAGTACGGCTTCCTCCTGGCTGGCAGGGGGGTTCTGGAGCTCCTCATGCCCTGGTGGGGAACGGTACATCAAGCTAGGCATCCCAATGCTGGTATCGTCCTCATCATCCAGGCCAGCAGGATCCACGTTAATGGAAGGGAAGTCTGGGAGGTCTCTGGCAAAGGATTCTTCTGGATCACTGTGACCATCTAGGTCTGGGAGAATAGAGGGGTGTCTGAGACACAGCAACAGCCTGGCACTCCTGTGCCCTAGCCCCACAAAGTCAGCCCCATGTGACCCGATTTTTCTACCCTGAATTTCTCAGGGTGAAGCAAAACCTGTAGCACTGGTCGGCCTTTCCCCTCCAGTTATACACTGCTCAGATCTCTACTGGCCAAAGAATTCCCTCCCCTTCCTCCCCTATGCCACATAGCAGCCTAGAACCCAAGGCTACTAAGGGAGGATCTCAAGGAGAGCAGCAGTGCAATCCCAGCTGCAGCCGTATCTCACCCCCCACCCAAAGCTGCTCTGCCGCCCGGTCCACACCTCAGAAAACAGGAGAGGAGGGGACAGTCTCCTCTCTGCCCAGAGAAGCTGAGCAGCAACAGTCAGAGCCATTATGAACTCGTGTCCACGGTTCCCCTCACCTTCAGAGCCTTCTGTTAGAGGTGTCTGGCCTCGTGAAAGATTGAATGTGCCGTTGTCTGTACAGGAGACCTCAGCATCTGAGTGCTCAGAGTCTGTGATGGCCAATTCCTTGGCAACAGCAGAATCATCCAGCTTAGGAAGAAAAGACCAACAAGCCTGAAGAGAGGATGCCATTAGGAACAGGTGCAGTTCCCCAGTTATAGCTCTACTAATTCGCTGGCCCTAAAGGCTAGCCTAGGGCCAGCTGTGCAACCAGACAAGACTGGGGACTTTAGTCAATATCTTGATCCCTTTTAGGCTGCCCCCCGCCAAGGAAAACACCCTTACTTATCGATCTTGAGCAGGAAGGAAAGCAATCTGGGCAGTCAACCAGCCACTTACTCTTAAGCAAATAACTGATCAAGAGATTACTTTTCACAGGCGGCCAGGAAGACACATTGCCCAACATAAGGTGGGCCGGGCTGTTTAAAAGACAATCACATCAGTTCCAGAAGTTCTGCCATGATGATAGGGTTTGAAAGGAGACATGGAAGAGGGTGTGCTGGTCACCAGGCTCAAACTGAGATCTACGCTCACAGTCCCAATATAACACTAGCTTCTCTCCTCACTGCTCTTAGGAGTAAGGGGAGGGTGGGGCCTTGGAGCCCCCATAATAGGCCTGAAAACCTACTATGGCCTAAATGTGAGGTGCCATACGGTTACAGGAGCTAGAAGAACACTAGCCCCTGGTGTACTTCCCACACCCGAGATACCTGAGGACAGAAGGCAGCAAGCTCTTCTTCACTGTCACTGTGGTTGTCCAAGGCGCGCTCTGGGTGTAGAGCTCTGCGGCGCACTGCACAGAAAGAGCAGAAGGCCGTGACACCTTCGCTTCAGGGAAAAACCCCACCCGCCTCAGACTTCAAAGCATAAAATCAGAACAGAAAGAGAATGAACCCTCTGAATAGGGCCCGAAGCCTACATTACAATGCCTGGAAAAAAAACACAACACAATGCCTGAGGGTGGGCTGCTGAGCCTAAGTGCCAGGACAGGCTGGTAACACAGCAAAGATCTCGCTTCCAACGCCTCTCCCCCACCAGCCCCTCCACATTTTTGTTCTGGTCAGATGATCAACAACCCGCAGGACAGGCTGGGGGAAGACAGGATGTCAAGGGGAGAGTGGATGCTATCAGAGAGAGGGCAAAGGGAGACGCCCCACTGCGGTTAAACCAGGCTTTGAGGGCTGACACTATTCGGCTGGCTGTGCCGGAGGGAGCTGGGCCTTGACGACCAGCCGCAGGGCTCTCTGACTGCTAGGGCTTTATGACACCCCCAATCTGACCAGCCCACAGAAGGGAGGAGAGAGTTCACACGATTGTCATTCACGTGTTGGAGGGTCTTAGGCTGTACCCTTCTGGCTTCTCAGGATCAAAGTATCACCTCTGGAAAGCAGTTTTTAGTAGTGAAAAGAGGCCTGGCTTGGGAGTTGCTATGTACTGATTGTAAAGTTCAATTTCTTTTCTCAAGGTTGTCAAGGTTCAATAAGATATGCATTAATAAAATAAAAATAAAATAAGTACAAACATGCAGAGCGGCCAGCACAGCGCTTGGGCACACGGAAAGTGCTTCATAAAAAGCAGCAAACACTAGAGATCTCTATCTTCACTGTCTGACTTTTATTCAACTTAGGAGTGGCCAGAACTGCAAATGCAAAACTCAGTAAGCCTCCACAGAGTTGCCTGGAATAAGATACCACTTTACCTACCACCCTCCTACACTCCCACCACATCCCACCTCTCCCACTTTCGGGGACCTACCCATTATGTCAGACCTCCAGGCTTTTCCTTCTCTTCCCCAAAGTGCCCAAGTGGAAGGAAGCCTCCCCTTGACACTTACATTGTCTCTCTCTCTGCTTGGACATCATGTAGCCACGGACACTGAAGTCCAGCCGCTGCAGAGCTGGCTTCAGCCGGACATAGGCTCGATCCCACAGTCGGTGGTACACAGCAAGGGGCCACAGCATGACAGTGACAACTGCAAGGAGGAGTGGGAAACAGCCGCAGAGTGGAGAAGGGGCTGGATGAAACAATCCTGACTGTCCCTCTGCTACTGTGTCCTCACCGGACACTTGGTTGGGAATAGCTCTGCTTGATTCTAGTCTCCCGTAACACTTGAGGGAGTCTGGAGGGCAGAGACTTCTGCGGCCGCCTACGTGGCTGTGCACAGTAGAGTGTGGTGCTGAGATACTGAGGACAGAACCAGGTGTGGTCACTTGCATCTGGGTGTCACATGAACAAGGCTAGATGGTAACAATGCTCAGGAACGACACAACATCATGTGAACAGCTGGCCACAGCATTAACGCCTCAGTTTTTCCAGCCCCACGCAAAGTTCATGCCAATAGGAAGTAACTAAATTTAAAACATTGTGTTCCAGGAGAAAAAGAAGTGCTCCAGGATAAGCAGAATCTAGTAGAGAAACCCCTAAAAGTTATGTTCTGCTGTTACACAATATACTGACTCTAAATAATTTCCTCTTAAATAGGGACAGACAGTCCTTTAGAGTTGGTAATACAATGTGTGTTAGTGGACCGTCATCAATTTCCTAAGCTGACTTGGTAAGAAAAGGACTTGGATGTGTGGGGAGCCTGTTATAGGCAAGAAGAAAGATATTTTCATGACACCAAACAGTTATGAAAATATAAAAGGGTTATTTCCTGGTGAACCAAAATGTAAAAGTCCTCTTCCTAGACCCAGAGTTAGGTGTGGCTAGAAAACCTAGGAGGAGGGGAAGCTCGGCGGGGGGGGGGGGGGGGGGGGGGGGGGGG
>NW_024424897.1:19521330-19567551 GCF_017311325.1 Ursus maritimus | reverse complement strand
CGTACGTGCCATACTTACGTATCAAGTAGGACAGCAGGAGCCCGGGGATGTAGCGGCCCAAGACGGCCAAAAAGGTCAGTATCCCACAGCTTAGCAAGCAGAACTAGAGGAGTCAGGAAACAGGATTAAGTTTCTGTGACATGGCAGGAGACTGGGGTGCGGACAGGGGATGAGGTGGAGCCGTGACCGAAATGATTCTTCATGACCTGTGAGTGGGCAGGTCAGAATGACAGCTGTGTCTAGCCACGGTGGCATCCCGTGGTGACTCTGTTCGGGATGAAAAGGAGGACGTCCGTTCTATTCACACTCCTTTTCCCTGGCTAACCCAACAGGGCTGCACCTTTCCCACTGGGAAACTGGTTTGCATAGGCTTAGCCAAAAATTCTCTCTGAAAGCAAGTGTTGGTGGTGGGTTTTTTAAGTAAAAAAAAATAAAAGAAAAAGAAAAAAAAACTAAAAAAAATGAAAAAACTCAACGACCTACCACATATTTAACCTGACCCAGAATGCACACGAGCAAGCTCTCCTTCCCGCCGGGCAGGAAGATGCTCAATCTGAGAGGTGGGCACCCAGAGGAGGAGTCCTCAGGCTCTTCCCTTGGTCCCAGTGGCTGGTCAGCAGCCCCTTCCTATCACTTCCCTTTGTCTCCACAATCATCACAGTGTTTCCTTTCTTGAATGAGGCTATGTAGTCAAAGGACTGTTTCAGTTTAGCATGAACTGAACTGAGAAGCCAGAAATGAAAGTGAAAAGGGAAGAGACTTACCTTGCCTGGGTTTTGCTTTTTGAAAAGCACAAGATTCCTTATGAAAATGGTCCCACTAACCCAGACTTCAGCTACGTGGTGGCAGAGCTCGGGCACGCTGAGCAACCGAGGGTGCACAAAGCCCCAGCTATAGGAGAGAGAAGGGGGAGCTGTGAAAGGAGGGTGCTGAGGGATCCCCCCATCTTGCTGTGTAGGCAGCCAATGCTTCTAGGCTTCAACTGGAGCTGGGAGTGGCTAGTCCTGGGTGCTTTAGAGGTGAAGTGGGACTTTTTTCTTGTCTTGCCAGGTTGAAACTTGAATTTAGGGACTAGGAGGGCACACTTGTTCTGACAACTCCACCCTATGAGCAAGCTGCCCAATCCACGTGTATAAACCTGCCACCAGCTCCAAGGCACTTTGTGCTCAGAAACCTCTTCCCTGCACTCGGACCACTGCAATACCCTGTGACTGCAATTCAGGGATACAAGTAAAGCACAGTCTGATGCTGCTGCTGCTGAAGGGGAGGCGATGGTAGATGTGTCTCAGAGAGAAAATAAACACAGCAAAAGCAAAATAAACCACAGCAGAGGGAACGCCTTGGATCAAACACATGGGATGAATGAACTGAGAAACAGAGCAGGAGCTGTAAGACACAAGAGGAATCTTTGGCTTGCTGATGCCAGGAACCAATGTGTTTTCTGACCAGGAACTTTTTAAAAAGCCAGAGGTCACAGAACACATTAGATGACCCAGTATAAAAGCCAGGAGACAAACGAAATAAGCTGCCTCTAAGTTTTTACAGTAGGGCTAAAAAATGCAGCTAACTCCCTGGCATATCAGGTTATGGGGCACAATAATGCTGCTTCTTCAGAAACTTCTCTTGTGAATAGCACAGGACACCAACCATCTCAAAATACTGCTGTCTGAACTTCAGGATTTGTTAAGATGGTTATCTGGAACAGACTAGGTTCTCAGCTCATACTGTGTATCCGTAACATGGGGTTAACAACATGTAACCAGAATATTACAACAAGAGAATCAATCAGAGCAACAAAAAGGGATTTAATTAGTGTTCCATACCTCTCATTGTCTAACGCGTCGGGTCTTGGCACTACAATATTAAAACAAACACCAGCATTAGTCGGTAGGGAAAACTAAACATAAAAATGTTAGGCTGTTGGTCTGACAGCTCGAGTTTTAATAGGTTTGGGGGAAAGAAAATAGTAATAGCCAATAAAAAGGAGACACCATGTTATACTGACAGAGTTAGGGAACTGCAGACACGGGGAGGATGGCTGATGCCTGCTCATTTCTCGGGGGGGGGGGGGCTAAGGGGATCCAAATGGAGCATCAGGGCCCCTTCTACTTACTACAACCAAGAGCCAAGGTGCACATGAAAAATGATCCATCCCACCCCTCAAATGTGTCTTGGTTGCTCACACACACCAATGTGCACCAGGTCACTGAGGCATGTTACAGCCACTCCAACCCCAGACATCTGCCTTTTCTCTTTGAAAAGAGACCCACTAACTACAATGAATGATGTCAAGTCTTTTGACATTCACCAACCATAAGACTGGTGACTGAACTACATGATTCCTTAAAGTCTTTACAAAATAGGATGGGAATGTATTCGCTGGTGTAAATATCCTGCCAACACTTCAAAATCAACATCTCAAAAGCAGACATCAATTTTCCCCTGCTCTCGTCCCCCACCCGAACTGCCTCCCCTGCCAGATGCTACTCTCTCTGCTACCTGGAACACCATTCTCCTACTCTCCTAGCTTTGAACTCCCACACTTGGCTTTTATCCCTTACTCTTCTGACCCCCTATTTATCAGTCTTCACGTGTCTTCCTTCTTCCCAGCTCCCAAGTCAGCCCTGGTTTGTTTCCAGGAATACCTCTCTGACTACTTCCCACACAGATACAGCCATAGTTTCCTATCAGGTCTCCCTCCCTCCCCTTTTACTCCTTCCATGGGATCCTGTAAAATGCTACCAAATTAATCTTTAATATCCCTTCAGCACATAGTGCTAATAAAAAAATGTTCACTGACCACCCGCTACTTATAGGATAAAGTCTAAACTTCTAGGCCTAACTTGAAAGCCTTATAAAAGCTAATCCCAATATATTTTCAGATTTATCTCCTAGCAATCCTTTTATTAATGACCTCTTCATTCTGGTGAAAGTGTCTAATTCCCTGCTCTCAGGAGATGCTTTGCAGCTTCTGGTTTCTCAGACTAATCGAACTACTAGTCCCTCCAGAAACACACTTTTCTCTTCACCTGTTCAAATCTCTTGCTTCGTTCAAGGCCTGAGCCAGGGCCAAAATACATGACAAACGTACCGATCCCATACTGCACAGTGACATCTCTGGTCCTGTTCTGTAACAGTCACCTTTTGTTTATGTATGTATAATCTTTGAGAAAAGGAACCGTATCTTAGAGTACTTTATATAAGTCACAATGCTTAGGTTAGTGCTTTGCAAATACACAATTTAAAAGAAATCCCTGAGACGCAAATTGATACTGCCTTGGGAAAGATGCAGTATCCAATGATAATTTTTTTTTAACGTGAGGACTACTTATTCCTCCAGCCAATTATGAGGGCAAGAATATCTCAGGTGGTGGATACAGATTTCCTGAGCTTAATAACAATGGGAAGGGTGGAACGAAGCTCTAAGGAACCACTGATGGAGCCCCAGCCCTTCAAGTGTCTCCTAAAGCAACAATTCAGACATCAAAAGATATTCCCGGTTCTATATACTCCCTCATAAACCCCCAAAACTAAAGGTAAAAATTAAAGGAAAGACCACTTCCAGTTCAGATTCTTCTAAATGCTATCAAACTCACCTTTTATCTCAGGCCATATTTTGTTCTTCCATTGATCTATACATACAACGATCATTGAGCTGAATGCAAGTAGAAACACAAGACGAAGGGATGTCAGCGCAAAGAACCTACAGGAAAGGAAAAACAGAAGATGATTATCCAATTAAACTAATTTCAGAAAGGACCATCTGTATAACTCAGGCTCTAGTAAATAGACTTAAGTCCTAGTTATACACCTTAGGAAAATCACTTGAATTTTCTGAGTATCGGCAATTTTATCTACGGGGCAGAGATAATAATGTGCTTCTGTAAAGGCAGAGGATTGAATCAACCTCTGAAGGCCCTTTCAACCTTCAAGTCTGCAATTCTATTAATTTCAGGGAGAAATTCATTCCTGATAACAACTTATGATGATGAAAGCAAACACCCTTCTACCAAATTAGACCCTAGTGTAGGGCAACAAACTGATAGAGATGAGTTAAAAAGCATATAATTCAATTAGATATCCTTTTACAGACGGAGGAACTCAGCTCCAAAAAAGTAAAATGCTTCGGTCAAGGTCAGTAGAGAGTTAGCACTGAAGCTACATCTTAAAAGCCAGTTCTTCAGAATTAACACCAATATTCCTTCCTTCCTTCCTTCCTTCCCTCCCTTTTCTTTCTTTCTCTTTCTTTCTCTTTCTTTCTTTCTTTTCCTTTCCTTCCTTCCTTCCTTCCTTCCTTCCTTTCTTATTGTACTTATTTATTTGACAGAGACAGCGAGAGAGGGAACACAAGCAAGGGGAATATGAGAGGGAGAAGCAGGCTCCCCACAGAGCAGGGAGCCCGATGCGGGGCTCGATCCCAGGACCCTGGGATCATGACCTGAACCAAAGGCAGATGCTTAACGGCTGAGCCATCCAGGCGCCCCAACACCAATATTTCTTAAACATTTCCAAAAAATTGAAGAGGGAACATTTTTTGATTGATTTTATGAGGCCAGCATTACTCTGATACCAAAGCCAGACAAAGACACTACAAGAAAACTAATAGCCCTACATCCCTTATGAAAATAGATGCAAAAATCCTCAGTAAAACACTAGCAAACTGAATTCAGCAACATATTCAAAGGATTAATTTCAGGAATACAAGGGTAGTTCAACATATAAAAACCAATGAATGTAATATGTCACAATAGTAGGATGAAGGAAAAGTTAGTTATTTGAAGGAATCAACCACAAATAGATATTTACAAAAAATCTGGGAAATCTGAATACATACAGAAGCTATTAGTGAATTGCTGTTTATTTTTTAGGTGTGATAATGTTATAGAAAATATGTTGGTAAAGAGTCCCTATTTTTAAAAGATACATACTAAAATATTTATGAACAAAATGATGAGATATCTGGGATTTATGTCAAAATAACATAGTTTGGCAAGGGAAAGGATATGAAAGAAGATGAAACAAGGGGCACCTGGATGGTTCAGTCAGTTAAGCATCTGACTTTGGCTCAAGTCATGGTCTCAGGGTCCTGGGATGGAGCGCTGCATAGGCTCTCTGCTCAGCAGGGAGCCTGCTTCTCCCCACCCCCCTGTCTCTGCCTCTGCTTCTCCCCCTGCTCCTGCTTTCTCTCTCACTGCCAAATAAATCAATAAAATCTTAAAAAAAAAAAAAAGGCAGGGGCGCCTAGTGGCTCAGTCATTAAGCATCGGCCTTCCGCTCGGGGCATGATCCCAGGGTCTTGGGATCAAGCCCCGCATCAACCCCCACATCGGGCTCCCTGCTCCATTGGGAGCCTGCTTCTTCCTCTCCCACTCCCCCTGCTTGTGTTCTCTCTCTCGCTGGCTGTCTCTCTCTCTCTGTCGAATAAAAATAAAAGATTAAAATTTAAAGATTTTATTTATTCGACAGAGAGAGAGAGACAGTCAGCGAGAGAGGGAACACAGGGGGATTGGGAGAGGAAGAAGCAGGCTCTCAGTGGAGGAGCCCGATATGGGGCTCGATCCCAGGACTCTGGGATCACGCCCTGGGCCGAAGGCGGACACTCTAAACAACTGAGCCACCCAGGTGCCCCTAAAAATAAAATCTTAAAAAAAAAAAAAAAAAAAAAACCCAAGATTGACCATGAGTTGATAAATTCTAATATTTAAAATCTCTCACAGAAAGTGAAAAAAAAACACATTAAAAAAACTAGTCCTTTTTTTTTTTTAAGATTTTATTTATTTGTCAGAGAGAGAGTGAGCTCACAAGCAGGGGGAGCAGCAGGCAGACGGAAAAGCAGGCTCCCTTNCTGCTGAACAAGGAGCCCCATGTTGGGACTTGACCCCAAGACCCTGGAATCATGATCTGAGCTGAAGGCAGACATTTAACCAACCAAGCCAGCCAGGCGTCCCTAAAAGAACTAGTTCTATGAGTCTGTGTACTACACCAGCCTACGGCCTCTAAAGCAGTGCTTGTCAGTATCTGTAGTCAGTGCAGGACCACAAGCTGACTCTACCAGTCTGTGAGGAAGTCAGTATAAAAATTCGGGTAAACATTTAGAAACTTTTTATAGCAATCTGACCATTTTGAATCTAAGAACACATTTGGGTATTTTCTGTCCCTTTTTATTTATTTTTATTTTTTATTTTTTAAAGATTTTATTTATTTATTCGACAGAGAGAGAGAGACAGCCAGAGAGAGAGGGAACACAAGCAGGGGGAGTGGGAGAGGAAGAAGCAGGCTCATAGCGGAAGAGCCTGATATGGGGCTTGATCCCGCAACGCCGGGATCACGCCCTGAGCCGAAGGCAGACGCTTAACCGCTGTGCCACCCAGGCGCCCCTTTCTGTCCCTTTTTAAACTTAATTTTTCTAGTAACTCATTTACATTGTATTTTACAAAAGTACTAATTTGCAACAGATGGGGGAAAACACCCTCACCATAGACGGTTCAGCAGGGCAGTAAGGCACCGTTTTTAAAGTCAGATTGGCTTGAGCCTGATTCTCTGAACACCCACTCTTAGTCACGTGACCTTGAATAAATTAGCTTAACCTCTTTAAAACCTGTTTCTTCATCTGTATGTAATGGTAGCAGTAAAAAAACTTGCAGATTGTTTTGTAGTTATTAGACACAACATACTTAATTGCCTATAAAAAGATCATACTTCATCTTGCTAAAAAGACAAGAAAAAAATACAAGCCTAACAGTTTTATTCAATTTTACAACGTAGAAGTGTTATTAGCTATTATCACAGCAATTGATTAAATAAGAGTAAGGATGACCAAGGTTTGGTTACAAATGATCTCTTCTCTTCTCAACACACGACCTAATGGCCTGAGATAACAGAACAATGCTAGAGTATGATCCTTATGAAGAAAAAAAAGCCTTATCTGTGCGTATATATGAATACATCTACATATGCAGGGATTGGCAGAAGAACTTTAATTTTTGTTTCTAGACATTTTTGTACTTGTTTTCAATAAACATGAATCCATGTTATGTAATTTTTAAAACTACACAAAGAATGAAGGATGGAAAGAAACAAGAACTGAAAAATCTAGTCACCAATGATAACCCTATTCCAATTTTCCACCCCACCACTTAAAGGACACTGTAATTATACTTGAGATTAAAGAATGAAAGTAGCTTTACAAAAATAAGCCTCCAGAGCCGCCCCAGGTCATTAATCTTTTCTCCAAGGCCAGTTCATCATCCTAACAAACAAGCAAATTTAACAAGGCCAAGGATAAGGGCCCTAGAGCTTCCTGATCCCTAGTGCTGCTGCTTCTCTGTCCCAGCAGCAGGAGGGGGAGGCACGACCACTGTTTCCTCCAGAGTTCTTGAAAAGGCTCCCTGGGGAGGCAATCCAGACTGTCTGCAATCTCCACTTCCCAGATCATAATTACAAACACAAATATAAACTGGGGTAGGGAAAGGATATTAAGCTCTCCTAAGAAAGACTGATTTTCCAAAAATAATGGCAGTAAAAATGCTGTTTCTCTAAGACTTGAACTATTTTATATTTTAGTAGCCTGTTATAGTCCCCACCTATGCTTCAACTCAATCCAACAAATACTTACTGAGTGTCCATTTTATGTGGAGGCCTGAGGTAAGCAGCCCAGTTACAGAAAAGAGTAAGACATGGACCTTTCTCTCAAGTAGTATTTATGTGTCTATCTGTGTTTGCAATGTAACATGCCAAGGTAGTGATAACAAAGAAGAGGACATCTAAGCTGGAATTTAAAAGATAAATGGTAAGAATGGGGAGCCTGGCTGGCTCAGTCAGTAGAGCACGCGACTCTTGATCTCGGGTTGTGGGTTTGGGCCCCACGCTGGGTGCAGAGATAACTGAAAAAATAAAATTAAAAAAAAAAATGGTAAGAAAACAGGACAAAAGGGTGTGGGGAAGAAGAGAGGACACTCAGGGAGAACAGCCAGCTGGTGTAACATATTTAAAGAACGACAAGCAGTTTTGATAGAACTGAAACACATGGAACACAAGGAGGGGATGAATTTGGGGACAGAGGCAGAAGTCAGATCATGAAGGGCCTTTTATGACAAGCATATTAGATTTTACCCTGCAGATAAAGGTGATACAGTAAAAAGTTTTACAAAGGCTGTATTTTTTTGGGTCATGAAGGCTGAATCTTCTTGAACAAGATTAATCTTCATCCATAAATTAATTTTAGGAACAGATTTATCTTTTTTCTTGAGTAAGCCAATGTAGGAACCTCAGAAGTTTTTCTGTGTGGTATAAAATAACATTTCATGGGAAAATAGCTTCTTCCATTTGGTAAAAAGTTAATTAATGGAAAGATCACCTCAATACACTGCAGTTGACCCCTCCAAGGTAACCAGAAAATTAGCATCAACGTTCTCTTAGAGGTCTGACCGTCAAACATAAAATATGGGTAAGCGTGTGCTTCTTTCCTTCCAGGCCTCAATGCTAAAACCCTAAACAAAAGGAATATCAATCTCAGATTAGTGTGTTTTGAAAAAAGTTCAGAAGAGTAAGACATGGACCATGTGAAAAGAAGTCACATCAATGCTTATCATTTTACAGACGTGACCTGGAAGCCTACCTATAAGAAAACTCTGCAACTATGCGCAAACACAAGACATAACTGGGGGCGCCTGGGTGGCTCAGACGGTTAAGTGTCTGCCTTCAGCTCAGGTCATGATCCCAGGGTCCTCGAATCAAGTCCCACATTGGGCTCCCTGCTCAGTGGGGCATCTGCTTCTCCCTCCCTCCCTCCCTCCCATGCTCTCTCTCTCGAAAATAAACAAATAAACAAAATCTTAAAAAAAAAAAGACAAGACATAACTGAAGATAAAGTATTTCTAAGATTGGTACAGGTAAAGGATGGATGAAAAATGAGGAGGACTCTCCTGGACTGGTGTAGTCCTGCAATGCCTATTCATCCAGGCCAAAAAATTCACATGCAGATATAACAGTGTGTGAGTTTGATAAGACAACATGCGAAACATTTTTCAGCAACTAAATTCAGCATGAAAATTCCCCAACTTAACAAAACAACTGCAAATGCAATCAATTCTGAATAATTACATATGAATTGTTCAATTTGGGGATTGCCCACAGCCTATTACTCCTTTTACCCACTGTGGGCTCCCAATCTATTCTTTCTTAATGATGCATTTTTTTTTCTTGTTCGTAAAAGCAACCATGTTTATTGGAGAAAGTTTAGAAAATGTAAGCGATAATTACAGATGAAATTAAAAATGAGGGGCGCCTGGGTGGCACAGTAGTTAAGCGTCTGCCTTCGGCTCAGGGTGTGATCCCGGCGTTCCGGGATCGAGCCCCACATCAGGCTCCTCCGCTGGAAGCCTGCTTCTTCCTCTACCACTCCCCCTGCTTGTGTTCCCTCTCTTGCTGGCTGTCTCTCTCTGTCGAATAAATAAATAAAATCTTAAAAAAAAAAAAAAGAAATTAAAAATGAAATTAGTACACCATCTATGAAAGTCTTACCAAAAAAAAATGTCTTGAACCTGAATCTCATCAAACCTCTAGATCCCACTACCAACTTACAGGAAATACAGAGCACAAGGGGAATACGCACAGAGATGCAATCAGCAAAATCCAGTCTGTGGAACACTTTATATGTCAAACTGGTTTCTTCAACCAACAAATGACAGAGGAAAGAAGACTGAAGGGGAACCAACAGAGTAAAAGAGATGTAAAATAACAGAATCATCAGTCACAATATATGGACTTCATTTGGATCCTAACCCAAACAAACTGTTCTGTTTTCTATTTCACTTCTTTTTTTTGGGGGGGGGGGAGGGCAGAGAAAGAGAGAGAGAGAGGGAGAGAGAGAGAGAATCCCAAGCAGGCTCAACACAGCACAGAGCCCAACTCGGGCTCCATCCCATGACTCTGAGATCTTGATCTGAGCTGAAATTGAGTCAGGAGCTTAACTTGACTGAGCCACTCAGGTGCCCCCCAAACTATTTAAAAAAAAAAAAAAAACAAATAATATCTAAATCTTTCTTTTTAAAGTAAGCTCTACACCCAATGTGGGGCCTGAACTCACCAACCTGAGATCAAAAGTCATATGCTCTACCAATTGAGCCAGCCAAGTGCCCCAAAACACAAATAATATTTATGAAAAAATTGGAAATTTGAACACTGACTAGAATCATTAATTTTTTACATGTGATAATGGCACTGGTATTTTTTTGAAGTCTTTACTTTTCAGAGATTCACATTCTAAAATACTTACAGATTACATCATAAGACACCTGGGATTTGCCTCAAAACAATAAAGGAAGAGGTAAAAAAAGAACTGAGGTACAGAAGACACAAAATTGGCCACGAATTGAAGAATTTTATTTTTTATTTTTTTAGATTTTATTTATTTGACAGAGAGAGACACAGCAAGAGAGGGAACACAAGCAGGGGGAGAGGGACAAGCAGGCTTCCCACTGAGCAGGGAGTCCGATGTGATGTGGGGGCTCGATCCCAGGACCCCAGGATCACAACCAGAGCCGAAGGCAGATGCTTAACGACTGAGCCACCCAGGTGCCCTGAACTGAAGAATTGTAAAGCTGGGTACATGGTGGTACATATTATTATTCTGTCTACTTATGTACTTATGTACGTTTTAAATTTTCCCTAAGAAAACATTTTTTAAAATGGCCCTTTGGGGCAGCGGGTGGCTCGGTTGGTTGAGCAACCAACTCTTGGTTTCAGCTCAGGTCATGATCTCAGGGTGGTGGGATCAAGCCCCGCGAGTGGGGCTCTGTACTCAGGATGGAGTCTGCCTGAGATTCTCTCTTCCTTTCCCTTTGCCCCTCCCCCTGCTCTCTCAAATAATCTTAAAAAAAAATTAAAAAAAATTTTTTTAAATAAAAATGGCCCCTTATCTACATACATGCCCCCAAATGTGAGGAGATGTTATTCTCTTCATTTAAAAAAAATTCATATATAAACACTCCATGGATATATATGCCATATCTGGTTTAAAAACCTCTTTCTTCATTTAACAATACATAGGTATATTTTCCTATATCACCAGAAAAACATGAAAAACTTCTGAAATTATATCATACATATATACAATTAGTCTGTTAAATCTTTCCCTAACTGAACTAATATGTCTCTAATTTTTGATATAAAAAAGCTGAACTATGTATCACTGAGCATGTATCTCTGTCCTCATGATTAACGACTTTAAGTGGAATTACTGGGTCAAAAGGCATTGACTTTTTGTTACTGAGATACAGTATGCATACCATAAAACTCACCCTTTTAAACTAATTCAGTGTTTGTTAATATATTCACAGAGTTGTGCAACTATCACCATTATCTTAGAACATTTTCATTATCCCAAAAGGAAACCCATACCCGTTAGGAATCATTCTCCATTTCCCCCCAGTCCCTGAAAAGATACTTTTTTTTAAGGGGGGGGGCAGAGAGGGAGAATTCCAAGCAGGCTCCACACCCAGCACGGATCCCAACATGGGGCTGGATCATATGGCCCTGAGATTATGATCAGAACCGAAATCAAGAGTGGTGGCTTAACTGACTGAGCCACTCAGGTGCCCCAAGATACTAACTTTTTAAGTGTCTTAATACATGTTGCCTAATTAACTTTCCAGAAAGATTGTGCAGCTTATGTTGCTAACAACCATATGCCAGTTTTTACATATTTTCCCCAGTATTAAATACTACCATTTTAAAAAACCTAATAGGGGCACCTGGGTGGCTCAGTCAGTTAAGCATCTCCCTTTGGCTCAAGTCATGATCTCAGGGTCCTTTGGCTCAAGTCATGATCTCGGGCTCCCTGCTCAGTGGGGAGCCTGCTTCTCCCTTTCCCACTCCCCCTGCTTGTGCTTCCTCTCCCTCCATGACAATAAATAAATCTTTAAAAAAATTTTTTTCGGGGCGCCTGGGTGGCTCAGCTGTTAAGTGTCTACCTTCAGCTCAGGTCATGATCCCAGGATCCTGGGATCGAGCCCCGCATCAGGCTCCCTGCTCCGCGGGGAGCCTGCTTCTCCCTCTCACATTCCCCTTCCTTGTGTTCCCTCTCTCACCGTCTCTCTCTGTCAAATAAATAAATAAAATCTTTAAAAAAAAAATAAAAATAAAAAGACCTAATAAGCAGAAATTAGTAACTCATTTCATTTACATTCAAAATTTTTACTACTAATGAGAGTGAAATGTTATCTATCCATCAATTCATTATTTTCTGCTTTTTCCCCCTGTCCTTTTGTAAACTTTCCATCCCCTTAATTAGGGGTTAAAATCCAATTATCCATCTAAATAAAATATTCCTTGAAAAACCCGATTTCCAGAAAAATCACGAGAAAGTCCAAAACTACACAATTTTGAGGTTAACTATACCATGGATCCTCTTTACTAGTAAAGGTAAATTAGAGTTTACTATTATAAAGTTTATGCTATAATCATAAGCAAAATAAAGAGCACATGTCTATCTTCAATCAAAGAAGATACTATTTCTGGGTTCCTTTGTTATTACAGAGTAAGCCTGTCTCGCTGGCACTTCAGAACAAAGCCTCCCATCCTATAGGGACAAAAAGCCCATTATTGTGCAGCACTTGTGCCGTCTGGTTAATGAGCCAGTCACTGGTAAATGAGAATGAAAAAAATTAACCCAACCCACATAATGTAGTGATCGTTGTTGCTTACACAAAACCAGAAACGAAACCAGCTAGCTGCTAAACACCTACCTTATGTTAATGGACAGAAAGCACCCAACCTTACAATTAGGATAGATAAAAACTGATGGCAAAAGGGAGGCCAAAAAAAAAAAAAAAAAGTAAGCCAAGGCATCCTTGGGAGTCTCCCTGGGTACCAAAAGCAGCAAGACTAGCATTAGAAACGTGCTCAATACACTGCAACTGCAAGTGGATGTGCAAATTTTTCTCACAGAATATCTCTACTTAAATGGGCCCTGCCTTCCATTTCCTGTTCCTATTGTTTTTCTCTCATATTCCAACCTTTTAAATCAGAACTCCTGTACCTTTAATCACTTCTCAGTCATTTTTTTATTTGGGGGGTTTTGGGGGAAGAGGGAACATCTGTATTTTTTTAACCGTGGAAACAATAGATTCCATAATATCCTCTAGAATATAGGATGGTTAATTCTGACAAGTGACTGTCAAAGCAGGTCTCAACAGGGATTCAGCTTGTGATTGCTCTAAAGCAATATCCCTAATTTAAGGACTGTCTAAAATCCTAGAATGTTAAAAACTGGAAAGGAGCTCCAGAGTCATCTAGCCCTCCTTGAATCATGTGCTGCTCTTCACAGAAGGGCGAGGGCTTAGGATGCACACACATCTCCAGGGCTCCTTGGTGCTCCCCTGATCTGCTAGGTCGGAGTTAAACCAGCAGGTAACTCCAACCTGTTCTTTTCTGAACCTGTGAGGATACACTCTCCCTGACTCAGATATTGTTCCCCCAAAGCACTCATTTCCAGGTGGGGTTGAGGCTAATGAGAACACTAGCTACTGGAAAGGAAGGGCTGACATTTCTGTTATTATCCTAGAGATAATAACATATCAGTGACCAGAAGCAATACAGACTGGGCGATTTCTGACATAATAGCTATAATTGCTCTGGAAACTGAAGAAGAAGAAAAAAGAACAAAAGCCCTGAAATACTATAGAGCAAGACTATACATGTCTCTCTTCTGCGTTGTTGTTTTTGTTTATTAAGATGTAAGAGGGCATACTCACAGGCACAGAAAAACCTTGACTGAGAGAATACGTATCACTGAAAGTTAAGAACTACCTACCTGAACTCTGGTGATTTTTTTGTACTCCTATTCAATCCTCTAATACCTCAAAATGTATAAAACATCTCAGTTAATGATGTATTATTATTCAAAACAAGTAAGGAAAAAATTGTTCAGATTTAATTTCTCTCTGACCTGAGCCAATGATCCTCATACATTTTCTAAACATTTATAAAGTCCGAGAACTAAACAGATACTCTTCGACATTCCTAACCGAAATGTCAACACACATATAATACGATGCTACCAGAATGTTGTCTAGTCTTCATTTTGAACCTCAACCTGCCTCCCGAGGAAGCTCATTTCCTCAAACAACAACCCTGTGCACTGCCATACCAAACTACCTTAGCTGTCCCTCTGCAGCCTTCCCGGGTATGAGTCCTCTCTCCAGACAGTGCAAGAGTCTCAAGAGCCAGCCCTGCATTTTGCTGTAGCTCTTCACCTTCAGAAGGCTGGGAATGTAACAAGTAACCACGTTCTGGATACACACAGTAGGCAAGTACCAGGAAATGCCAGAGATGAAGACCAATCACAAGGCTTTCAGAGACCAAGAGTAAGAAAAGGGGAGCTGAGTGAGATTCTAAGCATAGCATATTAGGAAACTTCAGTATACCCTGTTGAGGGCCAGCAAATTCAAGCTAAGTGCAACATTTAAAGATGTGCCTCTGTAGGCGCAGCTCATGTTCAGACCTCAAATCCACACTCTTCTTCAGAAGTGTCTCAGGCAAGAGGCATTATGACAAGTCCCCTCAGAAACAACACCATACATGCTACTGATTCATTTCTATTAACGCACCCTTGGTTTCATTATTCATTTAAATCCTGATGAAGTTTTTCTATAACAGCCAATCGCACTTTGATCCCGACTGGTTTACGGAGGACCAGTTTTCTCCCTAGAAGTACAATCTCAATGTAGGTAAAAAAACGAAGTTTTGCCTGGATGGTCTGGGGTTAGGAAGGGAAAGGAAGAGAGCATCATTTCGGAAAACGCTCCTGACTGAGGGGCGACAGTTAAAGGTCTCCGACAGAGAGGAACAAGACAGGAAGCAGGTACCTGAGGATCCAAGAAGCACTACCAAGAAGGAATGAAGAACGCTGTAGGAAAACTTTATCCCCAAGTTTGCTAAAGTCGGTGGAAGCGACTAATGCCAGAGCCTGCTGCGACACCTTTACCCTGAGTCTTCTCCAAACCGTGAAGAGTAATAGCTGACCGTGTGTCTTCCTGTCAGTGAATGTGAAATTGCTTCGCTCCAGTTCACGGAAAATCTTTCAGACAAAAGACTGGTTTTAAAACCAAGAACTTTCGGAGAAAAAGTATTTTTAGCAAAAACAAATTTTCTTTGGAAATACATATTTTGTTCCATTTCAGATTTATTCAGAATAAGGTTGATTTCATTCAGCTGTAGAACCCCCTCTATACTCATTCAGTTCCCTTGGAATCTGGTGGATAATCCTTTCCTAGTTATGAATAATCCCGAAGCATGCTCGGCAGATCGTAGGAAGACCTATGTCCACCTTAGGTCATGCCAACTGAGAAGCAGCAGTTCCATTTTCACAAAGCATGACACACAGCCTCTTAAAGCATATTTATAGTCTCATTTTTCCAGCTGAGGAAGACACACACGCTTTTAGGCATCCTCAATTTCCCTGCCTATAAACCGTGCCTAAGGTTGGATCTCTAATTCCTTGGAACAGGGAGGAGCTGCAATCGTAAACGGCTTTGAAACGGGTGAAATCTCACTATCACTATTTCATAACTGTTCTTCAAAAGCTTATAATTTTCTTTCAAGTTGCAGCTCTGGAGGCTCTCATCGACGCTCAGACTTCCCAAACTTCCTTGAGCAGTAGAAAGGATACCTCACGTGCTAACCGCAGATCACCCAAGCTTGTTTTCTTATCCCACCTATGGATACCTTTGCACATCTCAAGCCTCACACATCTACCCCAGTAACAACTGCTAACATCAGAGCTCGGGGGATGGTCTTCAAACTACATTTGAGCAAACAAGACACGGGAAGTTGATGGCCTTAAGTGACACAGCTTTCGCTAACCAAAATGAGGCGCCCTCGCTCACTGCGAGCGGCTCAAGATGTTACCAGAAGCTCCCGCCATCTGTACGGGTTGAGGCTGCAGGAGCAGGTAAAGCGAGGACGATAACTGGAAGGCCCTGGGGAGAACTGCGGTGCCAAAGCCTGCAGGCGGGATGGAGTGGAAGGAGGTGAGGCAAAATTAGGCAGGTACTGAAGGAGCCAATGCAGCGAAGAGAACAGGGGAGGCGAGAGGTAGAGCCCTAGAAAAACCTGACGAATTCGCGCCTGGGGAGGTTTCTGAGGGTCCAGTTCTCTCACCAGAAAGCCGCGTTCAGCCCCAGGCACCACAGGGCGCTCCTGGCTGGCCGCTCCCACACCAGGGCTGCCTGCACCCGGCTCAGCAGAGGCTCGTAAGGCCCCAGCACCTCCACCAGGGCTCGCTGCGCCGCCTCAACCTGCTGGTCTCGCTCCCAGGAGCCTGACATAGCGCGGCGGCCCCTGAAACTCGGCCCTGAAGATGGGCCTGGGGCCGCGGCCGCCCCCTCTGCCTCCGCCATCTCCCCCCCGGCAGCCACAACATCCGGGGCCGCGGCCCGACGGTCACAATAAACACCAACTGCGCAGATGCGCGAATCGGCGGGGGAGGCCGCGTCCATCCACAGTGCGCCTGCGCGCAGGCCCCAGCTTGCGTCTCTCCTGAGGAGGAAACACTACGCCAAAGTACGTCCCCCGCGCCCAGGCGCAGAGCCCGACCCGGAGCTGCGCACGCGCAGTCTGCTTGACTGAAGCCAAAGGAATAAGGACCCGCCATCGCCAGAACTCAGTTCTCATTGGAGCGGAGAAAGTTCGTGGGAGGAGCAGGTTGTTTGGCGCCTGCGTCGTGTGGCTAGCGGCTAGCGAGCCGTGGCTTGGCTGGCGGGAGCGGCTGCAACGCCGGTACCTGAGGAGCGATGCCGAGGGAAATCATCACCCTACAGTTGGGCCAGTGCGGCAATCAGAGTGAGCGAACCTCCGGCCCCTCCACTAGTCAGGTTCCTTAGATTCTGTGGGATCTCGCTGTGTGATCCTGGACTCCATCTGCCCTTCCCAGAATCGTAGTTTTCCGAAGGCGGGACATGCCTGACCCAGTGTCCAGTTGCCCAGCCTTGAGGGGCCCTCCCCTCCCAGTCGCTGGCATACGGCCCTTTCCTCTGACATGGGAGACTCCCGAGGCTTGACTTCCTATATTCGGACCTAGTCCCACAGCTCCTAATTGGAATCTGCCCAGACCCAGATATCCTCTTTCTCCCCCGTCCGTCCCCCCTCCCCCAGTTGGGTTCGAGTTCTGGAAACAGCTGTGCGCCGAGCATGGTATCAGCCCCGAGGGCATCGTGGAGGAGTTCGCCACCGAGGGCACTGACCGCAAGGACGTCTTTTTCTACCAGGTGCCCCCAGCGACTTGGCCAGGCGGGCTGAGGGAAGGGCAGGGGCCTGCTACCGGGAAACCTGCTGGGCAGAGGAGCCAGGGCGGCTGGCTTGAGGACGGAGGGCAGGCAGGAGCCAGAGTTGGGAGGATGGAGGACTGGGCCTTAGCTGATTGGGCCCCTCTGCTGGACTCCCCTTGACAGGCCGACGATGAGCACTACATCCCCAGGGCGGTGCTGCTGGACCTGGAGCCGCGGGTGATCCACTCCATCCTCAACTCCCCCTATGCCAAGCTCTACAACCCAGAGAACATCTACCTGTCGGAGCATGGAGGAGGAGCTGGCAACAACTGGGCCAGTGGATTCTCGCAGGTCGTTTGCTATTCCCTGGCAGGACCCACAACTCCCTTCTGGTGTGAGGACAGGTGGTATGACTTGCCAGAGGGAGAAGAAACCAGATCAAGGATGTATGAGTAGTACAGAGAGAGAGATGGCTGAGGAGAGTTCTTTTCTCTAAGTCAACTACGTAATATGGTTAAGACTGCACTTGCTAGTGCTGTGTGCCAGGCTGTACTAAGTGCGTTACATGTAACTTATTTAAAGGTCCCCAACAGCCGTAGAGGCAGGTATCATAGGTTCACGGACTCTTAACTGCTTTTCCAGATTCCAAAAAGCTCTGAAACCAGAAGATGCTTTATAACTTATGTAGTAGCAAAACCGAATCTTGGGTGCCTGGCTGGCTCATTCAGTAGAGGAAGGGACTCTTGATCTCCGGGTTGTGAGTTCGAGCCCCATGTTGGGTGTAGAGATTATTTAAAAATAAAATCTTTAAAAAAACAAAACAAGTCTCAGTGGAGACTGGCTATTTTATAGTTTCTGTCCAACTTGTCGTTACTCATATGTTTCATTGCACAAATATTAATACGTTTGATTAACATACATCAGACACCCAGCTGGCGTTTTACTTAACATACATCATATGTACCATAGTACCTTACTAGAACAGGAAATATTTGAATCCCAAAACATACCTGACCTCAAGAATTTTAAATAAGGGACTGAGGAGTTGTATTATTACCTTCATTATACAGATGAGGAAACTGAGTAATCTGCCCAGAGTCACTTGGTTAAATAAAACTAGAGCTAGGGGCGCCTGGGTAGCGCAGTCGTTGAGCGTCTGCCTTCGGCTCGGGGCGTGATCCCGGCGTTCTGGGATCGAGCCCCACGTCGGGCTCCTCTGCTGGGAGCCTGCTTCTTCCTCTCCCACTCCCCCTGCTTGTGTTCCCTCTCTCGCTGGCTGTCTGTCTCTGTCAAATAAATAAAAAAAATCTTTAAAAAAAAAAAAAAAAAACTAGAGCTAATACATGACCCCAGGTAGTGTGGATGTAGTGTCTGCTCATAATGTCTGCTTTACTGCCTCTCAGTGCAAATAAAAAGCAGGGCCACTGTGCGCCAAAAAAGGCCTTTTATGTTCTATAAGGAGAATTCAGGGTGGCTGTTCTGAGGTCAGAGTCCTTGTCCCATGGTCCTGTTCCACTCTGACACTCCCTGTGTCTGTACAGGGAGAGAAGATCCATGAGGACATTTTCGACATCATAGACCGGGAGGCAGACGGCAGTGACAGTCTAGAGGTGAGTGTCTTAGGAATGCTGATGGGAGCTCTCATAGGGAAGGCTTGACAACACCCTTTAGAAGCCACCTGTTAGATATAAAACCTACCCATGTGCCCTTTGCACACTGGACAAGCCACTGGGCTTTGCTGGACACAAGGCAGAGAGTCTCCTGAGCTGTATTGTGTGGAGGACGGAAGTGGAGGAGGGGGCTCGGGAAAATAGGAGTCCAAGAAGTTGTACGTTGGGTCCAGTTTGCAATGCAATACCTAGGCACTGACTGCCCCTTCCCCATGCAGGGCTTTGTGCTATGTCACTCCATCGCTGGGGGGACAGGCTCTGGCCTGGGCTCCTACCTCTTAGAACGGCTGAATGACAGGTAAGTGTGTGTTTCATGGGGCTGGAGGACTTAGTTTCCCAAGTAACTGGGAGGCCTTCCAGATACGCCTTCTTATTTGCTAGAACAGTGAAAGAGCCCTTCTATTTGCTCCTGTAGTTAGGAAAGGGAAGTTACAATAGCCAAGAACCTGATCACATTCTGGGCGGTTGGATCTGGAGCCTAGCATCTAGGCCCTAGATGAAGAGATGAAGGTTCAAGGAGTAGGACTGGTTTAGAGTTAGAACCCTAGGTCCTAAGATGTGTCTCCGCCATTCCTCCTCTGGGGTTGCAGACTTCCAAAAGTCAAATCTCCCTTCTCTACTGATTCTGTGTCCCACCCCAATTTCCCCATCTAGATTCAGCTGCTCTCTGACTGTCACGAGCCCCATGTTTGCCAAGCCTCCAGTCTCTTACCCTGACCCTCTTCTCTTAACCCCGTCAGGTACCCCAAGAAGCTGGTGCAGACGTACTCAGTGTTTCCCAACCAGGACGAGATGAGCGATGTGGTGGTCCAGCCCTACAACTCACTGCTCACACTCAAGAGGCTGACCCAGAACGCAGACTGTGTGGTGTGTCCTGGGTTCTGCCATTCTCCACTCGCAGCACCCCTGTCTTCTTTCATCATTTTCCTGCACTTAAAAAGTCCATTTTGAGCCCTTCTGTTCCTCAGTCCTCTGCCAGTGCCTTTTGGATGGGTCTTTTTGGTCATGAAGCACCAAGGAAATTATGCTTCAGAACCCAGGGTCAGGCAGAGCTCCTGTTCTTTTTGTCCCCATAAATTTGTCACCTTCTTCTGTCCCCCCTAGGTGGTGCTGGACAACACAGCCCTGAACCGGATTGCCACAGACCGCCTGCACATCCAGAACCCGTCCTTCTCCCAGATCAACCAGCTGGTGAGCCCCCACTCCTGGACTCTCTGGACTGGAAACCCCACCCCTCCCTGGGGCCAAGGCCCATGACACGGTGCTCCTGTCCCCAGGTGTCCACCATCATGTCAGCCAGCACCACCACCCTGCGCTATCCCGGCTACATGAACAACGACCTCATCGGCCTCATCGCCTCGCTCATTCCCACCCCTCGACTCCACTTCCTTATGACGGGCTACACCCCGCTCACCACGGATCAGTCGGTAGGAGCAGCCCCAGCAGGCCCTGCCCTAGCCTTTCTCTCCTCCTGCTGCCCCAGGAGCTGCCCTTTGCGGCCCCCAGAGGCTCTGTGCTCAGGGACTGACACAGACTGTGCGACTCCGCGCCGCCCTGGTCTCCTCTCTCCTCTGCCTCTGGCTCCCCGCAGGGCCTTGGCTCTGGGGGCCTGCTGACACTCCTGCACAGGGGTAGGACCTTGCTGAGCGGAGGAGGGCCGAGGTTCCTGGTCCCACAGCAGAGGCTCAGTGTAGACCTGAATCTCGAGACACCGCCCCAAGAGACCACACTGGCCCGAGTTCAGAGTCTGATAGGGCTCAGGCATCAGACTGTGCCCTGAGTGCCAGCCTGGGCCCTGTGGCCCGCTGTCCCCTCAGGTGGCCAGCGTGAGGAAGACCACGGTCCTGGACGTCATGAGGCGGCTGCTGCAGCCCAAGAACGTGATGGTGTCCACAGGCCGGGACCGCCAGACCAACCACTGCTACATCGCCATCCTCAACATCATCCAGGGGGAGGTGGACCCCACCCAGGTAGGTGAGGCCCCTTCGTGCCACCCCCGGAACCCACAGGGGTAGAGGAGAGGCTACCACCACCACTGTTGGGTGCACCCCTCCCCCCAGGTCCACAAGAGTCTGCAGAGGATCCGTGAACGGAAGCTGGCCAACTTCATCCCCTGGGGCCCTGCCAGCATCCAGGTGGCCCTGTCGAGGAAGTCTCCCTACCTGCCTTCAGCGCACCGGGTCAGTGGGCTCATGATGGCCAACCACACCAGCATCTCCTCGGTGAGGCTCACTGTTTGCACCTGTCCTCCCATACTTCCTTCCCTGGTTGGGCCTCACCTCTCCGCATCCCTGCTGCCCCTGCTTCTGAATCTCCTAATGTGTGGAATGCGCACACTTGGTTCCCCGGTTCTCTGGGCCATACTGCTGCTCCGAGTTCTTTGTGACCCCTGCTTTCTGCACACACCAAGCTCTTCGAGCGGACCTGTCGCCAGTACGACAAGCTGCGGAAGCGGGAGGCCTTCCTGGAGCAGTTCCGCAAGGAGGACATCTTCAAGGAGAACTTCGATGAGCTGGACACGTCCAGGGAGGTTGTGCAGCAGCTCATCGACGAGTACCACGCAGCCACGCGGCCAGACTACATCTCCTGGGGCGCCCAGGAGCAGTGAGGACCCCAGGACGGGGACCTCATCTGCCTTACCGGTTGGCCCAGGCCCTGCCTGACTGACCACCCCCTCAGAGAACCGGTCAGGGACCTCACATATCTCTTCCTCATAAATACACACATGTACATGTACTCTGTATTGGCCTGGGGGTAGGCTTATGTCTCCTCTTATGAGACTATTTATGTTTAATAAAGCACTGGACATAATAAATTAAGTCACTGGTCTCTTAAAGCTTGTAGATGTGGGGAAGGGGGATGCCTGTTCTTTCTCCATCACAATGAAAGGGTCTTCCCCGACTTCCAGCCTCTTCAACTCTGAGCAAATGCCTCCCCTAGCTTTTCCTCCTCCTTCCTCATTTTGGAAAACATGGGTTGGGTCCACTCATGTGAGACATGTCTTTCCAGGGTAAAAAGGCTAACAGATATTACCTTACTCTCTCCTGACATTCTGGGTCCCAGGTCCCCGCCCCCCCCCAGTCAGGTGACCATTCCACCAGTTTCATGTTCCCACATCAGAGTGTCCTGTTAATCATCACAGCAGCAGGCCTGCAGCCACCACCCCCACCACCAGGCCCTGGGCAAGCAATCGAGTTCGTCCAAGTGCCTTCAATCTTGTAAGCAGGGTATGTCAGCCAGTTCGAGAAAGCCACTGGTCAGGCAGCTGGAGTCCAGGACAACCAGCTCAGGAGACCAAATCCAAAGCCTAGACTATAAGCAGGCCCTAAAGTGGGTCCATAGCTAAGGCTCCATAATTCTGTGTACAGGTGATCTCCAGTTTAAAGGGCCAGTGCTCTCCACTTCGGTGGGAAGATTTCAAGGAAGTAGTAAATATGTAGTGACCTAAATTTTCAGGATCACAAGGGCAAACAAAGTAGGTTGTCCCTAGATCATGGTGGATTGTCAGGGCCCCTCTTAGGCCCTTATGCACCCTAAAGGTGAGGTTTGGGTGACAATAGCAAACATGTATGTGGCCACTATCCTAGGTACTTCACATTATTTTGTTCAATGCTACAAAGTGATGGATATTATTAATCCCATTTTATAAATGAGGAAGAGTACCCAGGAACTTTGGGCAAATTATGATTTTTTCCTCCTGGTTCATTGTTGACCTGAGGACATCTTTTTCCCTTCATGGACCTACTTATCTTTAATAAAGCTTTGAATATGAACAGTGAGAAACATTTAGACCAGGCCCTTATGAACAAAAGGGACGGCCGGGCAGAGAACAGGCAGTCAGAGGCTGGGCCCTGGGCTGTCTGAGGGGTGGCGGGGAGGCCATTAGCCTGTTACCACCACAGTCAAAGCTTGAACTTGTCACCTTCACTTGCCAGGGCCCGCAGGAGGCTGACTCAGGAGAGCCAGACTGGTCGATGTCAACCAGCCGCCTGTCGTCTCGGTACCGAGGGTGACTTCAGGGGAAACCAGCGTGCACCTGGTGCCTTCTCGGCTCCACCTCTGGCCCCTGCACCACTGGGCACCTTGCCCGGCTCCTCTCCCCTTATCGCCTCTGCCCCTGATGACCAACCTTTCATCACCTGGGGTATCTGCTGGAGTGACTGGTGCTGAGTGGGGGTCATGAGCGCCGGCAGATGTGGCCACAAGCCCAGGGCCTTCCTTGGCCAGACCCAGTTAAAGGGTGTGGAGCCCCAGGGGGAGGAAACAGCAGGTAGTCCAGAGTAAAAGTTGTGTGTGGTTAGTACTCCAGTCACGTACCCCAGGCTGGATCTGCAAAGATGCCTCCTTTTCCCCACTGCGAGCGAGGGCCAGGCCAGGCGCTGCAAGCACAGACACACACCTCGGATCCAGCTTCAAAGCCAGGCCCTTCCCCCCAAGGCTATTTCCAGATCACCCATCACCCCCGGGCAGCGCAGCGCCTCCCAGTTCTTGGCGAGTGGCAAACCCCCAAGCATGTCAACTAGAGGGCAGCGAGGAGGCCAGGTGGAAAGGGAGGAGGGCCTCTGGGAATCAGGGCAGCAGGTGGTGCTGGTGGTGAAAACTGTGGTCTGAGAGCCTGCAAGCCATTGAAGTCACTGTCCCGGGGAGATGAGAGGTGAGGGTGGCTGCCGAGAGAGACGGCTCACGCCCAGGACAGGCACCTCTCCAACTAAACAAATAAGAGAAAATCAGCCATTTCAGGGTACTATACCCAGAACCCCCATGTGATGTGACCCAGGGACAGAGAGCCAGTATCAGGAAGCACTTTATGGTAGAAATAGAGTGCTATAAGCCAATCTGGAACTCGGGATTGTCCCTTTGGAAAGTGTACCTGGATGAGGCGAACAGGGGAAGAGCACCAGGGTGGGTCGGGAGCTCACGGTCAGTGCAGACCCGGACAGGCGTGGTGAGTCAGTCCGCTCACCCTCATCCGGGGTCTCCGCTGGCCACCCGTGTGCTCCGTCTCCCGAGAAAGGGGCTCTCCCGTGGAGAGTCAACTCAAATCCAACACCAGTATACCTTCCAGGAAGGCCCACCTCCACCATTTGCTCACTCTCCATTCCTCTTGCGTATGCGGAGCAGGTAAGGGGCTGCCCTATGAAAGTAACGGGAACATTTTAAATTGATGTTCTGGTTTTCTAATCCATCATTTCTAAAGTTTTAGTGAAATGCCCTAGGGCCTGATCTCAGCTGTGTGAATTGGTAAAATCAAGTTTCTTGCAAAGCTGCAGGCTCTTGTCAATCAAGGTCTGACACCCCTGTGAGACCCAGCTGGAAACGCCCTCCTCGTATCTCTGGCATTGCTAGAGTACTGACCCTGGCCATGGACTCCAGAGGTAGGCAATTCGTCCCTCCAACCCCGATATCCATATGAACTATGAATAGGGTGACCAGCTCATCCTGGTTTTATTTTTTATTTTTTTTAAGATTTTATTTATTTATGTGACAGAGAGACAGCCAGCGAGAGAGGGAACACAGCAGGGGGAGTGGGAGAGGAAGAAGCAGGCTCCCAGCGGAGGAGCCCGATGTGGGACTCGATGCCGCAACGCGGGGATCACGCCCTGAGCCGAAGGCAGACGCTTAACGACTGCGCCACCCAGGCGCCCCTCATCCTGGTTTTAGCACCGAAAGCTCCAAGAGGCTCAAGAACCCCTCAGACTTGGTTTTAACTAAATTTCCCACATTCCCTCAGTCCTGAGAAAACCGGGATCATTGGTCACCCAAATGAAGGAACACCACCAAGAACGATGAGAAAATCTTGAAGCATTATCTATGAATGATCAGGGCTGGATTAAGGTCTCGTAGACAGTTGTTCATTTTGTTCATTAATTAAGCAAACATTCATTAAAAATAGAGACCAAGTTGCCCATCAAGCTTCATAACGAACCCTACCTAAGGGGTTTTTCAATTTTTTGGGGGGTAGGGAATATAATATATAATATAATTAACTTAAATGAAATAAGTTAAATATATTAATATAATTTTTGCACATGATCATATATTTTATTATTCTGCTTTTTTAAAAAACTACATAAACTGCCCACCCAACGTGGGGCTTAAACTCATGACCCTGAGATCAAGAGTCTTATGCCCTACCGAGGTGCCCCTGTCATTCTGTTTTCTTTTTTTTTTTTTAAGATTTTATTTATTTATTTGACAGAGATAGAGACAGCCAGCGAGAGAGGGAACACAAGCAGGGGGAGTGGGAGAGGAAGAAGCAGGCTCATAGCGGAGGAGCCTGACGTGGGGCTCGATCCCAGAACGCCGGGATCACGCCCTGAGCCGAACGCAGACGCTTAACCGCTGTGCCACCCAGGCACCCCCGTCATTCTGTTTTCTTAGTTAAATGACTCAAAATATAAGCTGTAAAATTTTAAGGGCTATAGGTAAAATATTATACAAAATAATATTGAAATCATTATTGAGCATTTAATATACACCAAGCACTGTTCTAAGCACTTTACATACATGAGCTCATTTAATTTTGACAACTGCATAGACAGGTACTGTCTGACCCGGATTTTTACAAACAAGGACACTGAAGGTCAGGGTCACACAGCCGGGCAATGGTCTCTCCTGTCCTGGAAAGAGAAAACCTAGGAAGTGATGCATTAGCTGCCACATATATGGTGGGCTGTCAACTGCGGGAGGGGAGGGCCTCTACTGTGACCGTCCAGGGAGCAGAATGAGGGTGGTGGAGGGAACTACGAAGGGGCAGGTTGCAGCTCTGTGGCAGGAAGAGTATCCGCACCGTTGCTGCTGTCTTCAGGTGGAATGAGCGGCCACATGGCCTGTGAGTCCCCCTTCACCGAACCCCGTCAAGCAAATTCTGCGCGACAACTAGCCTGGAACAGTCAAGTCCTAGGAGATGGATGAGGTGACCGTAGTGTGCTTTCCAGCCTTAAGGATTTAGGAATTTCTTGGAAACCAATTTCGTTTATAATAAAGTATATTCATTTTTTATTTGTATTTATATTTATTTTTTGAGGCTCCACACCCAGTGTGGAGCCCAATGCAGGGCTTGAACTCACGACCCTGAGATCAGGACCTGAGCTGAGATCAAGAGTCGGACACACTCAACCGACGGAGCCATCCAGGCGCCCCATGAATTCATTTTTTTTTATTTTTATTTTTTTAAAAGATTTTATTTATTTATTTAACAGAGAGAGAGAGACAGCCAGCAAGAGAGGGAACACAAGCAGGGGGAGTGGGAGAGGAAGAAGCAGGCTCATAGCGGAGGAGCCTGATGTGGGGCTCGATCCCACAACGCCGGGATCACGCCCTGAGCCGAAGGCAGATGCTTAACGACTGAGCCACCCAGGCGCCCCAAATATATTAAGGCCTACTGTGTGCCTGAACCCTTTCCAGGAACTGGGGATCCCTAGGTGTGTAAGCGAACGTCCTGACTGTCAAGAAATTCACAGCCCGACTGGGGCGCCTGTCTCTATCTCTGTTTAATAAAAATAAATAAAATCCTAAAAAAAAAAAAAAATTCCCAGCCTGAGACACCTACGCAGCAAAGTGACAGTTAAGGTGATAAGCACACATCAGCAGGGTCACACAGTGTGTGCTCAGTAAATATTTACTGAGTGTTAGCAAGAATGAAAGGCTTCGGGAGGTCCGTGTGGGAGTCACACAGAGGAACGATCATTTGACAGGGTCTTGAATTCTCAGGGAAGCTTTCCAAGGGGAGACATAAGCGACGGAAGGGGGGCTAGCCTGTGCTAAGGCCCTTGCTGGCAGGGAAGCGTGAGATGGCGTTTACTTCTCTTCTGCAGCTCAACCGCCCCCTTCCTGTCTGCTGGGGCGGGGAAGCTCACACCGGGCAAACGGGCAAACGAGGCCACCGGAGCCCACCTGGGGCTGAGGGAAGGCCAAACACTGAGCAAAGAGGTTATGGCCCAACCCAGGTCTGACGGAAGGCTTCCCAGAGAGAAAGCAACGGGGCCTTGTGTGCAGGGGAGCCGTTAATGTGTTCACATCCGGAGGGAAAAGCATGGTAGGCAAAGGGAAAAGGACCTGAGGGGACCGGGAGGCCTAGAAACAAGACAGTGGGTTCTGGAAACTGCAAAGGCCCAAAAGGCGCTTTTGAAGGAGCAGCAGGAGACAAGGTCAGGTTGATACTCCAAGAGCAGACAGGTCATGCAGGGCCTTTTATGCCATGTAGAGTTTGGACTTTATTCTCCGAGCAAAGGGGAGCCCCTGAAGGCCAGCTGGGAAGCTTCAGCCACCAGCCTGCCCTTTCTGGACTTTTCACCCAAAATAACACCACACCCCTGCCCCCACCCCCTGCTCTCTATTCCCTCCTGTTCCCTAACTCTGCAAACTGATATTTGGCAGAATCTGGTATCAGAACTCTAGCCTACGTCCTGCGGCTCCTTCCTAAAAGTGGATTCTTAGACGCCGCTGCCCACGCCGGCGGCCCGCTCTTGATCATTTTGTTCTCAGGCACCGTGGCCTGCCCTGCCCTGCCCTGAGCTGCCCCAGACCAGCTCTGCTCAGCAGACTGCCCCACTTTCTTCCCTCCCCCAAAGCCCTCCCAGATCATTCCTGACCGGGCACACCCGGGGCCTCCCGCCACGTTCGACCACAACAATCCCCTTTCTGTCTGCAGTCCACCACATGCATAATTTCACGTGAGTTTGTTAGTCTTATCATTGTATTTTTGTTACGTAATTTCCTTTTCTAATACTCTCAAATATAACTCCATGTGTTCTCTAGAATGTTCAGGCATTCTGGCAAGCATTAAGTTCCAACAAATAATAGATTTTAAAATATGTACCCTCAAAAAACAATTTTTAAGGGGCACCTGGGTGGCTCAGTTAAGCGGCTGCCTTTGCATCAGGTCACGATCCCAGGGCCCTGGGATCAAGCCCCGCGGCAGAGTTCCTGCTCAGCAGGGAGTCTGCTTCTCTCTCTCCCCTGCCCTTTCTCCATCTCCCCCCCACTCGTGGTCTCAATTGCTGTATCTCTCTCTCTCCAATAAAATCTAAAATTTAAAAAATTATTTTTTAATGATTTTATTTATTCATTTGAGACAGAGAGAGACAGAGGGGGGAGGGAGAGGCGGAGGGAGAAGCAGACTCCCTGCTGAGCTGGGAGCCTGAAATGGGGCTCGATCCCAGGACCTGGAGATGGTGACCTGAGCTGAAGGCAGACGCTTAACCAACTGAGCCACCCTCAGCCTGCCTTTAAAGTGAACGTGGGATAGTGTAAAAGGACATTGTTCCTGTTATATATTGCTGCATAAAATTCACTGCAGAACATAGAGACATAAAACACTGATTTACTATTTCTCTTGATTGTGTGCACTGATTGGGCAAGTCTTCTGCGGGTCTCTTCTGGCTCACTGGGCCACTGCAGATGGCTGGAACAGGTGAAAAGTCCAAGTTGGCTTCATTCACGTGTCTGGCAACTGGTGCTGGGTAGGAAGCCTCAGCTCTCCTTCTCATAACCTCCCAACCTCCAGCAGACAAGACCCGCTTCCTTGCATAGCGGTCCAGGATGGTGTTCTAAGAGGACAAGCCCCAGGGCGCAAACCCTACCCTCCTGTGCTTGTGTCATGCCTGTCGGCCAAGGCACACTTTATTGTCAAGCCCAGAGTCAATTCTCGGGGGAGCTACACAAGGGCATGAACACTGAGAAGCAGACTTCGCTAGGGGCCCTTGGTGCAACAATCCACCATAGATATAAAGGCTAGCCCTTTTATAAGAATTTAAACATGGTTGAAACAAAATATTGCTTTGGGTTCAATGGTAAGGTTAAGTCAGTCAGTCAGAAGGCGATTTCACGTCTGTGTATAACTCTGATTCCCCTGTAGCTAACTTAACAGCTAGGGCCTCCTAAGTGAGTTGCATAATCTCTTACATAAGCAATTAGATGCTACATTCAGTTATACATCATGGCCTGAACTTCATAAACCTATTTCTATAGGTAAACAACAACAAAGAACTTCTGTTTTCTTAACATCCTCCATACATAATCATGTTCTTTATTCCTAAAAAAGAGTTATTACTTAAAAACAAGTATTTGTGAAAAGTCTAATTCCCACAAGTTATACATGACACCAACTTTCACCTCAGAACCAAATTTCTGCAAATACGGGAAATACAAAGATGGATAGGTTTACAATTTTTTTAATGAACGCATTTCTTTGTTTCCTCAAAGCGCTTAGGCAAATAAAACTTCAGATCTCTTGGGAATTTGGGGGATCCAATGTTTCAACTGATCTTGAGACTAGAGCAGTTCCTCAGACACCTGCCGGGACGCGTGCTCCCTCACCTGGAAGATGCTCCCTCCAGAAGAGCTGGTCCCTGTCCAGTTCTGCATCACACCTCCACCTGGCTCCCTTCACTCCAGCCACGTTGGGCGTCCCCCAGGTCCTTCAACCACTCACACTCTGACTTCCCAGCCCTCTCCACGTGTCTCCTCCTCTGGGGTCTCTCCTCCTCACTCCACTTCCTTCATCCGGCTGGCCCCTCACTCATCCTCCAGATCACTTTCGTGTAACTTCCAGGGAAGAGTTCTGGTTTCTCTATAGATGTTCCACCAGCACCCTCTATTTTCTTTGCCATAAATGTCACCACACTTTGTTATCTTATGGTTTGGGTTTTATTTTTTCTCCCTGAGGGCAAGGACTGACCTGTTCATCGCCATATCTCTAGTGTCTGATACATGGTGGAAATGCAGAGACATCCCTCAAAAGAATATAAATACCAAGCAGAAAGAAAACGATGAACAGCGCCTTCTGGATAGCCAGGTTCACGTACTCGAGATTAGGCACTTCACCCATACGGGAGCCTGTCGAGTCTTGACTCGTAGTCTACTCACTCTTATCATTTTTTTTTTATTTTTAAAGATCTGTATTTATTTACTTGAGTGAGCGAGAGCACGAGTGGTGGGAGGGGCCGAGGGAGAGGGACAAGCCACTCCCTGCCGAGCAGGGAGCCCAATGCGGGGCTTAACTGGGGGCTCGACTGGGCGCTGGATCCCAGGATGCCGGATCACAACCTGAGCCAAAGGCAGACACTCAACCAACTGATCCACCCAGGTGCCCTACTCACTCTTATTTCAAACAAAATTCTAACCTATTTAGATGTATGAATTCTTAGACTAACACAAATTTGCAAGGAGAAAGGAGAGGGGTACTAGGGACTTTTTTTTAAGAGTTCTTTTTTTTTTTTTAAGATTTTATTTATTTCAGAGAGAGAGAAAGAGAGCTTAAGCAGGAGGGAGGGGAAGAGGGAGAGGGAGAAGCAGACGCCCTGCCAAGTAGGGAGCCCAATGCAGGGCTCGATGCAGGGCTCGATCCCAGGACCCCAAGATCATGACCTGAGCCAAAGGCAGATGCTTAACCAACTGAGCCACCCAGGTGCTCCTAGGGGTACTAGAGACTTTAAAGTAAAAGACGTTAGGACCCAGGCTATCACCCCAACAAGGAGAAAAGAGACAGAAAAATGACAAAAAGCCATAAGGAAGGGACGATCTGGCTTAAGGGTGAAAACACCTCCAAAGGAGTCTGCGGGCAGCTTAGCCAGAAGCGAAGGCTCCCTCCTTTGCTTCATGCCCATGCCTCGAGCCAACAAGAAAAGATTGAATTTCATTCAGTATATTCCACTGAAGAAAAGAGAGGAGTAAAGAATACATTTTACAAATATTCCTACCAAAAATAATTTTTAAATTTTTTTAAAGATTTTATTTTTAAGTAATCTCTACACCTGATGTGGGACTCGAACTCACAACCCTGAAATATCAAAAGTCACATGCCCTACTAACCAAGCCAGCCACGCTCCCCCTAAATAACTTTTAAACGTTTTAAGTTATGGGACCTAGAGAGATAAGCCTGGTTTTCTGGGAAATTCACTTATCTATGTGGAAAATCTTTTTTTTTTTCCTGATAAAATGTAACAATGGCTGAAAACAATAGTAAAACAGTGAGGGGCTACTGCTTTTCCCCTGGAAGATGCAATGAAATTCCTCAGGGATACCTGCACTCTGTTCCTGCTCTCCTAGTAATTACCCCCCTATATTCCAACTAATGGTTCACCTCCCTGTCTTCCCCAAAGGCCAACGCATTTCTTGTGGGCTGGGACAGTGTCTCTGATCTCTGTATCCCTGATAACTACCACAGGTCCTAGGACATCGGAGCTGTGCAACAAACATTTGTCGGACAAATGAGAGAATGATGTCAAGGTCATCGCCTCTCTTCCCTGACTCTCCTTTAACAAGAAGACATTAAAAGACCCACCGCACGTGGGACAGCCGGCTGGCTCAGTCTGTAGAGCATGTGACTCTTGATCTTGGGACGGTAAGTTCAAGACCCAGGTCGGGTGTAGAGATTACTTAATAACAAAATCTTAAAAAATAAATAAAATAAATAAAAGACTCACCCACAATCAGATCATAGTGTACCCCAGGGTAAATTCATGTGTTTGCCACATTGGCCTATAAATCAGGACTATTGTGATTTTAACCCTAGGCAGTTTCCAAAGAGAAGGGAAAGGTGGGGGATGGGGGAAGAGAGGTCATTTCTGCACCTTTAGAAATGAATTTTTTCAATTCCTTTCATGCATGACATAGGAAAAGATATCCCAAAATTCTTACACAGAGTAGCTATGGTGTCAAGGAACCAAACGGCGTGATGTTGCTGAATTTCTGATATTTGATCCTTTGGAAATATTCCCAACAGATACATTACACAATATCCCATTAGCACCTGAATGGAAACAAACTAGTGACAACGAGTATCTTACTTCCTATAATATCCAGTAATCGTCCTGAATCATGAACTGGATCTGTAGACAGCGGCACGGGCACACAGACTCAGAGGAAGGCAGGCCAGTATCAAGGCCAGACCTGCAGAGTGAGCTGGGACAGGGGAGCGGTCAGAACCCACACAGCTGGAAGGTCATCCACGGGGTAAGGCTAAGTTGCCAACTGGATGTGTTCCTCTAAATCTACCCTGTGGCAGCTTGTCTTGGTCCAGGAGCACAGCCACTGTCAAAAGATGGCCAGGAGGAGGTGGTAAGAGTGAGAGAGAGCCTCAGGGGACCCCCAAACTATAGCTGGGCCAACGAGGAAAACACTGGGCCAGACACCCCCAGATCTTGCTCAAGGCTTGAGAACAATCCCTCTTCTTTTCCCTAACTTGCACTTCTCTCTGAGGACTCCCGCTCCCGCAACGGGCCATCCTTGCTTAGGATTCCTGAACCTAGAGGGAACTGCTCCCCAAAACCTTCCCTCGCCCAGTTAGATTCTGGTTCTGGAAAAGGCACTATTCTGAGTATCCTGAAGGCCCAGACCTTAAGGATGGAAATGAGTCGCAGAGAGCACTGGCTTAGAGGGATAGTATGAAAAAATACCAGGTTCCCTGAGGTTCATGAAAAGGATGAGTGGAGACGAACATAATAATGTTAGAGGCCTGTGAAGGCCAGACTACTACCTCTGCTTCTAGAACATAACCATAAACAATACAGTGAAGGGGGCCCCCCACCCAGAGCCAGGGAACAACCTTAACCGAAGCCTCATGTAGCCCCTGGAAATCCTTGCGACCTGGCCCTCTTATGGACTGTAAACCGAATCAGTCCTAAGAGCACGATAAAATCCATCTGCTCTGGTGTCCAGTTGTGTTCCGGGATCTCCCCACGGTGACTGGTCCATTCCAACCAGCGGTGTTCCTTTGGACACATAGCATTCATTTCTCTGTAGGTATTGCAGGTGTCCCCTGCTCATTCAGCAGGTTTCTGACCACCATCTCTAACCCATGTGTGTGGATATGCCTCCGGATAACTACTGTTGTCGGGCGATACAAGAGCAGTTAATCCACAGGCCCTGAGCCACCAAACTGATTATTACTGCACTGTCGTACTCCATTCATTTCTATCCCTCCCGTGCGGACAAGGGCCCTATAAATGCGTGCGATGGTTCTTAACCTTTGCTGACTCATGGATCTCTTTGGGAATCTGCTATGAACCTCCCCAGAAAAAACAGACACATGGATTTGAAAACAATTTCACAGAATTCTTGACTCATAAAGCCCAGCCTTCAGACCCCAAGCCAATGCTAACAATTCCCAATGGCAAGAAATGATGACATTTCTAAAGAGAGGTAGTCAGAAGGGTGAAAGCTTCAACTTAATTCTGCCCTACTTGTTTCCCAAAGGCATAAAGGCCTGCAAAGTATGTGGGAACACTAGTTGGTCAGCCTCATCTGTGAGGTCCGGCCGGGTGCTGTCCTCAGCTGTCCACCTAGCTGAGGCAGCAGCTCCTGTCTGAGACTGACACAGGCCTCTCCCTTGCCCACCCCAATACACTCCCCTCTGATCAGCCCAGGCCTTACACACGTTCCCCTATGGCCATCCAGGCAAGCGGGGTCACTCTGACGCTCACCTTGTCACCTAGGAATAGTGGATGAAAAGGACTTCTACTGGGTCTGCTGGGCTACACCCTCTCTACACTTCCTTCTTCTCCCTTCATCTCTCTCTCTCTCTCACACCCACACACATGCACGCACACGCACACATGCACTCCAGCCATCACTCAGAAGAGCCAGAGTCAGCATCCTGAGGGCTCCCTGTAGCTGATCTCCCAGAGCACACCTTCAGGCTGGACTCCGCCGAATTTAATGGTGACTGCCACCCAGCCACTGGCCAGATTACATTTTCGGGGTCACTGTGACCTCCTCAAAGGCCAAGCATTCTCATCCGATATCTCGTCTGATACTCCAACCCTCTCTGCTTCAAAAATAACAACAACCACCACCAAACAGCCTTGATCTTGGCTCAAAACTAAATGTGCATCACACACACACACACACACACACACACACACACACAGTTGCCACCAGCCTTCCCCAACCTCTGCCAAAAATGATTACATATTTCTAACAAGGACTGACTGTGAATATAAACAAGGGTCTGTGGACTCCAGGGATAGGAAGAGGTCTCCCTGCCCTTCCATAGATTGGGGGCTTGCCCCATTCTAACCTTTCTCCCAAACATGGGAAAGACAACCAAGGTGGCTTCTTCCTCACCACAAACATGTACCCTTACTCTAACTGAGAGAGTGTTAGCAAGAAAAGCAACACTCTCAGGTACCAAAAACACCTCTTGAGATGGACCCCAGAGTCAACTCTTGATGCTATGGACTATCCCATGAATTTCCACTTCTGTGAATAACCAGTCACTCCAGAGTTTTATTCCAAGATCCAGTCCAATTCTGGCCTCTCACTCTGTGCTTTCAAGTAATGCAATGTAATTAAAGTGTTATCACAACCTACTTCTCAGAACATTAGTAACTAGACTTGTGATCTTAGGCAGGTCACTTCCTGTCCCAGGGCCTTGGTTTCATCATTCATTCCCTCCACAAATATTTATTGAGAAGCTAGTAAGTTCCAGGCACTGTGCTAAGTGCTGAAGAATGTCTCCCTGTATTGTCTGTGTGTTGATGTAAAGGACTCCTCATTGTTGCATGATCAGGGCAATGACGGAGGCCGGACAAGGTATGAGCGGAAAACTGGGACAGGAGCACCTGTGTCTGATTAGCGGCATGGGGGTTTGTAAAAATAAGGGAGCTGGACTTCTTAATCAAAGAGTCTGTTATTCTAAGACTGTGCTGCATTCCAAAAGGACACAGAAGCCATTTGGATATCCCGCGCCAGGGCTATGTGAGCAACCCCAGCCCTCCACTAGTGCAGATAAGGAGTTCGCCATTGGCGCTTTACCACTTGGCACTAACACCTCTCTTTCAGAGCGAATAGGAGCCAGATTCTCTTTATCAGACTTTGGCATGATCCAATTCTAATGATCACCTAGGAGTGTAAACGACACTTGGTCAAGTCAAGTCCCTTCCAATTCAAAGGTCAGCAAAGACATCAGGTATACCTGAGCCATACATACGCTTCACCGGGTGACGAAACAAACACGTCATTTGGGAAGGGAAAACCCAAACCCAGACACACATAGAATGAACCCTTCATAAGGTTTTCTTTCGAACAAAGCCAGAAATAAAACCTCTTGGTCTCTTCTTGCTGGAAACTCAATAGTCAGCCCAAGTAGCTGTAGAACAAAGTCTGCGAATTGTGGCTTATAATGAACTCATGCACCAGCTAACATTATTTAAGCCCTCAAATACTGAAGGGAACAGTGTTACGAATTCCTAAAAGGTCAATATAAATAATATCCATCCTTCTAGGTTATTCTTTTTCTGCTTACCTGTATCTTCTATATTTACTACAATAAATATGTTTTCATGTTGTAATGTTTGAACCAGGTAGAGGTTATTATTTTACATAGAATAAAGTGTGTCCTCTCCCATTAAAATATTTATTAGTTTTTTCATGTCCTGCCAAGATAGTGGGAATCTGATACTGCCACATCCAAACTGCCTGGTAAGTTAGTTATACGTAAAATTCAGTTCTTACATTTTGTTCTATCTTGAAGTAGAAATGCAGGTAAAACACACGGCTTCCCCATTCCATTTTCAATTCCTCTATGCATCATATATATAATATATATCTATTGACCAAAAATCGTATGTGCTGAGACGCCATCTTGATGGTTGTACGTCAATGTGAATCTACTTCACCAAACTGTTCACTTAAAAATGATTAGAATGGTAAATTCTATGTTATGTATATTTTACCACATTAAAAAATAACTAAAAGTTTTTTGGGGGACATCTGGGTGGTTCAGTCGGTTAAGCATCTGCCTTCGGCTCAGGTCATGATCCCAGGGTCCTGAGATCGAGCCCCGCATTGGGCTCCCTGCTTAGCAGGAAGCCTGCTTCTCCCTCTCCCACCGCCCTGCTTGTGTTTCCTTTCTCCCTCTTTCTCTCTCAAATAAATAAATAAAATCTTTAAAAAAAATTGCAATTGACTTGTGTGTATCTTGTAACCTTTCTAAACTCACTTATTAGTTCTAGTAGCTTTTTGTATATTCCTTAGGATTTTCTATGTACCATCATGCCTTATATCTTCTGTAAATACAGACAGTTTGATCTCTTCCTTAAAAAAAAAAGGTACCTTGGGGTATCTAGGGGACTCACCTGGTGGAGTCCCCACATAGTGTGTAGAGATCTCTTAAAAATAAAATCTTTTAAAAAAAGGAAAAGGGCATCTCTGCATTAACCAAACAAAGGCTACCAGAGTCTAAGTTCTTTTTCTCTGTACCCTCAGACGCTTCTAAAATACACCAGGGAGGAGGAAACATGTCACACAGATGTCAACTCAGATTAGGAAAGCTAAGATTTAAATTACTTTGATTCTGACACGTGAGAACAGTTTGAGAATGACTTTGTTTCAGCCTGTGATTAACAGAAAACCACTTTAGGCCACGTGTGGTTTCTGAGTGGTGGAGGAGCATGGCAGAGGGAAGTGGACATGGGTTGTTTCCAGGGCTCCTTGGTTCATCAGCTCCTTATTTGATGACAGGGTGATTCAACCGGGGAGCACTGCCTCAGCCTGTTTGGTCTTGATCAGTCCAGAAAACACATTCGCTGACTTCCTTCTATCCCTAATTTATAGGTGGCCATGAGGCAAGTCAGGGAGGGGACTTTTCACTCGGGAATGCTCAGAACAGTCACAGAACTGCCCTGAGAACTTGCACAAAGGGATCAACCGAGACCTGCAGGCCCTCGGGTCAACAGCCAGTCTTAAAACTGGAGAGGTGAGGAGCTAGAGGGGCAGGCAAGCCAGGACTAAGAAAACCGGAGCTCTGAAACAAGCAAACAAAAACTATTCATAAGAAGTCCGGGAAACGGGCACCTGGGTGGCTTAATGGTTAAGCATCTGCCTTTGGCTCAGGGCGTGATCCCGGCGTTCTGGGATCGAGCCCCACATCAGGCTGCTCCGCTGGGAGCCTGCTTCTTTCTCTCCCACTCCCCCTGCTTGTGTTCCCTCTCTCGCTGGCTCTCTCTCTCTGGCAAATAAATAAATAAAATCTTAAAAAAAAAAAAAGTCCGTTAAACAAACTGAGGGTTACAGAAGGGAGGGGGGTGGGGATGGGGTAACTGGGTGATGGGTATTAAGGAGGACACGTGTGGAGATGAGCACCTTGTGTTCTACGTAAATAATGAATCGTTGAACACTACATCAAAAACTAATGATGTACTATATGTTGGCTAACTGAATATAATAAAAAATAAAAATAAAAATAAACATTCATAAGAAGTGCTAAAAGGTGAGAGGCACCTGGCTGGCTCAGTCAGTAGAGCATTCACCTCTTGATTTTAGCGTTGTGAGTTCAAGCCCCCATTGGGTGTAGAGATTATGCACATTGGGTGTATAAACCTTAAAACCAAAAAAAAAAAAAATACTAAAAGGTGTACTTAGGGCTGGACCCTCCAAATTGCGATTAGACTGCTAAGTAACTATTCTTAGAACTTTGTCATGTTACTTTAACAAACCAACTTAGAAACCAGCAAACTAGAACCACGTCGAAAATTGATTTTTAGGGGCTCTTGGGTGGCTCAGTTGGTTAAGCATTCCGACTCTTGATTTCGGCTCAGGTCATGATCTCAGGGTCCTGGGATCGAGTCCCCTTGCCAGGCTCCCTGCTCAGCGGGGAGTCTGCTTCTTCCTTTGCCCCTTGCAAAAGTCAATTTTTAATAACCTCCTAAATGGTCTTATTTTAAAAAATTTTTATTTGAATATAGTTGACACACACAGTGTTACATTAGTTTCAAGTCTACGACACAGTGAGTAGTTCGACAGCTCTATATGTTATACTGTGCCTAAATAGTTTTAATTAGCCAAATACCCCAGCCTGGCATAGATGGAGGGACGTATTGATAGCATAATAAACATTAGTAGAGACAAAATGGACCAAAAATTTCAACATACATATAAAAACAATGGAAGCTCTAGAAAATAAAGGAACAATAACTCAATCCCAAATGCTTGAAGAGATCGACTTATAAAATACAACAACACGTTAAAGCAGTCATAGGAAATATTGTATCTTACCATATTGGAAATATTTTAAAATTTCATCAGAAAAGGAAAAACCTGTGAAGGCATAGAAGCACAAATGGCTGGAACAATAGGATCTTCAAAAGGAAATCCGACAGAAGCACCAAGACAAAGGCATCATGAGTTAAACAGAAATCATCTTTACTGTAAGGAGAAAAGTAATTACAACTTTCACAATAAAAGAAAGGGAAACAGACCACGCACAATAATACTATTACTTGTAGGTCATGCAAATAGAGTTTCTGAAAACAAAACAAAATACCCACGAGCCTCAATTTCTTCAGTCGGGAAATGAAATGTTGAAATAAACTGGGTACCTTGAACGAGCTAGAGGTGTGCTGGTCAGAGACAGAGGCCTTCAGGCAGCTCCCGGGGCAGCCAGCTGCCTCTGGCTTCCCTCTCCTTGGGGTGCTGCCGGACGCCATCATTTCCTGTGTGAATACTGTGGGGGCAAGGCTGGGAAGGCCTAATTAATAAGTGATCTCCGCACCCGTCCTGTCTGGCATGCTGTCACCGTCCCCCCACCCCGCCCCCCCAAACCAACATCGTGTTGTATGGTCGCAACATGGCGAACAGACAAAACCTCTCTTTCTACACAAAGAAATAGAACATATCATGGAAATGACAGAAACACTCCTATCTTTCTAAAAGCAACTTTTCCCGAAAATAAGTTTAAGGAATATCAACATTTTTTGAAAAGTTGAATACGTTTTAAGGCAGGCATTCCTAGCAAACTGTGTTTCTGAGGTAGACTGGAATGAGGGCCGAAGGGTCAGACATTTTATGACCGACACTGTAGCTATGACCGACGGTGAGGCGGCTGTGGCAATGGGGGTAACGTGGCCGTGAACTAAGGACAGTCATAGAATCTGAAAAATGCCATCATGAAATACATCATTTCCAGTGAGTCCTATAAAGAAGGATGCAGAAAAGTCATACAATCTAGCATTTTAAGTTTGCCCCATCCTTTTTCCAATGGGCACAAAAATATTAAGACAATTATTCGAAAAAAGACTTGTGTGATTTCTTTCACAGAGGCACTGGTGTCATCCACAAATTTACCTTAGCGTTCAAGAGATTCCTAAAAGTTGGGGTGGCTCAGATGGTGAAGCGTCTGCCTTCCACTCACGTCATGATCTCAGGGTCCTGGGATCAGAGCCCCATGTCAGATTTCCTGCTCAGCGAGGAGTCGGCTTCTCCCTCTCTCTCTCTGCCTCTAACCTAATCATGGTCTCTCTCTCTCTCTCTCTCTCTCTCTCTCTGTATCTCTCGGTCTCAAATGAATAAATAAAATCTTCAAAGAGAGAGAGATTCCTAAAAGAATGTTCTCAAATTTATACTTGGGATACGTTTTCTGTTTAAAGTCAATTGTGAAGCGCATAGGGTGTAATCACAGGATACTTGCGTCTGCCTTCGGCTCAGGGCGTGATCCCGGCGTTCTGGGATCGAGCCCCACATCAGGCTCCTCTGCTGAGAGCCTGCTTCTTCCTCTCCCACTCCCCCTGCTTGTGTTTCTCTCTCGCTGGCTGTCTCTCTCTGTCAAATAAATAAACAAAATCTTTAAAATAAATAAATAAATAAAATGTTTAGGTTTTCCCATGCGAAGTGTATTGGCTGGATCCTGGGTGCCTGAACTCAGCCGGCTCAGTCACGTTGCTTTTCAATGCTCTGGCTTCAATAAGGAAATGAAAAGGCTCAATTAAGCATATTGCAAAGGAATGCTCCTTAGGCTTTCATGTGCATACAGATAACCCAGGGATCTCCTGAAAATACAGAGTCAGGTTCAGTGCATCTGGGGTGGGATCTGGGATGGTGCGTTTTCACGAGTCTCCCGGCGATACCAAGGAAGAGCACAGCTAGAGATCAGTGGCTCTGCAAATGGGTGCGTGAGAATCACCGGCAGGCAGGGCTTGTTAAACCAGATTGTTGGGTCTCTGATTTAGAAGTTTAGAAATTCTGCATTTCTAAGGAGTTCCCAGGCAATGCTGAGGCTGATTGTCTGGAAGCCACACTTTGAGAACCACCGCTGTCAAGGAAAGGCTATTAGATTGGGAGAGAGAAAACGGGGGTTTAGCCTCAGCTGTTGCTCACTGGCCCTACGACTCCATCAGGCAGAAGTATGCTCAGCGGCAATTAACAGAACATTTCATTAGCAGTAGGCTACACAAATAATATAGTTTGTTTTCCTCCCTTCGTAAGTCCAGGGTTGGGGCATCTATTAGGAAGCCACCTAGAACACCTGGCCTGTCTACCTTTGTGTCCCAGCATCACTCATGTGTGGCCTTGGTGCTCCTGGGTACAAGATGGCGGCCGGACCACGTTCCAAGCAGATAACTAGGAGCAGAGCAAAAGAGGCAGGGGCCTCCAGCTGCACTTGCCTTTCTGAAAAAGTTGCCACAGGAGTCTTACTCCACAACTTCTGTTTACCTTCCACAGGCCAGAACTGGGGCAACCGTAGACCCATCATTGAGAGGTGACTAGGGAGAGGCGGCTGGATTTGCCAACCAACATTAATTACCACAGTGACCTCAGACATACACACAGATCTTAAAAGAATATCAAGACTAGAGAAGCTCCCAACCCTAGCTAAGCACACATCTCGGCTCTCTGAATCCTAGCCTCCTCATCCATAAGGTGTAAGGGATGCACTGTGGGCATTTTGGGCAGGACGGTTCATCACTGTGGGGCTCTCCCGCACACTGCAGGACACAACGCATCTCCGAGCTCTAGGCACCAAATGCCAGAATCCCCCACCCCCACCGCTGTGATGAAACCAAATAGGCCTCTGCGGGGCTGCAGATGCCTCCGGGTTGGGGTGGGGCATGGGAGGGGACTATCTTGTGGGATTGGAAGCTACTGTCCTAGATCAGGTCTGGTCCACAACTATCTGATTGTCTCTGGCCTCTTTCATAAAAGCTAGTTCGTTTTTGAAGTCCTGGCTACACAGCAGGAACATGGATCCCGTTCTCCACCTCATGGTGGGTAGATATTCCATTATCTCCTTATTGCTACTTTTAGACAATTACTATTTTGCCTTGCTGAGAGGCCCTCCTCCTCCTGTGAGGCCCACGTTATCCACCACCATCAGATTCTTCTACCACTTACTCCGATGATCTACCTATTTTCAAATCACTCCTTCACGTCCTCCAGACCTTCCACTCCAAGCTTCACCTTCCTCCTAGATGACTTTTAGATCCGTATGGATGGTCGTGACTGGACTTGACCTCCTCACCTCTAATGCCCTTTCTAACTACTTCTCTCCAGTCACCCACACAATGGACAGAGCTCAGCACTTGCCATCCTGTGAACTACTTAACCTTAAACTTGACTGGCTCCCTCTTGCCCCACCACTTCTGGCACCTCCACATTCCCGTTCCCTTTGTCCCATTCTTCTTCCTAATGTTGATATATGGATATTTTTTTTAAAGATTTTATTTATTTATGTGACAGAGAGACAGCCAGCGAGAGAGGTAACACAGCGGGGGAGTGGGAGAGGAAGAAGCAGGCTCCCAGCGTAGGAGCCCGATGTGGGACTCGATCCCCGAACGCTGGGATCACGCCCTGAGCCAAAGGCAGACGCTTAACGACTGCGCTTCCCAGGCGCCCCTGATATATGGATTTTACTCCAAGCAAGCAGCCCCTTCCTAGCTGCACATCCTTTTCCACGCAGCTTCTGGACAAACTGGTCCATCCCTCCTGTATTCCCCTGATCTTCACGCCGTCCTCCTGGTAAAACCCCAGCCCCAGCTCTAGCTGCCTTTCTGCCCTCTGACTCCCACACTTGAGCAGCTGAACGCGGCCGAGACAGCGCACACCCACGCTAAGTGTTGCCGTGACAACCGGGTGGTGGGCCGGTGGTCCCTCTACTCTTCGGGTTCCCTACCTTATCACCTCCCCTGTCATTCTCACTCTCAGCAGATAACTTCACTCCTACTTGACAGTGAAAATAGAAGCCATCAGTCAGAAGCCCCCTCAACTTCCTGCCCCCCACTGCCACCCCACTAAAACACTTATTTTTATCTACACTCATCCTTTCCTCCCTTTTATTGTGGGAAAAGTTTCCTTCCTGTGGTTAATCCCTCCACCTGAGCCCTGCATCCCAATAGCTCCAGCCTCCTCAGGGACCTTGGCTCTCAAAGTCCCCTCTCGGTGCCTGCAGCATTGCCACCGGAAACCTCGCCCATGTTCTAAACAGCGGTGTTCTCCAGACCCCACATTCCCATCGCCGCTGTGCAAACTTGCCCTTCTCTCTTTTCCTTTGCAGCCGGAGTTCCTAGCCTTTTTCCCACCGTGGATGCCTTTGGCTGTCTGGTGGATAATGTTCTTGAATGCCTGCGATATACGTAGAACTACCATGGACACCAATTACCGTGACATACAGTTGTTACGATAGATTTTTAAAATTCGTGACATCGTTATCCATGTGCTTCTTTTACTCTTGTGTGTCCTCTGTTAATGCATTAAAGAGCAGAATCTTGGAGTGGGTCTGTAATAACTCCCATATTTTCAAGGAGTGATGATTGTAAACACTATTTCGCAACATGTGTGTCAACTGTAATGTGAAGTAAAAATAGCTGTGATTTTTACAGGTGACAACGTCACAGTTACTACTAAGACTACTGAAGATTGATGCCTGCAGTCATAATGGAAGGGGAGACGATATTTTAATTAGAGGTGGGTGAAAAATCAAGATGTAGTTTTTTTTCCCATCCGAGTTCGTGGGTCCCCTGAATTCTGTCCATAGACCCCCTGGAGGGGCCCGTGCGCACCACACTAAAATGCCCGTTGTAAAGTCTGTCCTCCCTGCCCACCTCCTTATCTTCCACTTGTGTCCCAATTTTATGATTCTTCAAATATCCATTAGTGCCCACTATGTATAATGGTAAGTAAGCTTCTGCAATCTGGTTTTTACTCTCATGGCCCAGGGTCAATATCCTTACCAAATTACTCCCAATCATTTCCTCCTTGGAATTTTCTCCTTCCTAGGCTTCTGCAGAATCCTTCCCTATGGCTGTGCCTTGAGCTGCAAGTAAAAACGGAATCCAAATCAAACAGCTTAAACCATAAGGAAAAATATATTGTATGTTTAAAAAAAAAGATTTTATTTATTTGGGCAGCACAGCAAGGTTTTATTGAGCAATAGTAAAGTATATCGAATGATAGTACAAAGCTCCTGAAGACAGAGGGGACCCGAGAGGGTTACCTATTTATTTATTTTAGCAAGAGAGAGAGCTCATGCTCCTGTGAGCGGGAGGGTGGGGGCAGAAGGAGAGGGAGAAGGAGAAGGCAAGTAGAGGGGAGGGAGAAGAGGAGGGAGAGAATGCCAAGCAGACTCAGTGCTGAGTGCAGAGCCCAATGAGGGGCTTGATGAGGGGCTTGATCTCACGACCCTGAGATCATGACCTGAGCTGAAACCAAGAGTCTGACATTGAACTGACTGAGCCACCTAGGTACCCCAAAATAAATCCTACATATTAAGAAGTCCAGCTATGAAGGTGCTCCAGGGCTGATCAATTTCATGGCTTAGCAATGTCATCCGGGACCCAGGTGCCTTCTGTCTTTCTGCTGTACCACTCTTGGCATGATGACTTATCCTCAAGATGCTCTCCTCTACACATGAAAGAACGAATGTAGCAGTTCCAGGCGTCGTATCCAAACATGATAACCCGCAGCTAAAGAACAGAGTGTGTCTCTTCCGGTATGTCTATTTCTAATCAGGGAGGAGACCTTCCCCAGGAGCCCCTAGAAGCCTTTCTTCACATCACATTGACCTGGATTGCATCACATGTCCCTTCCTAAATCAGTCCCTGGCAAGGAAACTCTGATGACCATAATTGGCTTGGATTAATCAGGATTTATTGCCAAACCACTTGGAAGAAGGGTGGAATGCAGAACAAAATCAGGGCTCTGCCAGAAGTGAATTGGCAATCCAACCCCACTGATACACACTCGTTTTTCTTCTGCTTTTCGCTGGCCCTTTTGTTTTGTCTTTGCAATGCACTCTTCCTTCCTACCCCTTAAGTGTTGTATTCCATCAGGTTCTCTTCCCGTCCTTTTCCAGTCTAGGACCATCCCACACCACAAATTCTCCCTGAGCGACCCTATTCACCCCTATGGCTTTAACTGCCACTTGGGTGTGGCTCACTCTCCACCTAGAACTCGCTCTAGACCTGTGAATTCTCTGTCACCTACTGGGCCCTTAGCTCCATCTGGATATCCCATCAACCTGTGTGTCCTTGGCTCCACCTGACTTCCCTGTGTCCCGGTAATCATCAATCATCATTGAAATCTGCCCACTCAGACCCCTTCCTCTCCTTCACCCCCGTTACAGAATCAGTCATCTTAAACTCCTGTAGATGCTCTTCACTCAGTGCCTCTAGAATCGGTCCCCTCCTCTCCAAACCCGGGCAGGGCCCTGCTCCTTTCAGGTCTGGGTGGTAACCTTGCCTCTTGCTTTCCTCCAGCATACCTGTGTCACTGATGTTGGAGGGATCCTTCTCCAGCCCAATTCAGCAACCTTCAGTAGCTGTTTTGCAAGGCACATCCACGTCTGGTCCTGGCTGACTTCTCCAATACACTACCTGACGCTTTCCTCCTTTACCCTAAATGCAACATGCCACCTTTCACATCCAGCCCACACATGTGCTGCTTCTTCGACACCATCAGCCTCTTCAACACACACACACACACACACAATCTTTTTTTTTCCTCCGTGTGCACTCAAAAATACTCTCATTTTTTGATGAAACTTATTTTTGTCACCTACCATGTGTTGGCCACATTTCCATGCTGATGATAGCTCTACCTTATCTTTCTTAAAAATGGCTCCTTTGGGTTCCTTAATAGGGATCACTGTAAGTTTACTTAAACACACCCCCCGGATGGACACATGGACAGCCAGGTTGCCCTTCAGCATCATAAACTCCGCTGCAGCACACATCCCTACATATACATCTTTGTGCATATGTCCCAGCTCATGTCCCTAGTTATCAGGGACCCAAGCGATTCCTGGAAGTAGAATTGCTGAGTCAAAGGTTATGTGATTTTACACATCAAGAGAACTGCCAGTTTACCCTCCAAAATGTATCCATATAAACTACCACCAATATAAAAATACTGTATTAAAGCATCCATTTCTCAGAACCCTCATCAACAGTAGATATCTTTAAATATTTTCTTATCTAATATTTTGCCTTAAATTTGAATTTTTCTGATTAGTAGTGAGACTGAATATCATTTTACATTTATTCATCATGAGCATTTTATTTCTTTTATCTATTTTTTTGACTATTCATTCCCTTTGTCGTCTTCCTCCTCTTCTTCCCCTCCTCTTCTTCTTCCTCCTTCTTCTTCTCCTTCTCCCTCCTTCTCCTCCCCTTCCTTGTCCTCCTCGTCGTCCTCCTCCTCCTCCTTCTTCTTTTTTATTAAGAAACCCTACCCCAGGGCACTGGGTGGCTCAGTCAGTTAAGTGTCTGCCTTCAGGTCATGATCCCAGGGTCCTGGGACTGAGCCCCGCATCGGACTCCCTGCTCAGTAGGGAGTCTGCTTCTCCCTCTACCTTTCCCCCTGCTCATGATCTCTCTCTCACTCTCTCTCTCTCTCAAATAAATAAATAAAATTAAAAAAAAAAAACCTACCCCAACGTGGGGCTTGAACTCACAACCCTGAGATCAAGAGTCAAATGCTCTACCAACTGAGCCAGCCAGGTGCCCCCTTACTTGTTTTCTTATTGGGGGTTGTATCCCCCTCCATTTTCTCTACCTGGCCAATTCCTACCAAACATTCAAGGCTTAGGCCAGCCCCCATTTCTTCCAAAAAGGTTTCTCCAATTCTGTGGCCTCTCCCCGCCCCCACCCCCAAGTTAAGNCCCCCTCCTCTGCACTGTGTGCTAACCTTGCTGTGTGCCTGTCTCCACCACAGGGCCATGAGCACCGGGGTCTGTTACCTCTTCTTCCCCCCGTTCATATTAGTGTGCCCCTGCATAGTACAGTACATAATAAAAAAATGAGACAATGAGCAAATGATCCACAAGCAGGATCACTTTTGGGGTTATCTTTTTTCCTATTCCTTGAGAAAACACTACATAACAAACTAGCCTGTGTTGTTCTGTTTCCTAAGGAAAATGTGAATTTCACATAACTCCGTACAAAAAGCTTCAGCTCTTCACCTTCATTGTTTTCGTTTTTCCTTGGCTTCATTTTGAAGGTAAAACCCCCTGCGGTCATAGAATCCCAGTCTCAGGAACTGAAGCTGCTCTAACTAGCTCCTCCCCCCCCCCC
>NW_024424897.1:19453207-19521320 GCF_017311325.1 Ursus maritimus | reverse complement strand
TGCTCTAACTAGCTCCTCCCCCCCCCCCAATCCCCAACTCACCCTCCTTCCCCCTCCTCATACCTCTGCCTCTTCACCTCCCCAACATACCTGCGCTCCTGCAGGCCAAGTGTCCAGGAAAGGCCAGAAATGAAGGTGCGGCCACAATAATGTTTTCCTCAACCTGGAATATCAAATAAAGAGCTTAGGGCGTTTAACAAACGTGTTCGTTTACAAATGCTGCATTTATCGTCAGAGGCAAACCAAAGCCTCGGACAAAGGAGTGCCACAGCCCGCTACGTTACTAGAGCCTGGGTCAGGGAGCACGGGGCCGTGCAAACGGGACTCAGTACTCAATAATCGAGCCGTGGGTGACGCCCTCGAGACCCTGGATCTGAAACCCATGACAAAGACCATGAACCTGGTCCTTTTGCTCAACCTCAATAGAAGTGAGAGCTGAAACCAAATCTGTAGGATCGTGACAAATAATTAGGTTTTAATGCTTTGAAATTTATGCAAAACAACCACTCATTTTGCTTTTACCCTGAATAAGAGCTTTCATCTGTAGCAACAGCCAAGCTATACTTTGGTTCTGATTGCGCCGAGGGGTAATCGTAACAGTGGCTAGTGTGTGTTGAATGTTTTCTGTGAGTCTGGCACTTTCCAGATGCTCCTATATCATCTCGTTGAACCAACACGGACGGGTCAGTTCTCAGCAGAAATGGAAAGCACAACCTGCTAATAACTGGGAGGATTTACGTACAGCTCCGTAGGTAAGCATGTCTCCGACCCATTTCTACAGGTGAGAAGGAGCCTCCAGCTGGTCAGAGATGGCTTCTTCAAGGAAACCCACCTTGCAATTTCTCCAACTCGGATCAAGTCACACGTTGTAGCCTGTTTGCCTATCAACTAGGATTTGAAGGAAGTTTTCCCACTTCTGGGAGACTAGAAGGAGGAGCAAGACACTGTTATTAATCATAAGAAAAGGTTAAAATTAAATTTTCTCATTTCACAAGTGTTCATAAACTGCTTACAGCTTATTATTTTTAAAAGAAGCAGACGGCTGTTCCAGACTCACAAGGAGGGGAGGGCTGGCAAGTTTACTCTCATCTCTAAAGCCTTCCTCTTCACCTGGGCACTCAGAGAAGGGCCTAGAAGAGCCTCTGAAGCCATCCAGCCCTTAGGAGCAGTCTGTCAGGGGAAGAGAGCCCCAAGGAGGAGCTCGAACTTCAAAGGGAGCACCCAGATCCTTCCTGAAAGGGCGAGGCTGCCAGTCCTCCTGGGGGACACCCCCAACAGCCTGGCCCAAGCAGAAGAAGTGGGCTGGGAGGCTGGGGTGGGGGGAGGGGAGGGGAACTGAGCAGAGGCCTGGGAGGGGATGGGCATGGGGCAAGCCAGAGTCTTCTAAAGAAGCCCAGAGGATTCTTGGCGGCCAGGGCTGGAAGGTGGCCGAGTTCTCATAAAAAAAGAGAAAGTGAGAGAGAAAAGAAAACAAAAAACTTCGTCTGAGCATGACTCTTGGCAGTGGTGCTCTTGCCAGTGCCTCTGCAGCAGCTCCCAGAGAAAGCCCGCCAGCCAGGGACAGACAGACAGCCCAACGGAGCAGAAGAGCAGCCAGAAGCCAGCCCCGCATCAGAGTGGGGACTGAGAATGTTCTGGGGGTGGGGGGTGCTGCACCCACTCTTCAGTAATTGGCTTGGAGACCACGGGCCATCCATATGGAAAAGATAAAGTGGATCCCTATCTTACAGCAGGCCTCCAAATAAGTTCCAGATGAACCAAAGACCTACAGGGTGTTTCGTTCAGGGCAAATTATGCTCGGGGACTAAGTTTGTCTTTGCCAATAATTTATTTAACACAGGTTCACTGTAAGAATTATAATTTATAGTAATAATACTTCACAAGCTAAGAGCATACAGGATAATGTCTCTTAATACATCAACAGAGAACTAATATATTCCAAACCAATGACAGATTAATTACATTCTCGTTCCAGGCAAAGGAGAGATGAAAGAAATAAAGTCCAATATTAGTTGAGGTGTACCTTTCTACGAGTTGGTTCTTGATAGTGTCAGTCCTTCCAACTAAACGCTAGGTATCAGCTGCCTGCTTAGGTCCCTCACTGCTGGGGCATGTAGCTAGCGGGAGACGGTGCCAGTGTCGGCAGGCAAGGTAGCTGCTCTGAAGATTATTACTGCTGGGACGGCTACACAGCTTGCATCACCACTGCCAAGGAGGAGTAGCCTCACTGAGACAGAAGCAGGGGCGCCTGGGTGGCTCAGTCGCTTAAGGTCTGCCTTTGGCTCAGTGTGTGATCCCAGCGTTCTGGGATCGAGCCCCACATCAGGCTCCTCCGCTGGGAGCCTGCGTCTTCCTCTCCCACTCCCCCTGCTTGTGTTCCCTCTCTCGCTGGATGTCTCTATCTCTGTCAAATAAATAAATAAAATCTTAAAAAAAAAAAAAAAGACAGAAGCAGATGTCGCTTCTCTTCCTGAGAGCGCTGTGTGGTTTAACTCCATTGCTGACCAAGGTAGCCTGGCCACAGCAGGAGTAAGTGTCTCAAGATCTCCAGAGAACTATTTAGATCAGCCAAGAGTAGCCTTGTCCAGACCAAACATTTTTGAGTTGCTGGTCATACCTCTTGGTTTTTAAAGTTTAAAAGTCCACCATGTGATGGACACCACGGCCGGCCATTACTATGGTGTCGATGATGTAATGGTCCTCTTCACTCCAGGTGCTAGAGTTCGATAAGAAAGTTCTACTATCCAACTTCAAAACAATTTCATGAAAACAAGTTCAAACCACAAACAACTTTGTCCAAAACAAGTTTTCAAAACATGGATTTGAAATCGTAACAAGTCAGTACACAACGCAGGGAACAAGCAAAACTACTACGGGGCATTTGGAAGACAACATAAAAGGACAGATTTATGATACTGGGAAAGGGGATGATTTTTTAACAAGGTATAAAACATACAAAACAGAAGGGAAAAGTAGAATAACTGTGTACATTAACATTTTCTCTATCCCACCAGATGCAGAATGTAAAGAAAGACAAGCCATAGGGGCGCCTGGGTGGCTCCGTCCTTTAAGTGTCTGCCTTTGACTTGGGTCACGATCCTGGGGTCCTGGGATCGAGCCCCGTGTCAGTCTCCTCCTTGGTGGGGAGCCTGCTTCTCCCTCTCCCTGCTGCTCGCCTTCTTGTGCTCTCTCTCTCTCTTGCTCTCTCTCTTTCTCTGTGTGTCAAATAAATAAAATCTTAAAAAAAAAGACAAGCCATAGACCAAGTGACAATATTTGTGACCCATACGACCAAGAAAAAATTCGTAGAATATCTTATTATGTCTAAAAAAAAAAAGCCCAATAGAAAAATGAGCAAAGGATATGAGCAGGCAATTCTGAAAAGTCTAACAACCACAACAAATCAAATCAAGCTCCCTTGTGATCAGATTGTGTGGAAATTACAATCATGAGATCCCATTGGGCGTCCATGGGATGGACAAAAATTAAGATCTGATGCCCCAAGAGTGGATGCAGGTGTAAGGAAACGGAAGCTCCTTTGCTGGTAAGAGTGTAAATTGGTATATCCATCCAGGAAAAAATATGTGAAAACTTGTTAAGTTTGTAAGCCTTCCAAAGAAGATGCACACGGCAGTGGTAGAGATTTTTTCCTTCGTGTTCAGAAATGACCAATCCTGTATTCATTCTATATAACAGGGGATAAATAGAAACAATCTAATCACCCCTGCGTGGGAATAGAATAAACTATTTTATTCATCCAATGAAACCCTATAAAGCAGTTAAAAACAATGAAATAAATCTATATGTATCAACATTGCTAAATCACAAAAATCCAATGTGGGTGAAAAAAGCAGGTTACAAAAGGCTAGTATACTCTGATACCATTTACATAAAATTAAAACAAAAAATATAATAAAAATACAAAAGCATGCTTGTATGTTTAAAATTTTCTGTAATTTAAAATCAAACAGAGGGGCACCTGGGTGGCTCAGTGGGTTAAGCGCCAGACTCCTGATTTCGGCTCAAGTCTTGATCTGAGGGTGGAGGGATCGAGCCCCATTTTGGGCTTGGCACTCAGCAGGGAGTCTGCTTGAGATTCTCTCTCTCCTCCCTCTGCCCCTCCCTGCCCTGCTCTCTCTCTCTCTCAAATAAATAATCTTTAAAAGAATTAAAAAAAAAAAACAGAAACCACACTGAGATACCACTTCACACTCATTAAGATAGCTATTATAAAACAAACAAAACAAAAAATAGAAAGTGACAAGCGTTGGTGAGGATGTGGAGAAATTGGAACCCTTGCACATTGCCAGTGGGAATGTAAAATAGTGCTGCCACTATAAAAGATGGTGTGGCAATGCCTCAAAAAATTAAACATCGAATTACCATATGACCCAGCAATTCTGCTTCTGGGTATCTACCCAGAATAATGAATAACTGAAAGCAGGGACTCAAACTTATTTTAACAACCAGCTCGTGGCAGAATTATTCACAATAGGCAATAGGTGGAAGCAACCCAACCCCCATGTCCATCTACAGATGAATGGATAAACACAAAACGTGGCATATACATGCAATGAAATATTATACATCCTTAAAAAGGAATGAAATTCTGACACACGCTACAACATGGAGTTACCCTGAGGGCATTACAGTGAGTGAGTAAGTGAAATAAGCTAGACACAAAAGGACATATACTATATAATTCCATTTATATAAGATGCCTGGTCAAAATCATAGAGACAGAAAGTAGGCTGTTGATGGGGATGAGGATGGAGAGCTTCTATTTAACGGTACAGGGTTTCAGTTTGGGAAGGTGACGAAGTTCTGGGGATGAATGACAGCGATGATGGCGGAACAGTGTGAATGTACATGATGCCACAGAACCGTACAATTAAAAATGATTAAAATGGTAAAGTTTATGTTAGGTAGATTTAACTGAAAAATAGAAACTGAAAAAGAGACTGGTTTGAACCCAGCCCCTCTGTCCAGAAGAACCACCTACCCACTCACCTACCCGCAACAACCAGCTGACCGGGTCCACCTGGACCGCCCCTCCCCGCCCCCACACCCGGGTCACTACCCCCGCAGCCCCAACGAGTCTCACCGCGCAGGCGCGGAGCTGGGGGGGGGTGGGCGAGCAGAAGGGGCGTGGCCTCACACTGCGCCTGTGCCGAATTCCAGCTGTAAGTGTGGGGAAATGATGTCCAGGTTGGGCTGCCCGGCCCGGCGGCAGCGGGGAGGCCCGCACTGCACACGCGCAGACCGAGCACTCGCGTCAAAAGACGAGGAGAGCGCGCGCTCCTCACGTCCTGCGAGCCCGGCTGTCAGGCGTTCGTCTCCGCCGTGACTCCCGCCGGGCAGAGCTGGCGCGCCCACGTCTGAAGAGCGATGCCCCGGGAGATCATCACCCTGCAGCTGGGCCAGTGCGGCAACCAGAGTGAGCGAGCGAGCGAGCGAGCGAGCGCCGGGCCCCTCCAGTCTCCGCTTCTGCCCCTTCGGGTCCCACCCAGTGCTTGGCATCCTCCAGTCCCCCTTTCTCTTCCATGAACCCCTGCCCTATTGCGCGCGCGTAATGAACACGCCCCAGACGGAGAGCCGCGCCTGGGCTGTGACAGCTCCCAGACCAGGTGTCTTGGGTGCAGCCTCTGAGTGTGACAGCCTCTGAGCCTAACCCTGGGCTCCTGAGGCCTTATGACTAGCAGACCCAGGCATCTCTCCCCATCCCCCAGTTGGGTTCGAGTTCTGGAAACAGCTGTGCGCCGAGCATGGCATCAGCCCGGAGGGCATCGTGGAGGAGTTCGCCACCGAGGGCACTGACCGCAAGGACGTCTTTTTCTACCAGGTGCCCCCAGCGACTTGGCCAGGCGGGCTGAGGGAAGGGCAGGGGCCTTCCCAGACGGGAAACCTGCTGGGCAGAGGAGCCAGAGCGGCTGGCTTGAGGACGGAGGGCAGGCAGGAGCCAGAGTTGGGAGGATGGAGGACTGGGCTTTAGCTGATTGGGCCCCTCTGCTGGACTCCCCTTGACAGGCCGACGATGAGCACTACATCCCCAGGGCGGTGCTGCTGGACCTGGAGCCGCGGGTGATCCACTCCATCCTCAACTCCCCCTATGCCAAGCTCTACAACCCAGAGAACATCTACCTGTCCGAGCATGGAGGAGGAGCTGGCAACAACTGGGCCAGTGGATTCTCGCAGGTATCTGGGTGGCCATCCCAGAAAGCCTTGATGTTCCCGCCCCAGGGCAAGGCAGGCTCAGGCAGCCTGGGGATTTGACCAGACCAGACAATAAATAAGAGACAAAGGGATAACCTGACAAGAGGGACAGCCAGGGAGAGGCTTATGCAGACTGCAGATCATTTGCAAAATAGCTTTATTGGGCTGAGGGTCACAGCTGAGGCTCTGCTTGAGGGTGGCAGCGGTGTCCCAGGGTAGAGTTCTTGGTGCTGAAAAGAGATACTCCCTAGAACCCTCATCCTGACCCTCCCTTCCATGTCTCTCTCTACAGGGTGAGAAAATCCATGAAGACATTTTTGACATCATAGACCGAGAAGCAGATGGAAGTGACAGCTTAGAGGTGAGGCTCTGCCCCGCTGAAGGAAAAACAAGGCTGTAAAGTGCTGGGGACAAGTCAGGACGTAGCCCGAACAGGTGGTGTGATGGGGGCAATTCTACTCAAAACTAATTTTTTGAGCATCATATGTGAGGTATCGAGGTAAATAAGGTACAGTACTCGTCCTCAAGGAGATCCTAATCTCGATGGCATCAGCTCCTTAGGCATGAGTCTTCCTTCCCAAGGAGTGGCAGCCTGGATGGACACAGAAGGAGCTTTGAGACATGGGTGTGTTGGGAGTGGGGAATGAGACAAGCTTGAAGCCTCTCCCCCACATCCCTGGAGACTGCCTCTCCATCCCTCCCCCTGCAGGGCTTCGTGCTGTGTCATTCCATCGCTGGGGGGACGGGTTCTGGCCTGGGCTCCTACCTTCTAGAACGGCTGAATGACAGGTAAGCCTGTGTTTGGGGAGAGGGCATGAGCCGTGGTTCCCTAAATAAGGTCTTTCCTTCTTATGGCTTTTTCCTCTTGGACTGGAAGGCCTGGCACTGTCGCTTTGAGTCATTGGTAGGAACAGAGCCTGGCCATCCAGGGAATATCTTGGAAGCAAGAACTCCCAGGAGGGGGTTTGCCTAGGAAGAGGAAGGACCTGCAGGGTTTGATGGGTTTGATGCTTTAGGTTTATTCTTTTTGGCTCCTGGGCTCTAAGCACTCCGTTCTGCCCTTGCCCCCCTTTTGTACCAAGAGCTTGGTGACACTTGGAAAGGAATGGCCCTGTTAGCTCTAGAGAAGACCAAGATGGGCAGTGATGGGGGTCCTTCCAATTCACTGTGTCACATTCCCCTTTCCCTCTTCTTCACCCCCAGGTACCCCAAGAAGCTGGTGCAGACGTACTCAGTGTTTCCCAACCAGGACGAGATGAGCGATGTGGTGGTCCAGCCCTACAACTCACTGCTCACGCTCAAGAGGCTGACCCAGAATGCAGACTGTGTGGTGAGCACTGGAGAGGGAGTGGGGGGCTTTGGTCCATCTCCTTAAGCCAGTGAGACATGGACACCCTGCCCTTCCCAAGCCCCTGCCCAGAGAACAGAGGACCAACAAAGCCATACCCGGTGGCCCAAATTATGAACTAAGGACTTGACTCCAAGTTGCTTTTAGTCCCTTTAGGCAGCAAGGCTCTCAAGAAAGTGTATACGCCCTGACATATGTCCCCAGTTAGCCTATTTAATGCCTACGCATGCTTAAATTCTCAGCCCAAGGGTCACTTTCTTAGACCTTCCCTGACCACCCGTTAAGGTCAAATTCCTTTGCGTATTTCAGACTGTAACTATACTTTTCTCGGAGACGGACCACGCTTGTTTTATCCTCCATGGTGTCTCCAGAGCCAGGCACAGTGCATGGCAATGGGGATAATCATATTTATTTACTGGATGGCAGAAAAGTGTCTTGTGATGCCCCAGAGACAGTAGTTTCCCTTTTAAGTTAGCACACCTACATCCTGGTTTTGTAGTTTAGAGGGGGCTAAGCTAATAACTTATCTCTCTGCCCCCTTTCTCCTCAAAAAGGTGCTGTGACCCTCTTCTGTCCCCCCCAGGTGGTGCTGGACAACACAGCCCTGAACCGGATCGCCACAGACCGCCTGCACATCCAGAACCCGTCCTTCTCCCAGATCAACCAGCTGGTGAGCCCCCACTCCTGGACTCTCTGGACTGGAAACCCCACCCCTCCCTGGGGCCAAGGCCCATGACACGGTGCTCCTGTCCCCAGGTGTCCACCATCATGTCAGCCAGCACCACCACCCTGCGCTACCCCGGCTACATGAACAACGACCTCATCGGCCTCATCGCCTCGCTCATTCCCACCCCTCGACTCCACTTCCTCATGACGGGCTACACCCCGCTCACCACGGACCAGTCGGTAGGAGCAGCCCCAGCAGGCCCTGCCCTAGCCTTTCTCTCCTCCTGCTGCCCCAGGAGCTGCCCTTTGCGGCCCCCAGAGGCTCTGTGCTCAGGGACTGGCACAGACTGTGCGACTCCGCGCCGCCCTGGTCTCCTCTCTCCTCTGCCTCTGGCTCCCCGCAGGGCCCGGGCTCTGGGGGCCTGCTGACACTCCTGCACAGGGGTAGGACCTTGCTGAGCAGAGGAGGGCCGAGGTTCCTGGTCCCACAGCAGAGGCTCAGTGTAGACCTGAATCTCGAGACACCGCCCCAAGAGACCACACTGGCCCGAGTTCAGAGTCTGATAGGGCTCAGGCATCAGACTGTGCCCTGAGTGCCAGCCTGGGCCCTGTGGCCCGCTGTCCCCTCAGGTGGCCAGCGTGAGGAAGACCACGGTCCTGGACGTCATGAGGCGGCTGCTGCAGCCCAAGAACGTGATGGTGTCCACAGGCCGGGACCGCCAGACCAACCACTGCTACATCGCCATCCTCAACATCATCCAGGGGGAGGTGGACCCCACCCAGGTAGGTGAGGCCCCTTCGTGCCACCCCCGGAACCCACAGGGGTAGAGGAGAGGCTACCACCACCACTGTTGGGTGCACCCCTCCCCCAGGTCCACAAGAGTCTGCAGAGGATCCGTGAACGGAAGCTGGCCAACTTCATCCCCTGGGGCCCTGCCAGCATCCAGGTGGCCCTGTCGAGGAAGTCTCCCTACCTGCCTTCAGCGCACAGGGTCAGTGGGCTCATGATGGCCAACCACACCAGCATCTCCTCGGTGAGCCTAATGTCCTGGGCTTCTTTGACCAGTCTGTTCCACTAGCCACTCTTATCATCCTGCCCCATTCCATTCCAGCCCCTTATCTTGTGCTGGTTCCCATCCTGGAGATTTCTATCTCTTTCAGCTCTTTGAAAGTTCCTGCCAGCAGTACGACAAGCTGCGGAAGCGGGAGGCCTTCCTGGAGCAGTTCCGCAAGGAGGACATCTTCAAGGAGAACTTCGATGAGCTGGACACGTCCAGGGAGGTTGTGCAGGAACTTATCGATGAGTACCATGCGGCCACACGGCCAGACTATATCTCCTGGGGCGCCCAGGAGCAGTGACTTCCTCCCTACCACTTCCCCTGGACAGTAAGCATAGTTCCCATAATGCCTGGTCCCTGTGACCCAGATTGCCCTCACCAGAAACCTTTCTAGGTTCATCTCCAGCCCAGGCGCTGGCCCTACTTCCTCCCTTGTCTGCCCTGACCCTTGATATGCTTGTTCAGCTCTAATAAAGTAATAAAGCTTTGTCGTGGCTATAGTCAGAGCTTGGCTGTGGATACAGTCAGGGCTCGGTCTGTGAATATGGGGGGGATGATCCATTTTCCCTCGCGGTTTCCAGGTATGTGGCCTTTACCTGCACTGGCTTCCTACCACTAGTCCAGGTCTCAGTGTGGTCACTGTTCCATTGGCATACGCCCTAGAACCAGGCTGCTCTACCAGAGTCAGCCCTACCTCTCAAGATTACAGAGAGTGACTGAGGTCTGCTCTGTCCTCGGTGCCTAAGCTCCTGCCCCAGGATGGATCAGTATTGCCCTAGACTCTTCCACTCAGGGAGTAGGCTGTGGGGGCTAGTGAAGGAGGGTCTGTAGCATTCTGAATGGGTCAGGAAACCTGGGACTCTGGATTCCCAGTGCCCAAGGCTATCGGATCCTTAGGAATGCAACCCAATTCAACCTAACTTGCTAAAGCAGGAAGGGAACTCAGGAGTAGGCTGAGCCCATCCTGATAAGGTATTGATCTATGCCGGAGAAGTTCTTGGGTCTGATCTTGCCCCAAGCTTCTCTCCATTCCAGACCCAAAGCAGTAGACACACCGAAATGGACCCAATGAGGGCCCAGAAGCTGGACACCGGGGTAGGAACTGGGTAGTGTCAGTTGATGACTCACTGCCTTCCGGCCTCAGGGACGCCAGGAGGCCACCCCTGTGGCACTCAATGGAGAAGCGAGTGTGAGTAATTGCCAGCTTCCAAAAGTGCCCTGTTGCCTGCCCCACCCAGCACCCTGTGGCGCCTGCTGGCTACGAGGAGGTTAAATCCAGAAGGTCAAGGAGGGTGGAGCCCTGTGGTGTCCAGACTCCCCTCAGTGTTGGTAAAAGCCTGGAGTGTGGGCGTCCCCAGGGGTGGAGCTCTGAGCTCTGGGGCTCTAACTTGTCCCACTGACAACACTCCCACAGGAAGAGTTTGTGTAAATAAGGATTTTTTTTTTGCTTCTCTTCTACAAATAAATTAAGAAACAAACTAGAAAATTGTCTGCACCCATTGCAGCCCTTGGGTGTGGGGTGTGCCCTGTCCCTGCAGGGCCAAAGGGTCCACAGTTCCCTCAAATCTCAGAGCAGTCCAGGTCCAGGCTGGAGGCAGAAGGGAGGTCGTGACCTCTTGGCAGGCTCAGTCCTGCAGCTGCCCCAAACAGCCAGACTGTCCCTGGGGCTCGTCCAGGCCCGGGTGCTGGCTGGGAGGGGAGGTGTCTGGCAGGTCTTGGCATGGAGGAGAAGGGCTGCTGGAAGGCCTCTCGGAGGAGGGATTGGGCAAGTAGGCATTCACCAGCTGCATGATCTCTTCCACCTAAGAGAGGGCAGAGGGCAGAGGGTAGTAGGGGCCACTGGGTTCTCCTTTGTCTCCTCTTCCACCCAGGCTCTTCACCACGGCCTTCCGAGAGCTGCCCCCGCAACCTTTCCCTCCTCACCACCGCGCTCTCCTTCATTCGCTATGTGCCAGTCACACTTGGGTCTTTCTGCTTCTCTAAGATGCTGTTGTCATCTCTGGGCCTTTCTACCTGCAGTATCCTCTACCTGGAATGCTGTTCCCCCAGATCTTCCCGGGGCTAGCCTAAACGTCCCTTCCAGTATCCCTTCCTGACTGTCCCACCTAATGCTAGGACCCCTTCCAGTCACTTCGTGTCACCCCCCCCCCTTACCTTGGTAGCATTTATTACTGTCCTATAGTTTTTTTTTTTTTTTAAGATTTTATTTATTCGACAGAGACAGAGACAGCCAGCAAGAGAGGGAACACAAGCAGGGGGAGTGGGAGAGGAAGAAGCAGGCTCCCAGCGGAGGAGCCTGACATGGGGCTCGATCCCAGAACGCCGGGATCACACCCTGAGCCGAAGGCAGACGCTTAACCGCTGTGCCACCCAGGCGCCCCTACTGTCCTATAGGTTTTGATTCCTTATTTAGCGTCTGACATCCTGCTCTAATGTAGGCGCCTTGAGCTTGTCTTTGATCACTGCTGCATCCCCAGTGCCTAGAGCTGTACCTGGCTCAGTGTTTAATAAATGTTTCTTGACATCCCTTCCCTCCCTTCCTCCTTCTACACCCTCTTCCCACTCACCTGGGGACTCTGCAGGAGGAGCTGGCTCTCTCCCACCCTCAGTGCCAGGGTGTGGGGGCCCATTAGCTGGCAGGCGGCCACATGGCCATAGCTGACACTGTGGATGGGCTCTGTCTCACCCGGCCGGGAGAGGGACATGGCCTTGGCTCCCAAACCCAGGCATAGCTTCTGTGGAGTGCCCCCACCAGGCTCCTACGGACAGATAGGTAGAGTCAGGGTGGAAGGAGGGGACCCTGCAGCATTATTTTTGGTGGGGGGAGATGGCTGTGAGCAGGGAGTTTCCCGGTCCCCTCTGTGATCCACACGGCGTGTGTGGTGGGGCTTAAGGCTCCGGAGAGGTGAGAGCCCAAGGGCCAGTGACTCCTGGGGTTTGAGATGGGCAGCTGTGCTGGGCGCAGGGAGCGCAATGACCCACAGGGGGGCCTGTGGCTCTGGGGCAGAGGTGTAGGGCTTGGGCCACCAGAGTCCCCTCTCCCTTCTCCCCCTCACCGTGCTCAGCTCCAGAACGTCATACCGAGCAGCGCCGAACCCTGGACACTGCGCCGCCAGAGCCAGGTAGGCGGCCATGGCCTCAGCTCGGCCCATGCCCCGAAGCCGCTTCCAGCCGCCCAGCACAGCAGCCGCCGCACCGGCACCACCTCCTCCCTCGCGGGCCAAGCTTCCCGCCGTGCCGCCGGCCCCGCCGCCGCGCCGGGTCCGCTCCGCCCGCCTCTTGGCCAGGCCCGGGCTCCAGATTGCCCCGGCCAGCAGGGCGGCGGAGGGTGGAGGCCTGGGGACGGGGCGCGGAGGGTCTTCCCGCGGCGGGGCCGAGGGCGGCAGCAGGCGGTCCAGGCGCGGCAGCGGCGCCCTCGGGGAGAAGTCCCGGTGCAGGCTCTGCAGACGCAGCGCCGCCAGGGCGCGCAGCGTGTCGTCGGGCGGGGGCGGCCGGCCGCGCAGCAGCAAAGCGTGAGCCTAGGACGAGGCATCGGGTGTTAGCGCGGAAGTGGCGGCGAAAACACCTTGGGGTGCAAAAGCTGAGGTCTGGGTTCGAGTAAAGCCTCCCGCGAGTTTGCCATGACTGTTAAATGTGACGGCCCGGAAAGCGAGGGGTTCAGGTTGGGGGGGTCTTTTTGGCGGCGTGAATGCCGGAGATCCTCACCTGCTCAAAGAGGAAAGGCAGTTCGTGACTGTCTGGGGACAACCCCTCAGGGTGCAGGGGCCCGTGAAGACGCAGACATAGTCTCCAACCAGAGTCCGGCGAGTCGTCCAGCCCGGCTTCCTCCGCCGCCAAACTGCAGAAGAGACGAGGACTCGATGACACGCAGAAGCGGGACCCCCTCCAGGGCTTGGGCCACCGGGGGCGGGGGTGGGGGAGGGGAGGGGCCATGCTGGGGGCGGGGCCAGATGTTTGGGAAGCCTGGAAACCCGACTGCAAACCGCCCGCGGGCAGGGCCCCTCCGTGAACCAGCCAACGTGACTGTGCAGGGCAAGGGGCCTCCGCTCGGTAAACGTTTGCACAGGGATTGACCAGAGCTGAGAGGCAGAGAGGTTAACGGAGAGCGGGGCTGGGGCTGGACATTTACTTCTCAAACCTGGTGAGCACGTCGGCTACGAGAGTACCCCCAGCCAGGGCTCGCTCCTGGGCCCCTCGCTGCTCGTACAGCGCGAATGCGTTGCGGCTCCGGGCCAAGCCCAGCCGCCCCACCAGCTCTCGAGCAACCTGGAGGGGAGGAGGCATGAGGGGAAAGTCAGACCGCGCCGGGGTCTGGCCAACTGGAGGGCGCTTTCGGGTCTCCCAGTCCCGCCCCACACACTCCCTCCGCAAGTGATGAATCTCAGACTTGGGCAAATGTAGGGCCCAGGCACCAGGACAGCCGGGCATGGGAAGGGGGGGAGTGAGGTTTCAGGGGTCTTTTCTGGCCTTACCTCGCCCGCCGTGGTGTGGGAGTCTATGGCCACAGGACAGGCACCAGCCCCCGGACAGTGCACGGTGCACAGCAGCTCCTGCCGCCGGCTCAGCGCGGAGATCTCCGCCAGCGAAGGCACCAGCTCTCGGCCGCGCGTCCGGCCCAGCGCTCTCCTGATGAAGCGCGCATATTCCGCCAGTTCCGTGTCCGGGAGCGCCTGCTCCGTCCTGAGTTAGCGAGAACCCGAGGATCAGTGTTCGGGGGGGCTTTCCTTCTCCCCCTCCCTCTCGCCTTCTTATTGTATCCTTTCTTCCCTCTCATGGATTCCCTCCCTTCCGACGCTTAAGGGGCTTGAAGGTAGCGACCCGCTCTCTTCTGAATCTACCCTTGGACCACCGCATGGAGCGGAATTACTTTCTAAGGCCCCGACAGCTCTCTGCTAACTGCCCCCTCCCACTTGCCAAAGTCTCCACGATCCTCCTTCGGGTTGAAATCCAAAATCCAGCCCCATTCCGCTCTGCAACTTAAAAGCCCTGGCTGAACTGCCTCAGCCCTCGGAGGAACAGCAACCCTTAGTAATTTTTCTGCCCAAAGCGGGGCGCCTTTTGTCACTCCTCCGCCCGAAAGGGGGCTATGATCTTGTAATTCCCACAAAGACGCTGTACATATTAGCAGCGGTCAAGTCTCTTCCCTTCCCTAGGTCTAAGTTCTCCACCCGCCAATTTGGCAAGGCCTGTCATTCTCTCCCAGCCCTGCAGCTCCCCGCCCTTACCCCAGCCCTCCCCTCTCACCTCTCCAGATGCCCCAGGAGGTGCCCCCGTACAGCTCCCCCAGGCCGGAAGGTGCAGCTCATGCAGGTGAGGAGCTGCCAGTACCGAAGGGCCGCGGGGTCGTGGGTAGCGGGGGGCCCCGGAGGGCCTGCGGGGCCCGAGGTCTGCTTAGCCAGCTGCAGGAAGAGCTCGTCGCGGAGCGCGGGCAGGTCCCGGCAGGTCTGGAGCACACCCTGCATCAGGGGCCCGGGGCGCCGCGCCCCCTCCAGCGCCTGTAGCGCCAGGAACAGCCGCACCGCCTCCTCGCGCAAGGGTGCGTAGCCCGGACCTGCGGGAGGGTGGGGGCGGAGGGACGGTTTGGAGAGGGGACACAGAGCTGGGCCCTGGAAGGAAGGCATGAACCAGGGAAAGGTCAGAGGGAGTGTAAGGGGGGCAGGGGGTGGCAAGGAGGGGAGAGTACGAACGACAGGAAGAGTGAAGGGAAAGCAGTGGTCCCCACTGAGCCTCCCAGGCACCTCCCCCTCCGGAGCCACTAAGGCTGCATTCTGAGTTAGTGAGCTGCAGGGGCTGACTAAAGGACACAGGTGCAAACCCCAGATTCTGTAATTGGGCACTAAGAGCCATCACCACGGGCCAGAAACAGGCTGGACGGGGAGTCAGGAAACAAGGGTTCTTCTCCCAGCTCCCCTTAATCTTCTAGTTTTAGGACCCAGACTAGTCACTATTCCTTTTTGGGATGAGGCATAGCTGGATGAGGCCAGCGCGTTCTCCCAAAGTGCTGGCTTTTCCAGCAGCTGGAAACATAGTAGGACAGGGTCTTAAGAGTAAAATGAAAAATAGAGTGTAAAAACTCATGAAGGAGTATCAGTAGTGGGAATGAGACCCATAGAGAAGTGGGGGGGGGGCTTTTTTCCTGTGCTGGCTTCCCTCTCCTCCACCCTGGGTATCAGTCTGGTCAGCTTCCATTCTCAGCCCTTTGAAAGTGAGGGGCGGGGACCCCTTTGGACTTCTAAGTCCCTGTCAGGCGAAGCATTTGGATTCCCCATCCAAGGGACTGGAGCCATGCCACCACTCACCTGGGGCGCTGACACCGTAGGGCAAGGGCAGGAGTGGAGCATACAAGGTGCCACTGGTGTGCCTCAGAATTGGGTTCCGACGGTAAATAAGGGCCACGGCTTCCGGGTCCCCGCAACTCTCCTAGAAGCCAGGGAAGGAGTCACAGGGATGGAAAAGGGGGCTCCCCATGAACTCAGAAAGCTTCTGGGTCCACTCCCTTCCTCCTTCTCCACGAAGTCCCCTCTTTCACACCTGAATGTCCCTAAGCAGCAGCTGGGTAGGGGTCTCCAGCGGCGCCTTGGACGCGATCACTTCTCTCAGCGCCACCCCCCAGCGTTCCGCCTCGGCCTGGCGCGGGGAGCAGAGCCGGACGCTGTGCTTCCGGCCAGACACGGTCACTGACCACAGACCTGGGGAAAGAGAGGCCATGGAGGGCAATGAGGGCCGGCTGGGGCTGATGCGCAGGGAGGTACAAGACTCCCCACGAAGTCTCACCGGTCTCCTTGGGACGGCGCTCCGGGCCGGTCACCGAGCACAAGCTGGTGAGCACGAGGCTCCCGAGGCGCCGCGCCCCCTTCCCGCTGCTACTGAACTGGTCCAGGGAGTCCCGGGTGAGCACGAACCAGGCCCGGCGCGTGGGCAACCAGGGCCTAGCCCCTCCTCCGCGGGGCTCTCGGTACAGCCAACCTGGGGGGAGGGGAGGGAGAAAAAGGGGCTGAGCAGGATAAGACGTTATCCCCTAGAGGGTTGGGATTGGTACTTCCAGAGTGCATGAGGTGGGTCCCCACCTTTCACGACGACGTCCGGGTCCTCCTCGGGCGGCCCCTTCTCCGGAATGAGGCTCCGTGTCTCCTCCCAGCTCTGCAGCCTGGGCCAGAGGGGAGGAAGGGTTGGGTGAGGCTGTCAGTCCTGCACCCCGCCTCCAGGGGGCTCCTCAGTCGGGGCTCCCCAGACAGCGAGGGGAGCCTGCTCCCGGCCTGGACACCCCTCCCCCAGGCTGTGGGAAACGCTGGGCCGTTCTGACCTCGCACCAGAAATAGCCCAGACCCCCCCTTTCTCCCCGCGCCCCCAGTCGGACCGCCCCCCCGGGACCCCGGCCAAACCACAGCGTCCGGCGTAAGGCCTCTCCCTTATTGCACAACTGCGGGAGGCAGACGGCGAGGACTGGGGTCCCGGGAACAGCCTGGGGGCTTCATACCCTGAGACGCAGGGGCCGAGCTCACCTGTCTGAGACCGGCCCGCTCCTCACCGGCTGAGTCAGCGTCACGTCCAAGGGGCCCTGGGGAAACAGGCGGGAGCAGCCCTCAGCATCAGAGCTGTCATCGCAAGATGCCCGTGGCTTCTGCCCCCAGGACAGCGCTGCTCAGGGAATTGAGGGATCAAGGAGTGGGGTTGTGACTTTGGGGGAGACAGCTGAAGCCGTGAGGTAGCCCCTTCTGCTAGTCTCTACAGAACAGCCCCAGCGAAGAAGTCAAGTCTCCAGCCTTGTCTCAGCTTTCCTTTGAAGATTTAAATCAGGGCAGCATACGGTGGGAGCACTGTGCAGGGAGTCCAGTCGGGAGACCTGGGTTCCAGTAACAGCCTGACCACTAACTCGAATCACTAACTGGCTGAGGAAACTTCACAGATCCTCTCAGTCTTTGGGACCTAGCTTCCCCATCTTTGAAAAGAGAGAGGTGGATGAAAATCCTTCTTGTTGAAAGTCACCCCCTCCTCCTCATTTTCCCTTCATTGGCTGGCAGACAGGCAGGTGGTGGGCACAGAGGTGAATGAAGGGAAGAGGGACTCTTTCAGTATAGGGCTTTCTCCAAGAACTTCTTATGTCCTCCCACAGACACCCCTGAGACTCAGTGGTAAGCAGAGACCCTCCCCCTTTGCTGGGGCTCAGGGAGGGCAGGCTGGAAAATGGCACACACTCTCCAGGGGAGGTACAGTTCAGGATTTTGCCCTTCTCCCCCCTGCCCTGGAACTTCAACAGAAGACTGGGGTCTGAGAGAGGCCAAAAACCCGTCCAGGAGCCGGGTCAGGCAGGAACTGTGCCATCGTCCCATCGCGCCCAGACTGCTAAAGCCAGGAGGGGGAGGGGGGAGGGGGGGCAGGGACACCTGTCCCCAAGCTCGGGGGAGGGGGGTGGAGGTGGAGCATGAGGGAGGCAATGGCGTGGTTCACAGAGCCGACCCTGCCCAAGCTGGAAGCTTGGGGACGCCTGGGTCCTGTGCCTTCCTGGGACGAAGATCCACCTCTTTTCTGGAGGGTCCAAGAGGAGTTCTTAGCCACACCACCGCGGGGGCAGGTGCTGACCACTCTCTTAGACCAACTCCCCTAATCGCAGTCCCCTGCTTCCCTCCCTCCACCCCCCTCTATATTTATCCGCCCTCCGCCTCCGCCAGGTGCTGGCGCCGGCCCCAGCGGCGCAGCCCGCCCCACCCGGGCACCGAGCCACCGGGCCTGCTGGGGACCCCTGAGCGGGGGATGGGAGCCTGACCCAGGCCATAGCACACGGAGTCTGGTTGCCGGTGTGCAGGGGAATCCGGGAGGGGACGTCAGGGTATGGAGGTCTTCCAGACTAATCGAGCCTCAGTTTCCCCACGGGGAGATTCCGCAAAACCGGGCAGCCAAGTGTCCCTCACCATCCCTCAGGGATTCCCCAGGAGCCTCACCAGGGAGGGCCGAGAGTTCTGTCTTGGGTGGCAGGGTAATGACGAGGGGTCCTCGAAGAGTTGTGGCCCCCAGCTCCCTCTCCGTGGGGTCCCTGCCACGGACCCCAATCTGAGGATGCTTTCTCCCCCTCTCCCAGGTCCCCGCGGCGGGAGCTCCGGCATCTGGCCCCAGCACTCAGCGCTCACGAACTGGGAGCGGAACGGACCCAGGCGTCCGAGCCGCCCAGCCGGCCTCGCCACATTCCTCGGCGCTGGCGGAGGCGGAAGGAGACGGGATGGGACGCGGGCCCGGCGGGGAAGGGAGAGGCAGGGCCAGGTCGGGCCACGCGTGACGCCTCCCCTGCCTCAGGGCCCCTAGCAGGTGGACAGCGCCCAGCATGCGGCGCGAGGCCCACAGGCACATCCCGAGTAGGGCTGCTCCTTGAGCTCCCGGGGGCTCCTGGCCCCCCAGGCAAAAACCTCTCCCATGTCCCCGTCCGCCAAGAGCACGGCGTTTGGCTGGAGTCTGGAGCAGGATCAGACGTGACGGACGCTTGTAGTGAGAGGGATTGAGACAAGGCTCCAAACCCCCAGGGACTTACCCTCCCGCCGCCCGCTGGACTCGGGGTCCGCAGCTCAAAGGTCTCCTCGTCCTCGTCCTCGTCCCCGTCCCCGCTAAGCTCGCCGTCCCCGTAGTCCCGGTGCAGAAGAGTAAAACCTCGACGGCAGCAGAGGAGCCACCACAATCCCCCGGGGAGAGGCATCCGGGCGAGCAGCCGGGGGAAGGGGGCGCGGGCAGCCGGGCCGAGCTGCAGGGGGTCGGAGAAACTGGCGGGGCTCCGACCCCAGCAGGGGAATGATGCAGCGGGAGGAGGGGAAGGGAGAGGGGGACAAGGAGGAGGCAGTGTCTGGCGCTGGGGTGCAAGAGGTCGCTTTGTAGAGCCTGCGGGGGGCTCGGTGTCTGGGCCCCTGGAGGGGGAGGGGGAAAGCGTCCAGGGCTGGGGGGGGGGCAATGTCCGGAGCTGGGAAGTAGTGTCCGTTGTAGTGTCCAGCCTTGTGGGGGGCAGTGTCCGGTGCAATGTCCGAGGTGGGCAGTTCTCCAAGCTCCAGGGAGGGTCGTGTCCGGTAGGGTGTCCGGTGGCCGGGGCCCGGGCCGCGCGCGCTGCGCTCCCTGCAGCCCCGGGACTGGCGCGCTAGGGGCGCGAGCACAGCGCCGGGACCCCGCCTCCCCAACCCCCTCCCCTCCGAGCACCCCCCTTCCCTCTTCTTTCTCTCCTCCCTTCTTTACAGGGCAGGGTGCAGTTTTCGTCACAGCCTCCCCTGCCCAATCCCTGTGCCTGGCGCCGGGCGCGGCCACCAATCAGGCCACTGAAACCGCGGCGGGTTGCATCATGTGCCCCTGGCTTGGTGACAGCGGGGAGGAGCAGAGGAATAAGGAGGGAGGGGGCGGTGCGATGTCAGCCACGCCCCCGTCCCTGAGGTCGGACGCGGAGTGCTAGTGATGTCACGGAAGCCCGCCTTCATGCCCTTGTTTTAACTCTTGCCTCACCAATCAACAGATTAAAAACCCTCTCGAGAAGGAGCTTTGGAGAACGAAGGGCATAGGGCATAGAGGAAAGTCCCGACTGCGGCTCTCTGAACGCCTGTCTCGTCTCAGGGTTCCTGAGAAAGGAAAGCTCTTTAGCTGCCTGCGCCAGGCACAGCTCTAGAGGCGGCCCCCCGCCCCTCGATGGAGTAGTCCAATTCTTGGGTCTGAGTCACCTTTTTAAGGTGAAGAAGCTGAGGCAGAGACTCGGGGAAGTGCAGACCCAGGTCGGAAATAAAACCTGATTTCGAGCGCACAGCTCACTGAACTCCAGTGGGGAGAGTGATTTAAGATTCAAGGGAATTCTGCGGTCTTCGAATAGAACGGAGGCCTCTCAGACTGAATGGCCTGAGGTTCTGTGTCGGAAGGGGTTAAGCGAGGCGCTAAACGGACGGGGCGGGGCGGGGCCGGGCCGCGGACGGGGCGGGGCCAGGGCGACCGCGGGCGCGCGCGTGCGTTGCTGACTCAGCGGCGATTCCCGCGGTCTCCGGTGGAGGGTTCCAGGTTGGCCCCCAGTGGCTGCCTTGTAGGACCTTGGGGGGATCGGCGCCATCTCCGGGCCTTCCCTGGATCCTGTCCGCTGGTGGCGGTGGCTTTCGGTCTCAGCCGCCGGGGGCTCTAGGAAGGAAGGCTAGCCCGAGCTGGGCGGGGCGGGACAGGGCGGGGACGTCGGGCCAGCGCCTCCCTTGAGACCTCCCCGCCACGCCCCGCCTCTCTTGCCCCGGGTCCCCAGACTCTAGGCTGGAGTGGTCGGGGCAGCTTTGCTGACCGGATATTAAACTGCGAGACTTGTCGCACGTGAACACCATCCTGCCTACCGCGCTTCTGTAAAACAAAGACCAGGAATCAATGCGATCGTCTCTAGAGGCCATCCCGGCCTTGCCCTCGCCCCAGATGACAGTGGCCAGCATTGAGATTTCCCGAGATGGAGACATTTGAACCATATACACTCTTCCCTGTTTGGATCCCAGGCCCTTGCCTGCAGGAAAGTTCTTTCTGATGTCTAACCTCTCTCTTTCCGGGAGGCTCAGTGCATTTCCTCTGACCCTGTCCCGGGGGCAGATGGAGAACAGCAGTCACCCCCACCCCCACCACGCCCATGATAAAGACTCTGGAAATTTTCAAGTTGGAATTCTCTCCTTGGTTTTTTTCCAAGGTGAAAAACTTCATCTCAACTTTTTAAATTACCTGTTTCTTTTTTTCTTTCTGCCACAGAACCTTAGAAGGCACCGTAAAGTGGTCATCTAGTCCAAGAGCCTACCCAAAACCGGAATCTCCTGGCCACTGCCCCCACCTACCACCACACCATGCACAGGCACACACAGTCCCCAACAGCCTTGGCCTGGACATTCCAGAGGCCAGGAACTCGGTACTTGCTAAGGGAGCCATTACTGGATAGCACTGTGGTTGTTAGAAAGCTCTTCCTTGTGCTACTTTAAGAGGAACCCCAGCCCTCCTCTCCTGGCAGCTTTCCCGCCTCACATCTTGTTCCGCAGAGACCAGGTGAAGGTGGAGGGGGTGACAGTGCCTAGAGCTTCAGCAGGCTAAGCAGCTCTGCACCCCCACCCAGACTCTCAGCGCCTTCCACTCAGAGCCAAGCGAGTTGAAGGGGGAGGGGAAACCCACCGGTTCTGCCCTGCTACAAATCACTTCCAAGTCGGTGACTCAAAAATAGTAACAGTTGTTGGGTTGCATCTCATTTCCATGTTATCAATTTAATGTGGCAAAGTACAGAAGCAATTCCTTTAGGTCCCTACCTCCTTCTCAGTGTTCCCCCACCTTCTCCCCTTTCCCACTACCCTCCCTGGAATCCCGCCCTCCCCGCCTTGCTTCGCAGCCCTAGTAGTCCCAGGAGGAGACACTGTGGGTCTCAGTGGGAGCCGAACAGGAAGAGAGGCGGGGCCGGCGGGGGCAGCGGCCGCGGGGGTGAGGCCCTGGGCTGCAGCTCCCACCCCGCAGCAGCCTCCGCAGGTCCTGGCGGAAGCGCAGGCCCAAAAAGGCGTAGAGCACGGGGTTGAGGCCGCAGCGGGCCAGGGCCAACCCTCCGGTCACCAGCAGTGCCAGATCCTTGCGCTTGCTGGCAGGGCAGCTCCGCTCGCGGGCAGCCAGTAGGTCCGCCGTATCCAGTAGCAGGGCGAGACTGTAGGGCAGCTGCAGCACCACGAAGGCCGCCACCAGGGCCACAACGACGCGCAGCGCACGCCGGCGCTCGGGCCCCCTGGCGGCCAGCAGCGTGCGGCCCAGGAGCGCGTAGCAGGCGGCCATGACGCCCAGCGGCAGCGCGAAGCCCAGGGCCACCTGCGCCACGGCGCTTGCCCCCTTCACCGTCTGCGTGAGGCCCTCGGGGAAGACGAGACGGCAGCGCCGCTGGCCTTCCCGCGGCCCGTCCTGGCTGAAAAGGAGAGCAGGCAGCGCCAGAAGCAGCGACAGCAGCCACACGATGGCCGAGACCATGTGCGCGCGGCCGGGAGCAGAGGGCCTCGGTGCCGCGGGGAGGGCCCGCGTGATGGCCACGTAGCGGTCGGCGCTGATACAGGCCAGGAAGAGGAAGCCGGCGTGGAAGGAGGCTGAGTAGAGGCCTGAGATGGCGCGGCAGGTGGCACTTCCCAGACTCCAGCCCTGCAGAGCCCCGGCTGCGGCAAAGGGCAGGGTTAGGGCCAGTAGAAGGTCGGCCAGGGCCAGCTGGAGCAGGTGGGCAGAAGTGGGCGAACGGACAGCACGTCGGGCTGCCAGGTGGGTGGCCAGGACCAGGCCATTGCCAGCCAGACCCAGTGCAGCCACTACCAGGGAGACACTGGGTTGGAAGGCCCTACTGAAGGCCTGGACATCCGCCTTGTAGCAGAGCTCTGGCAACGGCTCCACCGAGTATGCCTCCTCATCCTCCCCAGAGTAGGCGCCCCTAGAGATCTGGGGAGGTCAAAATGAGAGAGACCTAATGAGACATCTTCCCACACACCTCCTCCTCCCACACATAACTTCCAAGCTGGGAGCTGCTGTGTGACAACAGTGTAGAGGGAGAAGATACAAACTCTTCTCCAAACTCTTCCTAACACAACCTCCAACGGGCCTTGGCTTCCACTGCAGCCCTCCTGACTCTGCATCCAGCTTCCTGGCGGACCTTGTCCTTCCTTTCTGGATCTTGGTCGCCTAATATATAATGTCGAGATTAGAAATCCTGACCACCCCAAGTGGCAGAGTTGTTTGAAATAAGAAAGATAATGGATGTGAAGCGTCTGTGCTCTCCTTAGGCCAAGGTTTCTAATTTTAATAACTCTTGGAGCTTCAGTCTGTTTGCAGCGCCCTCTCCTGGAAGGACACGCACATGCAGGCTTTGCCTCCGAGCTCGTCCCTGGACTCCAGGCATGGTGTGGAGAGGCCCCCCCTCCCCACCCCACCTCTAACCTCCAGTACAGGTACACTGAACTACTTATGCCGGGGGGGGGGTGCTCAAGGGTTGGGGCTCAGGTTTTCTGATCTCTGTTTCAACCTCGGACCTCTAGGTTCAGCTCTCTATTCCCCTCAGCCCAGTCCCATCCCCCAACCCCAGCCTCACATCACCAGCCCCGTCTATCTGGGAGGTCCCTGATCCCAGAGCGCTCCAGATATTCTGAATAGGTCAAAGCATGGCAGAAGCTTGTTACCAGGTGGAGAATCCCATCCCTTTGCCTACCCTCCCTCTCTATAACCCTTCCCCCCAGCCCTCACTCCCACCTGCTCTGCGGGCTCCGTCCCCATCTCTGGCTACACAGGTTTCTGAGGTATAGCCACTGGGGAGAGAAGTTAAACCAGTGGGACAGGAAGGAAGGGGCGGGGAGAGGGACCAAGAGGGCGGTGGGGATTAGGGTCTGTGGGTTCCCTTTACCTAACTTTCCCATTCCACCCCCTAATTTTTTTTTTCCTCTTTCCCCTGCCAGTAGAAAAAGAATGGGTTTGGGAATATCATTTGCTAGCTACCTGTGTGATCTTGAGTAATTTTACCTCTTTGAGCCGCAGGTTTCTCATCTGCAAAGTGGAGTAAAGTAAAAATGTCGAATTCACAGGGTTATGAGGGTGCCTAGGACAGGTGCCTGAAGCATAATTTGCCTTCAGAAAATGTTAGATTGTTTTACTTGCTCTCTCCATCTCCAGGTACCAACCCCCCGCTTTTCTTGGATTTTTGGGGACCTCTCCACTGGCCTTAGCCTTCCTTCCCCCACCCCTGCGGCCACAGTCCCTGCCAGCCTCGGGTTATTCAGGGTATTTCCCGGCGGCTGGAGGCTCTCTACCCCCGCCCTTTCGCAGCAGGGCTGAGGCGCGCGCTTGCGCGGGGTCCGGGAAAGCTGCGCGTGCCGGGAGAGAGAGGCTGGGGAAGGGGGGAGGTGAGAGGAGAGAGGGTGGGAAGGAGAGAGCGAGCAGCGGAGAACCTAGAACGAGAGAGAGAGAGAGAGAGAGAGAGAGAGAGAGAGAGAAGGGAGAAGGGTTGGGGGAGTGAGAGGATAGAGGGAGGGGTGGGTTAGGAGGAGAGACAACGATCCGCTGCGAACCCCAGGAGGAGACCTGAGAGCCCGAGCTGGACCTGGAGCCCTAGACGGAGCCGGGCACTGGGAGGCGGCCGCCGAGACCCGTCAGCCCTGCACCATGTGTCTTCGGCTTCTCTGCATCCTGCTCGCCGCGGTCTCAGGAGCCTGGGGCTGGGGCTACTGTGAGTGCCGGGCTCAGGTGCAGCAGGGTGGGGCCGGGGAGTCCAGTGCCTGCAGGGCGGGTCCAGCCGCATTGCGGCTAGGTGGTCGCGGGTCCCTTCCCCGGCCGGCGCGCGCTTGCTCGTTCCCATCCTTCCCTGCCTCTCCCCCGCGCTCCGCAATGCAGCTCCGAGGCTGGCGCGCGCTCCCGGGCCGGTGCTGGGCTCCGAGGAGCCGAGGATCCAGCCGGCCCCGGGCAGGGATTTGGGACGGAGATCCAAGCGGGAGCTGGTGCCTGGGCTTGAGGGTTGGGGATAAGGGTGGTACTGGTGATCCCACCTGGGGTTAAGGTTTTGCCAGCATCTGGGGCTGGGCTTGGAGCTGGCCCAGGGTCTAGGGTTTGGGGCTGGGGCTGGATTTTGAGGCTGGGATCCAAGCAGGAACTGGTGACCCTGATCGATGCTAAGGTTGATCGTGGAGCTGGTGATGCTGGTATGACTGGCGGGGTTTGGGACCAAGGCCTAGATTTGGGGTTGGTGAGGGTTGGGGGTGCTGATGAGTGGAATTGATGATAAGGCTGGGGCCGGATGGGTACCTTGGGCTGACTGGGGTTCTGAAAGATGCTGAGGTTTGGGGTTGTGTTTGGGGGAGTACTAAGCCTGGGGTGGTACCGGGGCAGTCACAGAGCTAGGGAAGGCCTGGCTTAGGGGTCCCCCAGAAGGAGAAGGCAGACTCCCCTGAGTGTGCAGCTGTTGCTTAAGTTAGTGCTGGGGTGGCTGCTGGGGAACAGAGAAGGAGGAGCTCAATGTGTGTGGTCTTTGGAAGGACCTGGGAGGGGCCGCACCACCAAAATGTCTGTTTCCCCAACCCAGACGGCTGTGATGAGGAGCTGGTCGGGCCTCTGTACGCACGCTCCCTGGGGGCCTCCTCCTACTATGGGCTCTTCACTGCGCCCCGCTTTGCCCGGCTGCACGGTGAGCGAGGCACCGCCCCAAGGTGTGGTCGGAACTCTGGAGGGTTAGGGATAACGGGAGAGCCGGTGGAAAAAGCCCTTGCCTCTTCTATAGGCATAAGCGGATGGTCTCCCCGAACTGGGGACCCGAATCCCTGGCTCCAGATCGACCTAATGAAGAAGCACCGCATCCGAGCTGTGGCCACCCAGGGCTCGTTTAACTCGTGGGATTGGGTCACACGCTACATGCTGCTCTACGGGGACCGAGTGGACAGCTGGACGCCATTCTACCAGCGAGGGCACAATGCGGTATTCCAGGCCCCCTGTGCACACACTTGGAGAACCTCTCAGTTCTGCAACCTGGGCTGGGCACTAGCTTGGTCGTGGGGACACACCTGAGGAGCAGTGACTTCCAATCTGGGGATTCAGTCCACAGGGACGGTCTGCTCACCATGTGTGCAAGACTTTCTCAGATGACAGCGTTTACCATACTTTAGGATCAAATCTGGGAGAGCTTCTTGAAGGAGGTGACATCTGAGTTGAGCTTTGAGGAAATAATAGGGTGGCAGGAGAGGGCACCTATTTTTCTAAAGCCATGAGGGCCCAGGGGATTAAGGAGAGTTTGCTTTCTGGAAGTGGATATTGGCTGGGAGGCTGTAGAGAAACGAAGCAGAAGGTGGGGACCTGGTCTCTCCCCTGCCCTTCCCCCTCAGACCTTCTTCGGTAACGTGAACGAGTCGGCGATAGTGCGCCACGACTTGCACTACCACTTCACCGCGCGCTACATCCGCATCGTGCCACTGGCTTGGAACCCGCGCGGCAAGATCGGCCTGAGGCTCGGCATCTACGGCTGCCCTTACAGTAAGAGCGCGGAGGGCGTGGCGGGGGGGCTTCGGGGGACAGTCTTCCCGGTGCTCGGCCCACCTACTGTCCCTCGCGCAGAGTCCGACGTGCTCTATTTCGACGGCGATGATGCCATCTCGTACCGCTTCCCGCGAGGGGTCAGCCGAAGCCTGTGGGACGTGTTCGCCTTCAGCTTCAAGACCGAAGAGAAGGACGGGCTCCTGCTGCACGCCGAGGGCGTCCAGGGCGACTACGTGACCCTGGAGCTGCAGGGGGCGCACTTGCTGCTGCACATGAGCCTGGGTGAGCTCAGCTACGGGGGGGGTGCGACCCCGGCGGTTCTGCCGCCACGCCCCTCGCTTAGCCGCCTCCGCGAAGCCGCGCCCACTCCCGATCTTGCCCTTCCTTTCTGTTTGGGCCAATCTGCCTTCCTCCTGCACAGTTTGGTGCTCGCAAAACACTGGACTCCGAGTCAGGAGATCTGGATGCCAGTCTCAGCTCCACCTACCAGTGGTGTGTCCTTGGACAAGACACTGCTCCAGTCTGTTTCCTCATTGTAGAAACCTTATATATACTACCCGTACATATACATATAAAGCCAAAGAGTTGTTATTTTGTATCTCATTAGCTTGTCATAACATCCTTATGATGAGGTAGAAGCAGCTATTGGGAAACAGGTTAAATGATTTACCGTAAGTCCCATACTCGCCAGTGGCCACCTCTCCACCCCCAGCTGAAGACATCCAATCTCTATATGCCCACGGTCCCAGGCTGCCCCGGGCCCTGTGCCAACCCTTCTCAGTGCTCCTGGCTGCTGCTGCACCTGGGGGCTAGGCCTCTCTGGGGCTCTGCAGGTTGCAGGTCTGACCCTGCTTCTCCGTCCCCTCAGGCAGCAGCCCCATCCAGCCCAGGCCCGGTCACACCAGTGTGAGCGCTGGTGGCGTCCTCAACGACCAGCACTGGCATTATGTCCGTGTGGACCGATTTGGCCGGGAGGCAAACCTCACCCTGGACGGCTACGTGCAGCGCTTTGTGCTCAACGGTGACTTCGAGAGGCTGAACCTGGACAACGAGGTGAGCAGAGTGATTCATTTAGTCAAGTTGGGGTGCTGGGTGGGTCGATGGGGGACAGTGCTTTTCTCTACCATGCTTTCCAGTTCCTGAAGATCCTAGCAGCTCTTGGCAAACGTGTAGCTCACAGGCCGGGGTTGTTGTGGCTGTGATTGCTGTTAGCAGGCAGATTTCCTGGGCACCACCCCCAGAACAACTGACATGGGATCTGGAAATCTGGGTTTGGGGATGGAACAAGATGAGAAAATTGCCCCGTTGGATTGCCCGACTCTGTGGCCCTGATCTGCAAATGAAGAATCCCAGACAGGTTAATTGACTTACCCAAGGGCATGCAGCCACTCGCTGTGTGGCGGAGTCAGGGCTAGCACCCAAGCCTGGGGAGGCCCAGCGAGCTTCCAGCTTTAATACCAATACTGGGGAAATTTTATAAAGCCAGGCCAGGAGCCTGGGAAAGCGTGGGGTGGAGGAGCCAGAAAGGTGCGCATGCGCGTTCTGGCACCCAGGGAACCTAACCCTCCCACCCCGCCCGCAGATGTACATTGGGGGTCTGGTGGGCCCTGCGCAGAAGAACCTTGCCTATCGGCATAATTTCCGCGGCTGCATGGAGAACATAATCTTCAACCGAGTCAACATCGCAGACCTGGCCGTGCGGCGCCATTCGAGGATTACCTTCGAGGCCAGTGGGCTGGGGGATCAGGGAGGGCGGGACATCAAAGCTGCTTGGAAAGCAAAGAGAATCAGATAAAAGCTGAGGATCCCTCTCTCCCCAGCCAAATGCTCAAGCTGGGGGGGGGGTGCATCACGGACTCACAGGAGGTGCAAAGGCCACCCCTCCCTAACCCTCAGTTAAGAAGCTGTGGTCTGGTCTAACCACATCCTCAATTAATGCTCGAGGAAAATCAGGTGCAGAGACCCGGCCGGAGTGGCTTGGCCGGGGATGACGGACTTGTACAGTGGTTGAGTCGGTCTTGAACCCTGGTCTGTTTTGGTGTGGTCCCCACCCCCCACCCCACCCCACCCCACCCCACCTCTGCAGCGAGTATTTTAGTGCTTGAAGCTGCCTCTCCGGGCTGGGAGGAAGGGAAGGAGCCGGTCGCCCTGGAGACGGAGTCTAGCAGCGAGAGCCTGCAGAGTCCCCCAGGGCGACTTGGTTGGAGACCCCCTCCACAGCTGGTTATGTCTGTGGGTGTGGGAATGGCCCGAGTGGGAGGTCTTACCCCCTCCCCGGCACACACCCCGACGGAGGGCTGTGTGTGTGTGTGGGGGGGGGGGTCTTAGACGGGTATGGAAAGTGAATTCCCCGCGGAGGCAGGCGGCACAGTCATTCTCTCGGGGGCTGACGGAGCCTTACTTTCGTCCGCAGGGTAAGGTGGCCTTCCGTTGCCTGGACCCGGTCCCTCACCCCGTCAACTTCGGAGGGCCTCACAACTTCGTGCAAGTGCCTGGCTTCCCGCGCCGAGGCCGCTTCGCCGTCTCCTTTCGCTTCCGCACCTGGGACCTCACGGGGCTGCTACTCTTCTCCCGCCTGGGGGACGGGCTGGGCCACGTGGAGCTGATGCTCAGCGAAGGGCAGGTCAACGTGTCCATCGCGCAGACCGGCCGGAAGAAGCTTCAGTTCGCTGCGGGTGAGCGGGGGAGAGCGGGGGGCAGGCGCCAGGGGGCCAGAGAGCGCAGGGGAGGAGCGGGTGTGGGCCTGCCCCGAGGCCCTCGGCACTGGAGAGGGCTGAGGCAGGGGAGGGAGCAGGCGGGCGACCCCGGGCGCGGGGAAAAGGGGGGAGTAGATGGGGGCGGGGAGGCAGATCGGAGAGCCTAGGGGGTGCTGGGAGAGCCGGGAAGCCTGAGGAGTCCTGGTACCCGCTAGCTCCAGGGGGCTCCAGAGGTGCGTGTGACTCAGACTGCCTCAGCTGTTGGGGCTGGTGAAGACGGACAGTCAGAGACGCCGCTCAGGGTGATAAGTGTAACGGAGGGGGCGGTGCCTGGGCGGCTCAGGTGGGCTAAGCAGTGACTCTTGCTTTCCGCTCAGGTCGTGATCTCAGGGTGATGAGATCGCCCCCCTTGGGGAGCTCCGCACTCAGAGGGGAGTCCGCTTGAGATTGTCTTTCTCCCTCTCCCTCAGCCCCCTCCATGGGCACTCTCCACTATCTTCTCTCTGTCTCAGATAAATAAATCTTTAATATATACATTTAATACATATTATATATTATTTATATATTTAACATATATTTTTTAACATATTATATATTTTATATACATTACATATATATATTTATATAGTGTAATGGAGGGCACATAAGCACAGAGTGAGGTTGCTGCTTTCCTGCTTAAGACACCCTTCTCTCAGAATGTGGTACTTCCCACACCCACACCATCCTTTTTTCCTGTCCAGGGTACCGCCTGAATGATGGCTTTTGGCACGAGGTGAATTTTGCAGCCCAGGAGAACCATGCAGTCATCAGCATTGATGACGTGGAGGGGGCAGAGGTCAGGGTCTCATACCCTCTGCTGATCCGCACTGGCACCTCATACTTCTTTGGGGGTAAGTGGAGCCAACCTGGCCAGACCCCTGTCTCTGGGTGGGAAGGCACCACCCAAGTCCCCTCAGATGAGGCTACCTGGAGAGTTTTGTAGGGATAAATCCCTCTCTCCCCTCTGGAGCCTTGGAGACTGGAAGGTCATTGCCATTGTCTCTGGGCCCCCTGTCTGACTTTCCTTTGGCATCTCCCTGGGGGAGGGTCTCTGGGGTCTCCCCTGGGGAGGGCCTCACAGGGGTGGTTGCTCCAGGTTGTCCCAAACCAGCCAGTCGATCGGGCTGCCACTCCAACCAGACGGCGTTCCATGGCTGCATGGAGCTGCTCAAGGTGGATGGTCAACTGGTCAACCTGACTCTGGTGGAGGGCCGGCGGCTTGGATACTATGCTGAGGTCCTCTTTGACACATGTGGCATCACTGATAGGTATCCAGAAGCCCCTCTCCCTGCAAGAGGTGACCCCTCCAAAGCCCTGTTCGGTGGTCTCCCAATGGGAGTGGGCTTTCTCATAATCTCCCTTCTCCTGGTCCCAGCTCCTCAGTCTCCCACCTGGAGATGATTCCTCCTTGACCTCTTGTCTTATCCTCTTGTCCTTCTTTACCTAGTTCTTCCGTTAAGGTGACACATGCTCAGAATGGAAATGAAGCATCTGTTCTTGGTCCTAGAGGGTTTCCTTCTAGGGGGGAGGGGGAAGGGGCAGGTAAACAGTAGTCCGTGAGCCCTGAGGCCTGCCTAATGTGCCAGCACTTAGGCTTGTACCTGGCTAGTTATGTTGGGTTCTGGTGTTCTCAGGAGCCAGAAGTGAAGCTTGTAGGGAGCAGACCCCATGCTCACGCTCACAGTAAGGCGCCTTCTCTTGGTGCTGACCGCCTTCCCTAGGTGTAGCCCTAACATGTGTGAGCATGATGGACGCTGCTACCAGTCCTGGGATGACTTCATCTGCTATTGTGAACTGACAGGCTACAAGGGGGAGACCTGTCACCAACGTAAGCCAGCTGGGGGATGGGGACCACTCAGGGGCAAGGGAGGCCAGGAGGTTGCTGGGGATCACGAGGCTGCTAGAGCTGGTAGGACTGGCCCTCCTAGGCCTCTGACCCCATAACTGCTCTTTCCCTACCCCACGACCTACCAGCTCTGTATAAGGAATCTTGCGAGGCTTATCGGCTCAGTGGGAAAACTTCTGGAAACTTCACCATTGATCCTGATGGCAGTGGCCCCCTGAAGCCATTTGTAGTGTACTGTGATATCCGAGGTAAGTGGCTCTGATGGGCGGTGAAGGGGCAGCTGACAAGGTTGTGAGGGGGTGTGGGGGAAACAGGGGATTGAAGGGGAGACAGGGGCCCAGCAAGATTAAACTGGGGTAGGGGGTAAAGGATGGCAGAGGGGAAAGGGGACACTCAGGAATTTGTAATCTAGCCTTGCAGATAAATTCCAGCTTCCTGATCCAGGCCAGCTGTCACATCTCCAGCCTACAAATGTCGAGGGCCCAGAGCTGGGCTGGAACGGAGCTGCTGGCCACATTTATTGGCTCTGAGGAGCAGCAGTGCTGGTGGAGGTGGGCAGGGAAATGGTAAAGAATCCCCATCTCGAGCCCAAGCTCTGTCCCTTCACTCCCCCAGAGAACCGAGCATGGACAGTTGTGCGGCATGACAGGCTGTGGACAACTCGGGTGACAGGGTCCAGCATGGAGCGGCCATTCCTGGGGGCCATCCAGTACTGGAATGCCTCCTGGGAGGAAGTCAGTGCCCTGGCCAATGCTTCCCAGCACTGCGAACAGTGGATTGAGTTCTCCTGCTACAATTCCCGGCTGCTCAACACCGCTGGTGAGGGCCTGGGGCGCAGAGGGCGAGGCGCGGAGCTGGGCGGAGGGGAGGCTTGGGAGGTGCTTGGGAGGAAGGAACCAGGGGTTTCAGCTGGAGCTCTTGAACCTTCGAGCCAGGATCTGGGCTGGTTGGACAGGGGAGAGTGGAGCCCAGGGGCTATTGGAGGGATGGGGCCTGGAAACTGCCTACACGTCTTCCCCAGGAGGCTACCCCTACAGCTTCTGGATCGGCCGAAATGAGGAACAGCACTTCTACTGGGGAGGCTCGCAGCCTGGGATCCAGCGCTGCGCCTGTGGTCTGGACCGGAGCTGCGTGGACCCCGCTCTGCACTGTAACTGTGACGCCGACCAGCCCCAGTGGTGAGGGGCGCAGGGACAGGGCGTTCAGGATTCCAGGGGCAGCGGAGCGGCAGGAGCTGAGCCATTGCATCCTGCCCCCCACAGGAGAACCGACAAGGGGCTGCTGACCTTCGTGGACCATTTGCCCGTCACTCAGGTGGTGGTGGGGGATACGAACCGCTCCAATTCTGAGGCCCAGTTCTTCCTGAGGCCTCTGCGCTGCTATGGCGATCGTGAGTGGCAGACCCCTTTTGTGTGCCCTCCCAGGGTTGGCTCTCCAGTTTGCAAAATTTAGGCCACCTGACCCGCTGCGGGTCTCTAGGACATCCTGCCAGACACCCAGCTCCTCCTGGGATGGGACCCCTCTGTGTTGTTCCCCTGCACCTTATTCTCTTTCGTTAGACCCCTTCCTCTCCCCATGGCTACCCCTAGCTCTCCCCCTTGCCCTGTCTTCCCCCACCCCACCGGGAGCTCCCTTACTTCTCCACCCTTCAACCTCCCTGACAAGGCTCTCCTGGTTTTGCAGGAAATTCCTGGAACACCATCTCCTTCCACACTGGGGCTGCCCTACGCTTCCCCCCCATCCGTGCCAACCACAGCCTTGATGTCTCCTTCTACTTCAGGACCTCGGCTCCCTCGGGAGTCTTCCTAGAGAATATGGGGGGCCCCTACTGCCAGTGGCGCCGACCTTACGTGCGGGTGGAACTCAACAGTGAGCGGGCAGACGCTGGGAGGGGACATGGGCTAGATGGAGATCTCTGGGGGAGGTGGGGTAGGCAGAGGCTGGGGGAAGGCACAGGGGCAGATGCCAGCATGGGAAGGGCTTTAGGTAACGGTGGGTTCTAGACCCAGCTCTGTCTTGGTAGCTGGCTTTGTGAACTTGGGTACTTACTCTGGGCCATAGGCCCCTCACGTGGGAATAAGGCAGCTGGACCCCCGAGGTGTTTTCCACCTGACTAGCTATGCTTCTAACCTCAGAAGTGGGGCTGGGAAACTGCTTCAGAGATCTGCAAATCTCCTGAAGAGACCAGGAGCGTAAGGTTTTGAGGAGTTTATGGGTTTTGTCCCAGGCTGAGGACAAACTGGAGGGACATTCAAGGAGCTCCAAGGAGTGAGGAAGAGAGGTGGTATGGGGGAGCGGTCCGTGAGGTCTGAGTCCTTTCTCCCCACCCGCTGTGTTGTCCAGCATCTCGGGACGTGGTCTTTGCCTTCGATGTGGGGAATGGGGATGAGAACCTGACGGTGCACTCGGATGACTTTGAATTCAACGACGATGAGTGGCACCTGGTCCGGGCGGAAATCAACGTGAAGCAGGCCCGGCTCCGTGTGGACCACCGGCCCTGGGTGCTGCGGCCCATGCCCCTGCAGACCTACATCTGGCTGGAGTACGACCAGCCCCTTTATGTCGGTGAGCGGCAACCGTGCACCGGGTCTGAGGCCTCTTGCTCCTTCCCGCCCTCTCACCGCAGCGCTCCCTGCTTCCAGGAGCCCCGTGTCTGAGGTCCCGATGCCCTCTGCTGCAGAGTGGGCCAAGAGCTCACCTCTCCCCTCTAGGCCATGGATTTTATTCCATGAGTTCATTCCCCTTGGCTCCCTTCCCAACCCCAATACTCATCCCTGTCTCCGGCTCTACACCCATTCCTTGACCTGCCTGCCCTTCCCAGGATCCGCAGAGCTTAAGAGGCGCCCCTTCGTGGGTTGCTTGAGGGCGATGCGTCTGAATGGAGTGACTCTGAACCTGGAAGGCCGCGCCAACGCCTCGGAGGGTACCTCCCCCAACTGCACAGGCCATTGCGCCCACCCCCGCTTCCCCTGCTCCCACGGAGGCCGCTGTGTGGAGCGCTACAGCTATTACACGTGCGACTGTGACCTCACGGCTTTTGATGGGCCATACTGCAACCACGGTCAGTGCAGCTGCTTACGGGAGGCCCGGGAGCCACAGGGCGCAGTGGGGTGTAGGGAGGGCAAGGGTAGGACAGAGGGTGCAGAGTTAGCCCCAGAGACAACTAGAGTTGTCCCTGGGTTCCTGAGCTCTGGGGCGGCGCCGTCTGGCAGCTGAAGAAGCCGGGTGACTCCAAGTCATAAAGTGGGGGGTGGGGGGGGGAAGGCATGGTGAAGCTGGCTGGTCCTAAAAGAACTCAAAGCAGCCGGCAAATAACTTCCCCATCTTCCCACTGTCACCAAGATGTCACAGGTTACCCCCCTTGCAAGCATGCCTGTCTCAGGCGGCTCGATGCCCTCCTATGCCATTTCCTAGTTGATAACCGCTGAGCTCCTAAAACATGTCTTCAGCCTGGTTCTTGGTTAAGGCAAGCCTTGACATTCGCCGTAGCAAGATTCTGCACATGAACCCAGACTGCATCCTTCCTAAGGCTGGTCTAGGAGGATGCGCGCGCAGGTAGGTTAACGGTGTGAGAAGTCTGCAGGAGCAGGGAGATGCAGGGACTCGGGGACCAGCAGAGGACCCCTGGCCTTGGTTTGGAAGTGTGAGCAGTGGCGAGTGTACCAGAGGGCATCACGATGCTTCGATTCCTTTTTTTTCTTTTTTTTTGAAGGTTTTATTTATTTGAGAGAGAGAGAAAGAGAGAGAGCGCGTGCACGAGCAGGGGGAGGGGCAGAGGAAGAAGCAGGGAGCCCGATGCAGGGCTCGATCCCAGGACCCCGGGATCATGACCTGAGCCGAAGGCAGACGCTTAACCGACTGAGCCAGCCAGGCGCCCCCGTGATACCTCGATTCTAATCTTGGCTCTCCGCATACTGCGTATCCTTGTGGCAGTCGCTAGCCATTCCCGTGCCTCCGTCTCCCCATCTGTAAAAGGCACGGGTTGTACTGGATGATCTTTTCCATTTCTCACGGTTTGAAGATTTCATTCTGTGACAAAGGGGACCTAACGGTGAATGGAGGTATGCTGCGATAGCAGCAGAACCCGAGGGCAAGGTCCCCGGCGGCCCGTGGACGACATACAGCGTCGCAATCCGGGAGCGGCGGCCCTGACCTCCCTCCCTCTGCCTGCAGATATCGGCGGATTCTTCGAGGCCGGCAGCTGGATGCGCTACAACCTGCAGTCCGCGCTGCGCTCGGCGGCCCGGGAGTTCTCGCACATGCTGAGCCGGCCGGTGCCGGGCTACGAGCCGGGCTACATCCCCGGCTACGACACTCCGGGCTACGTGCCTGGCTACCACGGGCCCGGGTACCGTCTGCCCGAATACCCCCGGCCCGGCCGGCCGGTGCCCGGCTACCGCGGGCCGGTGTACAACGTCACGGGAGAGGAGGTGTCCTTCAGCTTCAGCACGGACTCCGCCCCCGCCGTCCTGCTCTACGTCAGCTCCTTCGTGCGGGACTACATGGCCGTGCTCATCAAGGAAGACGGTAGGGTCCCACAGGCCGCGCGACTCCAGCTTCCTGCCAGGCGCCCTTCACCTTCCGAACTCCTGGTTCGCTGATACAAGGCCCCGAGCGCGCTCCGAAGAGGAGGGTTGTGGGAGCCGAGAGGAGCCCCCCTTTCTCCTGCCCCTCCCACAGGGACGCTGCAGCTGCGGTACCAGCTGGGCACCAGCCCCTACGTGTACCAGCTGACCACGAGGCCAGTCACCGACGGCCAGCCCCACAGCGTCAACATCACCCGGGTCTACCGCAACCTCTTCATCCAGGTGCGCGTGGAGGGACGGGCACGAGGGGGGTGAAGCCGCTCAGATCGCAGCCAGGTTGTGGCCCCCGGGGAAGGTGTTAGCATGAGTAGAGCGCATCCCAATTTACAGAGGATTTTCGTGTGTGTTACCTTCTGTGAGCCTCACGACGGCTCCGGGAGGCCGTTCGGGGAGGCGGGCGTGCTTACGTCTGTTGGAGGGCAGTGCAGGGGCTCGGGCAGGCACGTGGCCGTCCACAAAGTCTAACCACGGGTGGCTGTTGGGTTTTTCATACGGAACCCTTCATCCGGGCCTAGGGGCTGTCCCCCTAGGACTGAGCGAGGGCTCCCCAGCTGCCTGGACAGCACGGGAGTTCCTGCAGGGTCTTGGCTTCGCCCTGGCCTCGGGTCCTGCCTCCCTCAGCGCCTCTCCCCTCCCCGCAGGTGGACTACTTCCCGCTCACAGAACAGAAGTTCTCGCTGCTGGTGGACAGCCAGCTGGACTCACCCAAGGCCTTGTATCTAGGGCGTGTTATGGGTGAGTTGCGGGTGCTGGTGCGTTTGGGGTGCGGGGAGGGCTGTGGGTGAAGTCCCTGGAGCCCAGAGGAGCGAGGGAACTGGGACCGGCTGTGAAGGTGGTGAAACGAGGGGCAGGAAACCCGCGGACAGTGAGCGGGGCCAGGTCGGGTGGTCCCAGCCCCTCTCTCTCTGGGCCTGCCTCTCCCTCAGAGACGGGGGTGATCGACCCAGAGATCCAGCGCTACAACACACCGGGCTTCTCGGGCTGCCTGTCTGGTGTTCGGTTCAACAACGTGGCTCCCCTCAAGACCCACTTCCGGACCCCTCGACCCATGACCGCGGAGCTCGCCGAGGCCCTTCGAGTTCAGGGAGAACTGTCTGAATCGAACTGCGGAGCCATGCCACGTCTGGTCGCAGAGGTGCCGCCTGAGCTGGATCCCTGGTACCTGCCCCCAGGTAGGTCCAGGGGACACACTGAAGGGGGAGGGTCGACAGGGAAGGGAAACGATTCTTGCCACGGAGGAGGCTTCTCCTGACTGGCGCTTTCTCCTCTTCAGACTTCCCGTACTACCACGACGAGGGATGGGTTGCCATACTTTTAGGCTGTGAGTAGCATGATCACGACCCTGACCTAATTCTACCCTCTGTGAGCATTCCCTCCCTGCCCTGGAGCCCCAGGGCTGAGCGGGGCGAAGGCACTAGGCGCGTGGGGGTGCACGCACGGATGAGCTAGGCTGTGCTGACGGTAGTTGAGAATTGAGGATGCTGTGGACTTTTAACTGAAATGAAAAAATGGGGCTATAGCTAAGGGATGAGGAAAGGGGGTTCTAGTAACTTCTAGAGAGGTAAGAAATGGGTAACTCCAGGGATGTGGAAAGAGAATACTAGGAATCGAAGACAGCAGGGGTTAAGCTGGGAATTCAGACCTGCCGGACCCTTGGGAATGGCTCGACATGCTCGAACTGCGGACAGTCATCCACATACACTTTTGGTCGAAAGCATACACGTGTGTCTGTACGCAGGAGAAACCCCCAAGATCGGCCCTGAATTGTTCCTTTTTTCCCTTTCAGTTTTGGTGGCCTTCCTGCTGCTGGGGCTAGTGGGGATGTTGGTGCTCTTCTATCTGCAAAATCATCGCTACAAGGGCTCCTACCACACCAATGAGCCCAAGGCCACCCACGATTACCATCCTGGCAGCAAACCTCCCCTACCTACTTCAGGCGCTGCCCAGGTCCCGGCCCCAACCCCAGCCTCCACCCCAGCCCCAGCCCCAGCCCCTGCCCCAGCCCCTGCCCCAGCCCCTGGCCCCCGGGACCAAAATCTCCCCCAGATCCTGGAGGAGTCCAGGTCTGAATGAATCAGGAGAAGGGCTTTAGGGACCAAGTCCATCTCCTCTGAATCCCCCAGGTCCCACCTCTCCCCACCCCGTCAGGGACATTTGGCTCCTCTTAGCTGGTTCTGCTCATCCAGAGGATGCCCCTCCTGCCAAGTTCGGTGGGCAGAGCTACAGATGGGACCAAAAGGAGTGGCCGACCTCACTGCCTACACCAACGCCCTCCCTGTCCCCATTTCCCCAGGCTCCTGGTTGTTTGCCTGCCCCAAAGGAGAAGCTCCATGGGGTTCAGAGAGGCCCTCTCTGCCATCCCTGTCCCAGCTGCTGCCAGGGATTAACAACAGAGTGCAAGGGAGATTAACTGCTTCCCTTCAAATATTCAATCTCAGCAGGGACAGATGTGTGGGATTGCAGGGATGCACAGGGCATGGGGGGAGGAGGCTGCTAAATCATATCCCCTAGCCTCCCCTCTGCCCTGCAGAACGTCTTCCATCTGCTTCCACTCAGTTGGGGGTTAGGGAAGGCTTCACTGCTGTTCCCCACCCTCTCTTTTTTGTTTTTTCCAGAGACCAAGAGGCCTCGCTTTTAGCACCTTAGCACCTCCGCTGCTTCACACGCTTTAGCCAAAGCCATAAAAAAAAACTTGCAATGTAGAGAGAATAATGCAGACACACTGACTAGCCAGCCCTCTATTCTTCCTCCCTCTTCCAAGATATGCAATAGCCTTGGTGCCTGTCCAAAGGCTTGGCCCCCTCTCCAGTGCATGAGGAGTCCTCTTTCCTCCGCTCAGAGATGCTGCTTCGTTTGCCCAGGAGGTCATATTCTTTATATATATTTTTTGTTGCAAAGTCTCTCTCTAGAGAAACTCTATATATTACTCTAATTTTTTAATTATCAGTTTATATATTAAAGAAAAAAACAATCAACTGTCCTGTGCTGTGCCCACGGTCTGTAGTTTTTGCTTCTCCCATGTTGGAAGTCTTGTGAGGTCTGTTGGCCACTCACCCAGCCTGACCCAGCCTCCACTCTGAAGCCGTGCGCTCAGAGCCAGAGCCGTTCTAATAAAGCAGTGGCAGAGCCCCAGTCTGTGCGTGGTAGCTGGCGTCGTGGCGACGGGATAAGCGGGATGATTTTAAGGGACCTCATCTGAGGGCTCAGGAATTTCTAGGGGGAGCCCTCAGAATCCTTGCATCACCTACCAGAAGCCTGACTGGCTCTCGCCAACTCCCAGATCTCAGTGGACAAGTGGGAATGAGAACGCTTCAGTCCGAGCTGCCCCTGTACTAGCGTCCCTGGATCCTTCTAGCCTCAAAGTACACAATACACAACTTGCCAAAATGGATTCTACCACTTTATTCAGATAAGAGGTCACAAGCCACAGGACTTTAAAGTGCGTGAAATTCACTGGCGATAAAGCCGCACATATACCGGCCTCCCCCCAGTCCCTACCACCTTGCTCCATCCATCGTTCCACAGTCTGGGGGGAGGGGTTGAAACCCGTCATTAAAGGGGGGGAGGACAGCGAGGGGAAAAGGATGGGAATGCTGGCGGAACAGGAGTATTAGTGGTCTGAAACTGGGAAGGAGGGGATTCTGCACACTGAGGGAAGAGTGGGGTCAGTCTAGCCTCTCAACGGCTGGATGTAACGTGCTGCCCCTCTTTTCCAGACAGACCTAACTCCTCCTCCTTCATTTGTCTCTGGTTTTTCCCTGTAATTTACAAGTACTTCAGAGTCCACAGTCCAGCTGGAGGGTGCCCCCAGTACACAATGAATACAAACCACTGCAGAAGATTTCAGAATCATGGTGGGGCTGGCCACTCAGGTGGCAAGGGGCTTCCGTCAGGAGCTGGCTGGGCGTGTGCTCAGGGCTGAGCACAAGCGTGGTGCGTGAGGATATGTGAGTGTGTGTGCACGTCCCACCAAAATCCCTAGGCGACAGTTTGGCCAGAGGGAACCCCACTCCTTGCTTCATGGGACAGCCAGTGGGGTTGGAGGAAGGGAGTGGTCAATATAGACTAGGGAAGAAAGGCTTGGATTCCCTGGAGAAAAGAGAAGCCAGCTCCCTATTCCAACATTCCCTGGGCCAGCCTGTCCCTGCCCATGTCCTTTTTACCCAGCGCAATGCTCTTTATTCCCTGTCAGCTCGACACACCAGCCATAGACACACGGGTAGCTCCTTGAGCTGGCCCCATCCTCGCTTACATCTTGTGAGGCAAGGAAGCTCCTCCTTCCTCCACCAGGAGCTGAGACAGAACTGGAGGGGAATCTTCCAACCCCTGTCCTTCCCTCTCCCTTAGGAATAGGATTTGGGCAGGGACCCCAGAGACCTCAGCTCAAACTCCACCTCAATCTGCAGACCTTCTCAAAGAAATAAAGTGCTTTGCTCTTCATGAATCCCAGAGAGAATGGCACCGTGGGCTGCCACAGGAGGCTGGCCGGCTTCCTCTTAACACTTCAAAACCTTCTGCCAGTGCGCGCGGCGAGTGCGGTGCCGTCCCAGACACGTGCGACTTGGGAGCCCCTCACCCACCTCCAGACACTGTCAGCTCACCCTTTCCAACAGCAGGTGCAACAGACAGGAAAGTAAATCACCTTCGCAGCCTCCCCCAACTCTAGTCCAGGCCTTCTCCCATCTACCCGGAAGAGATAAGCAACAGAGGCCCCGGGGCCTCTAAAGGGAACGAAAGGCCCGAACAACTCCAGAGCCTGGAGCCAGAGTGCTCACGCCCAGCCCGGCACGCCCCCCATGCTCCTTCAGCAGCAGCACGAGGCCGAGGCCCGGCGGCAGTGGCCAAGCTGCAGCTTTGGAAGCAGCCGGCGCGCACCGGCCGCTGCTGTCAGGAATCTGAGAACGTATCCACGCATCTCCAGAGTACGCAGAAGGCTTCTCAGAGCCTCTTGGGCCCCAGACTTAGCCGTTTAACTACAGTCATCAGGATGGCGCTCGCTCTCTGTCTATGGAAAAACAGCACTTAGTTCTCTTTCTCCCAGTGTTGAATATCTATACTCAGAACCCATGCTCTTCGAATTTGAACGCTGCCAGGAGGGAAGAGGTAGTAAGGTGACCCGTCTTCCCTCTGAAGTCACTCTGTGCCACCGGCCAGGCTCACCTTTGACCCAGGCCACTCATAAGCTCCAGGTATCAAACTCCACTTAGCCAGTCCTCTCTAGGTCCTACGACCACAGAGAGAGATGCCGGCGACCGAATTACACAAGGACCCTTGACTTGGAAAGTTAGAAGCACAGGCCAGTGCTTGTGAGGAACTGCCCAGGTTGACTGCTGAGGCCCACAGCCTACGTAGCGGACAAGAAACCACACTGAGTCACCCACCCCCAGCCCGTGCTCTCTTCCTCTGAGGCCTGAGACGCGGTTTCCCACTTCTGCAACTCTCTCTCCTGGGGGCCTGGGCCCTAGCTGCCTCTGTCCCCCCTCTCACTGAGACAGTTTGTTCCCACTGGACACAGCCGAGGCCTCGCTGCAGAGGGAGTGGGTGGGGGTTCTCGGTGTGGGAGACACGTAGCGCAGGAAACTCGAGCAGCGGTGGTGTGCATGAAGCAAAGACAGTGCCGCTACCGTAAGCGCTGGTGTGGGGCCCAGGAGGGCTAAAGGACATCGGTCTCCCTCTCGATCCCCACGTACTTGAGGGCATCAGCTTGGCTGTACCTGTCCCGGAGCAGGAGGAACCAGGTTACTATCAAGGCTTTTGTGAATGGACAGATGGAATCCCCTCCGTTTTGCTCCCTCTCCCACCCCCACTCCCACTCCCTCCCACTCCCTCAGCAGTTTACAACTGCTCCCACTTCTGAGGCAAGACACCCGAGAGCAGAACAAAGAGAAAGACCTGACCACCATGAGATGGTCTCCTTCCTCCGTATCACCCACCTTCAGCCCCCAGATCAATTCTAACCCCTTCTGCCCCTGGCACCACCTCCCAAGGACCATTTCCGGCCGCCTCACCTGTAATCAAAGAAGAGCTCTTCACCAGCTTGAATTGCCCTTTTAGCAAAGATCCCAATGCGATGATCCCCATTCACCATGACCACTGCAAACAGGACAAAGCCAAGGCTAGGTTCTAGTCAGCTCCAAGCCAACAATCGGTGGTGCTGGGCTAATTTCCTCCCAATTCCCAGTGAAAACATAAATAAAGTGGAATTAAAAAGCAGTCAGTGATGACAGTTGCCTCTGTGCTTTTAGATCTGTTATTCTGGCTGGTGATATAGGAAGAGAATTATTTTTAAAAGATTCTTGTTTGGGGGAAAATGGCTATAACGTATTCAGTGAAGAAAGCCAATTACAAAACAGAGACTCAAAATGGTACCAGATGTTAATCATGACTGTCTTTGGACAAAAAATAACTCAGCAATGAAAAATGTTACATAATGGGCAGAAATCATAGTAAATAAAGCATCCATCACCCACCCCCCCCTCCCGGGTCACTGGGGGCTCACCTTTGGCATAACAGTTGGGGTTCACCGAATGGTTTGCAAATCGAATTTTGTTTCCTTTCCGGGTAGCATCTACTACAAAATCTATATAAAGAGAGATCATGAGCTCACCAGGCAAATCCACAGCTTCTTGAACCCGATTTCAAAATCAATTAAACGGTAACAGAAATAATCCAGCGGGAATTCTGAAGACCAGCAGCACGCAGTATAAGAATATGGCCTCAGTGTGTGTGCTCCCTTTGGGTCCCCCCCTTTTGTTGGAATTACGGATCTCCTCTTCCCATCTACTGGGCAGGGAGATTTCTGAGGTATAAGTGCTCAGTGCTCCGATTACAAACAACCCAGGAATGGGGGTTCTCCCAAAGCAAGTGAACTGTGGCTCGTGGTGTCCTGAAGTTCAACCTCCCCACCTTGCTCCGTGCACCTGCTGGAGAAATCACAGCAGATCTGAACATGGGCCATCGTAAGGGCAATCTGGTAGAAAGACCTGTCTGAGACCGTGTTGGGGTAAGAGAAAAAGACTCCATACCATTGTTGAGGTTGAAGAGGAAGCTGGACATGTATTTGTCATAGACCTTCCCCCGCCGATCAGCCTCATCCTGAGAGATAAGCTGCAGAGACAGACGGGGAACAAACAGGGGGATCGGGCTGTCCGCTCAGGGCACGATCCCCTGCCCACAGAAAGGGCTGGGAGGGGGCAGTGCCACACACAGGTGCTTACTGAGTATCATGGTGAGAATCACAGGAGAGAGCTCAAGTTAGTTCATTCCAATCCCCACCCAGTGTGACCAGTATGAACACTGAAGAGAGCTCCCAGCCCGCCTCCCTTGTGTGGCCTGAGCTGGCAAAGAATTTCAGAAGAGTGGTTTATCTCAGGATTGCAAACACTTCTGTGGGATCCCCCAAGAGGCCACACGGGAACTCAGCTGAGTTATTTAGAGAGTAAGTCATAGAGATCTGGCCCACAGAAAATCAGAGTTTCTCATCAGTATGTCCCCAGATAGGAATGTGGTCCAAACCGATAGCACTCACCTCGCCACAGTATTCAGAAATGAATTCGTTCTTTTGCACGGACTCCTTAATGAAGGTGCCCCATCCGGCCACATCTGAGGGGGCCAGCAGCAGGTGCTGGGGAAGAGGGAGTCAAACCTCAGACTACAGGGCATGTGTGAGCGGGCAGGGTATGTGCTGGATGTGCACGTGTGCGGGGGGTGGGCAGGGTGGAAAGAACGAGCAACTGTTAAGAGGATCTGAAAACAGAAAGAGCGCTAACTCATTCGGTTCTGAGGAGAGGAAAAACAAAGAAGGGAGGTGGCAAAAGGAACTGTGACACCTCCTCCTCTAGGCCTTGGGGCCTCCCGGACCTGAGCCCCGAGGAACTCGCTGCTGCGGATCAAGTAGAAACAGACAACATCCGTGATGTGTTCGTCCTCTCGGCTCCTCTCAGGCTGGCCAGTTCAGGGGTCATTTTTCTAACTCCTCCCCGGGACAGAAAACTTCACTAATTCAGTACATGCGTGTCCCTTAGGATTTGCTGAGCGCTTTCCCATAGAAGCCCTCCAAGGGGCCGGTGGAAAGAGGCTGCTGGGGCCAACTCTGTCTTTCCCCCTCCGTTATCCAGCCCGCAGTCCTGAGAAAAGCCCTCACCTTCTTGAGGCCTCGCTGGATGCTGCAGTTTTTGCAGGAAACCACCTTGCAGTCCCAGTGCTCTGAGGCCCCGCAGGTGAGGCACAGGTCGGGGTCACACTCTCGCACTGCCAGGTAGCAGGGACACTGCTTGGTGTTGCACTGGGTCTTACAGCGACAGCCAGGAAAACGATTCTGACCTGGGGGGGAGGGGAGGGTTAGAAAAAAAGGCAGGCTAATGCTGGGGCTCAGGTCTGCCTCGACGGTCTGCAAGGAAGTCAATCTGATGTGTTTGGGGAAAGTTGGCAAAATAGAAGAGAAACTCCCTGGACAATAATCATATAGTCAAGTTTCTTTCCAGAGAAAATGGAGTGCCTCCCAACATTCATGCCTAGGAGTCAAAAAAGCAGGTTCAACTATGGAGGGGTGTTTCCTAGAGATTCCTCAACAATGCTCTCCCTCCCCCTTGTTGGTGGAATTTGGAAGGGAGGTGGTGAGTGGCCCACAGAAAATGAAATCAGTGCTTTTCACTGCTAAAGCATCACCATCAAAACAAGAATCATTTTGAGAACAGAATGCATCCGTTCTAAGCTACCCTCCTCCACCCACTGCCCTCCCCAGCACAAGTGCCCTCCACTGTGGCTAAGATCGGTATCTGCTATGCGTTAGAAGGTATTACCGGCACAACTGCCTGGGCACCAAGTTCTGCAGGCTCTGGAGGCTGTTATCAAACGGTTCAGCCTTGAGCGGGGAAGGGCATGATGCAATAAGAAGTGAAGGAGAAGCACGTTTAGCCTCTGTCCTACTTCTGCTGATGTCCAGATAGACCTGATATGAAAGCTTCAAGTAGTAAACTAAAAGAGCCGTGTACAGAATCGGAACCCGTATCTGCTGTAACACAACATCCTAGAAAGGGAGATTGTGACTGCGCCTGAAGGAAAAAGACTCCCACGTTTCTTATTTCTTCCCTGGAAGGTAAAGACGGAAATGTTTCTGATTTAAGTGTAATTGTTGCTTTAGAATCAAACACCTACGGGTTTTTAAAAAATAACCTTTCCAGATCTTAAGTATCTTGTTTCCTCTATAGAATGCTTAAAACACAGCAAAGAGAACATCAGAAGGCCCAGAGGCATCAAGGGGCACAGGCTGGGAGGGAAAGGCGGGCTGCACCAGGGCTGACCGTCTGGGAGGACTACAGGGGAAAGCGGAGAACTCTTACAGTCTGGGTTGCACTGGCAGAACTTCTCACAGAAATTCTGCGTCATGATGCAGGGGCAGGTGCTGTCACAGGGGCGGTCTGGATGGTCACAGGGCTGGTAGTTGTACACTTGTGTGGAAGAGTTATCTAGAAGAGAAAAGAACAGACCAGAACACTGCTGTGCCCGCACCCCCTAGCTGTCCTCCCTCCCAACTGTCCAACGGCCCCGACTGGTGGAGGCTATCCCGGCCATCATCTTGGACACACATTTAGCACCTGAAGTGAGTAACACTCAGAGACGATGGCTGTCTATCAGCTACCATGGGGAGATGTGCTTTGTGGGGAGAGTGTGGAAATGGCCCAGAACGCAGAAGAGCCATTCCAAACACGAAACGAAGTCTGGAACCTGGCAAACGGCCCACTATGCAAGTCAGAGACCACAAGGCTCACGACTCTGCCTCCGGATAGGTGCTCTCAGTTGCAGTGAGAAGCTGAGCTGTTCTCAGCTGCTGCAGGGAAATCTGCAGCCCCCGGAAGCAGTGCAGGGTCAACAAGTGCAGCTGCAGGTGGGGCAGGGGCGGGGACCCCAGGGGTGCGACCTCGGGCTGAACTGCCCAAGAGCGCCCTGCTGCAACTCACCTTTCTTCAGCTGAATTTTCCTGCAGTGGGCAGCCCACAACCTGAAAAAGAGAGAGGCATGGGTCTGGGTCATGGCTCCGGGGAACTCTGCAGATCTGGGTAAATAACGACGTGACCTGCTTTGAGGGACTCTGATGAGTGGGGAGTATCCTCCCCAAATCCCTTCACAGGAGGCCTCTACCCTGGATGTGAGAGTCCAGCTGCAGTCCAGCTGCTCTATGCTTCAAGATTTAAATATAAACAACAAAGATGTCTAAAAAACAAACACAAAACTCTACCCTCTGTGTCTATTATAATGCTATTGTTTCTCCCTCTCCTCCCCCTCCCTCCTTCTCTTTGGGGAAGGGGGGATGTGGTGAATTGCAGGATGGGGAGGTGGGCAGACTTCTCAGGAATCTGCTGCGTGAAGAGACTGAAAGGGAGAAGAAGCTACAGGGACTTCCTTCTCTATCTAGAATTGGTGTCAGTTCCTTCCTTCAGTAGGTGATAGTCATTAGGGAACCGAGGCAGGCAGAATGCTGAATTAAAAAAAAAACCCTTCCAACTCTACACAAAGGCTAGCTAAAAGACAGTGTTATTATGCAACTTACAAAAACAGTACGAGTGCCAAAAGAAAAAACTCTGGTCAGAGTTGAGAAGTGGGAACAGTAGTCACTAACCACCCAACGAGGAGAAATGGCCTCAGGGTGGAGCCATGAGGCCAGCTCTCGTCCCACTGGCCAGGAGCTTAAAGGGAAACCAGACACTTATCTCCTGGTCCATGGCATCTAGGGACGGGAGAAGGGCTGGTCCAAGGCACGGACCCACAGGGAGCATGGAGAAGCCTGGCCCTTTAGTTATGCAATGCTACACTCAAGAGGGAGGCAGTTGGGGAGTCCAAGGGGAGGTCAGAGCACAGGGAACAGAAAGTCCTTTGTCCAACCCTTGCCTGTGCTTTCTTTTCTTCTTCTGCGACGGGTTCATGAGCTCATCTGTTGGCAGCTTCAGGATAAGTGATTCTTTGACTGCAAACTGAAAGACCTGGAAGAGAAATCCAATGGGACCTGTCAGTCCTTCTTGAGCCAGGTGGTCAGATAAGTGAGCCAACCAGGTGCTGGGCGTGGGAGCATTCTGGAGAGCTCGAAGACGGCTGACTGAGCATCTCTTTGCTCAGGGAGAGACACAGTGGCACTGGGATATCGCATCACTGGCCCTGGGGTTAATTCTTAACTATCTAGCGTGACTCGAGAAAAGAGAAACATTGAGCACAATTACAACTTTCCTGGTCAGTAGCTTTCATCGACACCTCTGCCTACCAAGCCACCAGTGGGATGATTCTTACCAACATTATCTGTCTCTTCCTAAGAAGGGAGACTTTGGGTACCTTGTGTTAAGGAGTGGAAGAGAGGGCACAAGCAGCACCACTTGGCTAACCACTAGCTCCCCCTGCTGGTATGAAGAGGGCAGAGCTTTGTCTATTTCAGTAAGCCAGCATTTCTGGAAGGCTGGCTTCCTTTCAACCTGCTTCTTCCCTTATTCCATTCGTTTTTTGCTTTTTCTTTTCCCTTTTGGCTATGGGCCCTCTTGAGATTCTGCGAAAAGTATAAATCTTTTTCTCGGGAAAATACACACAAAATTGTGTTGCACACGATTCTGTAGATTTTTAGGTTAAGAACCTGTGCCTCAAGGAAATAGGTATGAGCTCCAAAATGAAAGCAAAGGGCACTTCTCTTTATGGTTCTATTGCTTGTTCTAAGTAGAGGTATCATGAAGAAGAGGCCACAGAGACTCCTCCAGAAGTCAGGGAGCTAAGCAGCATGGTACGGTTCTGGTGTTCCTTTCCTGTTGGACAGACCGGCCCTAACACCTGGTGACTCCCTGTCCTTGCTCTTCAGTCTGTCTTCTCACTGCAGCTGGGCTGAGACGGAGGGCACTGGGACACCAGGTCCCACTGCCTCCAGAGCATCAGTGGCTGCTACCAGACTGTGATTCTAGCAATGGCATGAGTGAGAAGGGTGTGGTCCAGGCCCAGCCATCGGGGTGGCAATTAGAAAAGCCTAGCGATAGAACATCTGGAGGAAAAAGCAACTGCGGAGACTGACGGAGGGGATGGGAGCGGCAGCGGCAGGAGCAGGAGCATGCCAGATAAGACGGTCCCCTGAAAGACCTGGGAACCCCTTCTAGGAAAGGCATACACATTTAGAAAGAAAGGCAGGAACCAAAAACAAAGAACAAAGACCAAAACAAAGCTAAAAGAGTGTAGAAACATCCAGAAGAGTTAGAGAGTGGCTAGAGGCAGAAATAACAATTCAGCAAGGAGGAGAGCAGATCCCCAAGCACTTCCAGGCCTGGCATTTGCAGAAGGTCCCATGTTTGGAAAACCTACCTCGTGGCCCAGAAGCACCCACTCATGAGGGACGGAGCCTAAGACGGCTTCCCTCGAGATGGGCAGCCACACAAGACGGCAAAAGGGCTGACAGAGCAGTGGATGGAAGGAGGGCCCCGCATGTCCCTGTTCTTCTCTGATAGTACCTGCTTGCACGTCTTTGTGCCCAGAAGTCTGGCTATGGAACAGAAGTTGTTGAAGTAGGTGCCATGAAAGACTCGAAAAAGGGACTCCTCAGCCCCAGTCCACTCCACAGGCTCCAGGGGCGCTTCCACCACACAGAGCTGAGGTGGGGCCGGACTAGCCTTCTGCTTCGTGGGGGTCTGACAGCGAGAGTTGGCCTCTAAGAGAGGAGAAGGTAAGAGAAACAAGAGAAGAGAGAACACGGCTGTCATCCACAGTTTGCCACAGACTCTGAAGTACTTCATGCTACTTTTAGGAACGAAAATATCCCCAGTCTCTACTGCCTACGGGTGAAGCTGTAGAAAGAACCATTTTTCAAAGGTAGTGACTTTAAGTGTTAGGCAGTGATCCCGCGTTTACCAGAAGCCTTGTGTAGAAAGAAAAGACCATTTTCTGCTCAGTGTACCTGAAGAACTGGAGGCCCAGTCATTGCCTGTATCTCTGTCACTGTCCCCTTCTTTAGTCTCCGCCACAGCAGAGGCTGAAGTGTTGGAGCAGGAAGCACCGACCATGTGGTGCCTTCGCCGGCGACGACCGGAGCACTTGGAGCGAGGGTTGTGAAGCATGGCGTACTCCTTCGCTCCTTCCTGCAATGGACACGTTACCAATGGGAAACGGACCAGGCCCAGAGTCACCATCCTGATCCCATCCTCACAAACCACCTTCTTTAACACCTGTGCTTACATGCAATGAGACTGTCTTTTTTTTGGCTCTGTACCATGTAAGTGTGACCATATAAAAGCTGCTTAACAAACATTCTACAGGCGCCTGGGTGGCTCAGCTGGGCTAGCATCCAACTCTTGATCTCAGCTTGGGTCTTGATCTCATGGTTGTGAGTTCCATGCTGGGTGTGAAGCCTCCTTAAAAAGAAGTATTCTAAAACTTGTACATTTATACCTCTCCGCAGAAGAGCTGTCCTATAAAGTAAGCTTAAAAAAAGATATAATCTGTGCAACCCATTTGCATGTCAGCTACACAGAATTTGAGAACACATTCTCCTGTAGATGAGGCAATGAGGTTCAGAGAGGGGAAAGGACCTGCTTCTCTTATACTATGTATTAGTATATATTCTAATATATTATATAGTATATAATATACGNNNATATACGGTATAGTGTTAATGTAATAAATATTATATATATAGTATATATACTAATATATTATACCATATATGCATACCATGTATTAGTATTTAGCTCATTGTTCCAGAAGAGGTACAAGAATCAGGGTTCCCTGTCCCCAGGCCACATTGTTCTTTTTATTCTACTGCATTGTTTCTGTTTCAATAATGAAATATGTAGTCCTTAAATTTGTACAATATCACTACTCACTTCTAAAACTTCCCTCCAAATCAGCATATTAAACTTGGAAGGATACTATTTCATTACTTCATAGCTACGTTTTATTTAAAAAAAAAAAGAGAGAGAGAGAGAGAGAGACCAAATAACTATCATTCAGCTCGATCATCCATCTATCTTCTCATCAGACTTGATTTCTGAACACTTCTAGCTGTTTCTGAGAACCAAATCTACATGTAAAAGATAAATGTTTACTATTACTAAGGATATTCAGATTAATATCCTGTAGGCCTTAAAGGAAATTCTGAAAGAGAAGTTTTAAAATTAACTGAATCCGACATCAGGTTCCTGTGCTACCGCGGGCACACACAGCATGGCTCACGACTATTCTAACTCAAAAGGTTTAACATAAACATAATTAAGCCTCCAGAGCTAATTTTAGCTCATGGGAAACAGAGGGTAGAGAAACAAGTTAAATAACAGCAGGAGACAACCACAGACAAATCCAGAATAGGGAATAGTATCCTACAAGACAATGAGCCTGGATTTAAAAAAAAAAAAAATGGTGTGATGATTTGAGATTAAAGGAGACTGAAAAGACGTAATAACCAAATATGATGTGTGACTGGATGACCTTGGTTTAGACAAAACTCCAAATCCAGCTATTCTTGGTACAGCTGAAAAAATTTAAATATGGAATGGACAGATGATATTATGAAATTCTTGTGAATTTTCTTAGGTGTAATAATGTGGTTATATAAGAGAATATCTTTATTTTAGGAAGTGCATGCTGAAATACTTTGCAAACAAGTATCTCAATACCTGCGACTCGTGTTCAAACGGCTCAGCAAAAGACGCAGATACAAATAGAGGAGCAAAGCAAATATGGAAAAAATGTCATTAAATCTAAGACAAAGGAAATCTAAGACAAAGGTATCTTTCACCTTCTTTGCATGATTGAAAATGTTCTTAATAGAATGTGTGTGGGGAAATCAGTCGAGCATTACAGTTGAATATGGACTGACTTCTAAAAAGCAATAAAAGAAAAACTACACAGACATTTCTGTACAAGAGTTGGCCTTGTACAAGAGGCCTCTGCGTGAAACACACACGCAGAGACATACATTTTGGGCACTGACAGCATCTTTGTGAAGCACGTACAGGGTTCCCGGGTAACTGCTGTGAGAGGGACAACATATAAATGCTGGTATGTTGATATAACATGGTGTACTTTTTAAAAGTGTGGAGTAATTTATTAATTTTTTAAAAGATTTTTATATATTTGAGAGAGTGAAAGAGAGAGAAAGAGCACATGTGGGGGGAGAGGCAGAGGGACAGGGAGAAGCAGACTCCCCGCTGATCAGGGAGCCGGACATGGGGCTCGATCCCAGGACTCTGGTATCATGACCTGAGCCAAAGGCAGATGCTTAACCCCCAGGTGCCCCAAGTGTGGAGTAATTTAAAAAGCACGGCTTGTAGAGTTAGACCAGAGCTTGAATTTCATTATTGCCATACCACTGACACATTAACAAATTTTGGACAAAATACCCATAGCTTCTCCACCTCGGGATGTTGTTGGAAGCATGAAAGTAAAATAATATATGGCCAGGGCCAGTGTGGTACTTGGCCCACAAGAAGGTGTCAAAGCACATCAGGGAGAAAATAAATCAGACGAAGTCTATTTGTTCTTTTGCTATTATCATATGACTCATTTTCCAGATATATATCCAGTGGCACTTTCTACCATCTTTTCTTCTATTTTCTCACTAAAGATGGTCCCAAAGGCACTTGGCTGTATAACCTAATTTTAATTGGTAGCAGAAATTTTATCAAGGTATTTTATTCTTTACCTACCCTCACTGTATGGTGCAGAAAGCAAAACTCTGTCTTTGGCTAGTCCAGGGGAACCTATTCCTTTCTACTTCTAAGCGAACTGCCTTCCCACATGAATGCAGGAGAATTTATGCTGCTGCATCCAAGTCTGTCCATCAGGAAGGTCCATCTGGCATCTGGTTGTTTACCTTACAATGAGACATCAGTGCTTTCACGTGTTATTTCTCATATGTTTATATGCATTTAAAGGAAGACAGTAAAGAAAATGCTGTCACATACATGCACTCCTCACTCCATAAGACTAACTTCACAGTCCTTAGTATCTGGGAGCTCCTTAAGAGCAGAAGTCATGGGGCGCCTGGCTGGCTCAGTTGGTTAAGCGTCCGACTCTTGATTTCGGCTCAGGGTCGTGAGATTGAGCCCCACTTCAGGCTCTGTGCTCAGTGTGGACTCTACTTGAGACTCTTTCTCTGCCCCTCACCCTGCTCTCTCTCTCTCTCTAAATGGATGAATAGCATTTTTAAAAAAGAGTAGAAGTCACGTTTTATCTGTGCTTTATGACTCCCAGAGTGCTACATATTGGCTCATTTGGTTTGTATTCCCAGGAGCAGAAAACGGAAGGACCATTTCCTGCTAAATTTTCAAGAGTTAACAACGGCAGAACAGTTGAAGAACATACCAGCAAGGCACACCAGGCTGCTCAGCCAGAGAAGCATGTGACTCTTGATCTCGGGGTCATGAGTCTGAGCCCCATGTTGGATGTAGAGATTACTTAAATAAATAAAACTTAAAAAAAAAAAAAAAAAACCCAACATACCAGCAAAAGGAAGCAGTCTGTGCCACATGGCTCTGGTTCAATCTTGATCTCTTTGTTCTTGCGTTTATATACATTAGGGGTGGCGTGAAAAGCTGGAAAACACAAAACTGTACTGTTTCCAATGGTTTATCCACTTCATAGGGTGGGGAAGAAAAAAAACTGAATCAGGGAGCCACTGTGGGAAAATTTAGATATAAACAGCTACCATCAGGGTGCACAAAATTTAATCATTTCTGACATCAACAATCCTTTCAAAGCTAATAGGTACTCAGGGACACTTAGGTTGCTGGTTATTCTGTCCTGACCATGCAAAGCACATCGCACTACAACTGAACAAGTGACTATCGAACTGGCCCTTTGTAAAACAGTCATCAGATCAGAAGCCAGGAACGCCATATGATTAACTGAATAAACAGAAGGAAATGGAGTTTGGGGATGGAGAACAGGAGAACATTTCAGAGTCGCCCCACTCACGGTGAAGGAAGCAGTCGTATTTGAAGCAGCGTCGACAAAACAGTGTGTGGAAGGAGTGCAGAGACTGCTCCCGCTGCACGGACTTGGCATTGGGGCCGTCGATGTTGGGTGTGCACTGAGGGGGAAGTGCATTGGGATCTGACATCTCTGTTAGCTCTCGATACCTATTTTTAAAAAGAGAGATAAGAATTCCTTCTAAGGAAATGTCTTCGCTGAGAAAGTACAGACTGAACACTGACAGTCATCCAGGTACAGCCTGCCAGGGGAAGATGGGTTTTTTATGGGTCTCCTCGATGACGGAAGGGTGTGTAACTAAGTGGATATGTCATTGCAATTGTGCTGGGCTGGGCGTATGTCTGAAAGTAAAGAGAGGGAAAGATTTGGTAACTATGGTGCTAGAGTAACTCTCCAGAAAAATGGCAGAATTTAAAAAGTTCTCTGCCCAAACTTATTCAAAATCCAGCAAATGGTGACCCTTGATATGGGAATGGGCATTTAGAGGTAATAATCAGGAAATAATCAGAAATAATCAGGAAATAGTCAGAAGTGCAAGCAAATCACAGTGTATTTACCAGGAACAAGGCTTTTTATGAACCCAAAATAGGCTTGAATAAAAGTTTTGCCTGAGCACTCTACATGGCCTGAGTGGGACAGCTTCCCCTACCTCTCCTTCATGTCATCTGGAACACCATTCTCAGGGAACATCGAGGCAATTGCACTGAAGATCATGTCATTTGGGAACTGTTTCTTGGAACTCTTTTTGTTGCCTGAATTGGAAATGACAAAAGACTCCTGAGTTCCATAACCAGAGCACGCAAACAAAGCTGTTCGGTCATTCTCCCTTCTGTCGCAGCACTTTGATTAGGGCGGCTGTGTTAACCCGACCACTGACCGTTCAGGGACATAAAAAGAAGGTCAGTGCTGGGGCGCCTGGGTGGCACAGCGGTGAGGCGTCTGCCTTCGGCTCAGGGCGTGATCCCGGCGTTGTGGGATCGAGCCCCACATCGGGCTCCTCTGCTGGGAGCCTGCTTCTTCCTCTCCCACTCCCCCTGCTTGTGTTCCCTCTCTCGCTGGCTGTCTCTATCTCCGTTGAATAAATAAATAAAATCTTTAAAAAAAAAAAAGAAGGTCAGTGCTACCTGGACTTATCTAATAGGCGACCAGTAATAAGGAAATCAGAGTCATGTATAGATTAATGACAAAACCCACAGTCCAAGATGGAAACTAGAGCGGAAACCAGGAGTTTTCATGGCGAGATGTGAATACTAAGAACGCCATCATAATGGTGGTGCTGAAGAACAACAGAGTGACACTATGTCCCAGGACATGTGATTAAATAACACAGAACATAATTAAACATTAAGTTAATTAAATATTAACAACATAAAAATGCTTACGATAGAAGATCAAATAAAAAGTAAAATTGTGTGTGTGTGTACGGGTGTGTCTGTGGCACAATCCCATTTCACATGATGTATATGAACACGTTGATTTACATAGGTACTTTAAAAAACCTGAGCTATAGTTGACACACAGCGTTACATTGATTTTAGGTATGTATATATTCTTCGTGTGTGTGTGTACTGTATATACACACACAATTTTTTAGATCCAGAAGGAAATATTAATGCTGGTTATTCCTTGGTAGTAAGGTTATAGGATAAGTATATTTTCTTCTTTATAACTTTCCATGTTTCCCAAACACACTACTTTGTCTTCCCTTTAAGTGGACCAAACAAGAAGCATCAACAGCCTTTAATAATCAACAATCTTTTCTGTTTCTTGCTTCTTCCCTCTCCCTGTCACTTTCAAAATGGAGTACTGACCTTCAAGAGCGTGTCTTTTTCTCTTTCTTGTTACTGGCAGATCTTCTTTACTGTCATCTTGCTTTCCATCCGAGGTGTCATTGTGCCCCTCCTCCTCCTCATCTGAGTATTGATTCAGAGCATCTACCAACTCCAGGAAAACTGCATCACTAATCAGGACAGATCCAGGGATCATCTCTGGAACATAAAGATTAGATGGATGAGCAGGGATCGTTTCATGCTCCATTAGTCCTTCTAGAAAGGTTTTCTTGTATTCACTCCTGAGGCCCAGAGATATAACATATGTACGTTTTTATATGAACAACCAGGAAATTACAATAATTTCACTGGCTCTTACCACGGCAACAGTTCAGCTGGCTAGAGTGGGAAATCCAGTTACATAGGCTTTATTCTCACTAGGGTAGTTCATTCCTCAGTCACAGATCAACCTGTATTTACAGTCCAAAATCTCAAAAAAAGTGTACAAACAATACAAATGGAACAGATAAAGAATGATAACATGAAAATATACTTGGTTTTGCTGCTGACGGCTTGGTAGTGACTTCTTTGAATCAAAAGACAGCATTACCTTCCTAAAACCATACTATAGGGGGGTTACACTACAACCTAGGATAAAGTCTTTGAACATGAGGGGGCGCTGTGGGTAGAAAATGCATTTTCAACAGTACCCACAAGTGTCAAAACAGCTGGTGAGGCCATAGGTTTGCAAAGCCATGGGGAGTCTCTCCCTATCTTCCCACTTCTTACACACTCGCACCCTTTTCTAGAACTACAACTAAATCCAAATAACTCACTTTCAGGATAATCAGAATGTTATAAACAATTTCTGGGAGATCCAGGGTATATCTGGATCAAAGACAGACAGAGGGATCATGCTCATTGCCATTCTCAGAGAAAGGGAAATGAAGAACAAAATGGCTTTGCTGGATTTATGGAAAACTCCTAAGATCATACTTCTTTGTGCACTAAACTTCCTCTCCAGCCACTGATCACTATATATATGCATAATTCTTCTATGTCCCAACTCCTTTGTCTTTACCTTTCTCTTTAAAAATTTTTTTAACTTAAATTCAATTTAGTTAACATACAGTGTATTATTAGCTTCAGGGGTAAAATTTAGTGATTCATCAGTTGCAACAGAACACCCAGTGCTCCCAACTCCTTTTAAAATTTAACTGAGGGGGCGCCTGGGTGGTGCAGTCGGTTAAGGATCTGACTCTTGGTTTTGGCTCAGATCATAATCTCGGGGTCATGGATCAAGTCCTGTGTTGGGCTCCGCGCTCAGCACGGAGTCTGCTTAAGACTCTCTCTCCCTCTCCTTCTGCCCTTCCCTCTGCTCTCTCTCTAAAATAAATAAATCTTTAAATAAATAAATAAAATTTGACAAGGGACATTTTTAATATAAAATTGTTACTCCTAGCCATGTGATGACATTGAAATATTCTTCAGCCTGTACCCACGAGGCAGCAGATAAAAGCAAAACGATGACATACCAAAGAAAGGGCACCGTTTTAAAAAAGTTTTCTCCCAAAGAGCCCAGCACCACTACCTTCTTCGCCATGGACTTTCCCATCATAGTTATTGATCAGCTCTTCAATGAAAGTCTCATCTTCTTCTTTCACCTCATCTCCCATGTAGGGAATATTGCACAAAACTGTCTCATCTTCTACCTGAAATCAAATCAGATGTGATTCATTCCATGAATCCACTATGCATCTTCTTTTTCCTGTTTAATGGACTCTTTGCTGGGCCTTTTTCGCTGCGTCAATTTCCTGAAAATGCCTTTGGTTACAGAGTTTCCTGCATTTTTAAAGACTGGCCATTTTGTTTTGCCAGGAAAACCTCAAATGGGAGGGGGAAATGCTACTCTTAGGGAAAAAAAGTCAGTTTAACTACTTGAGGATATCAACTACCAAATGTTTAGCCTGATACTAACAATAATATTTCCACCAACATCTAGAATCTGACAGCAGACTTATTATTCACAGTGATTCCATCTATTATCTAAGTTTATCTACTAAACATCATTGTAAAATAGGCACAGATATCACTTAAACAACAGTCTAAAAAGTCTTCAATTCTAATTCTCCTCATAAGTGGAGACACACAGATGAAAAGGAAGGCTTCCAAGAATATCATCTGCAATATAACTAGAATAGTTAGAACAGAAACTGGGCAACCATAAAGTTTCTGGATATTCTATTATACAGACTAAGACTAACCTCCCATAATCATAATAAAAAACCATGATTATAACTCATGTCAATCACACTCAGTGGGAACCTAAGTCAATTACAGCATGAGCCATGAATATTTCCTGGCTAAAGAAACAATACTAATGGATTTTTGTTACTGTTGTTGCTCTGCAGAAAACACAGTCATGCTTAATTCCCCAAGTATTAAGTAAAATTACTGTGAAGTTTTATTCTAAGAGAGGATTCCCTTTTGCAAACCTATATCTTATCCCAGTCAGCAGAACTGTCACCAGGCAGATGATAAGTAATGGCAGTATTTAGAGAGGACTGATTATCAGAACAACTGATCCTAGTAGGAATCAGCATAAAGGCCCAGATGAGAGGCTCAGGGTCCCTGTGCACCTCTGTTATCTCAGTTGCTGTCATAGCATCTTGCCTTAGGGGATTCAGAAAGGATTGCTCCATCAGCAGGGATAGGTCAACCTGCTTAAGCCTCAAGTGTCTGGTTTAGACTGCATTTAACTGCACATGTTACAAAATTGGGCCAAAGTAGTAAGAGAGAATTGGAGTCTTGCCCAGTTTCATTCATTCAAAAAAGAACCACTATCAACTCGAAAGTACACTTCAGAGAGCACAAAACCTAACCAGTTAGAACAACTCGCAATATATATATATAGATAGATAGACTGATTAAGAGTAAATATATTACAAAAACAGTCTGCCCTGCACGTCCAAAGGTTAAGAATAATCTGACAATTTTTACCCTAAGAGAAGTGCCAGCATACTAACATAAGAAAATCATACAGTTTGCGCAATTACCCCAGTGCTTTCAATACATACCATAAAGTTCTGCTGGAGAGGGGACCAGGAATACATGATGGGAACCAAAGCAACTGTGTTCAAAGACCTCATTAACATATGTTGGCTTGCAAATCCTGGGAAAATGCTCTCTATGGTACACTGAAATATAAGCAAAGACATGAAGAGGGCAAGGCAAGCACACGACACAAGAGAGAACTGTAGTTTCCTTCCAAACTGATCCCAGTAGTTTTCTAATTCTTACAGGTTAAGAGGCTGAGGACTTTGTAACAATCAGCTCCTAAAAGGAACCACTGGACTATAAACCTCTGCAAGGTCGGAGCTCGCTCTCATTCATCTTTGTGTCACCCACAGACTCTAGCACGGTGCCTCTCACACTCAACTGGTGTTTATTTCAATTTAAAACTGCTGGGTTCCTTGGTGGTACACAACAGCAAAGGGCCTCTGAAAGTCCTAGGAGATGAGGAAGTTTTCCTGAGGACCTAAACTTTAAGACAGTTGACATCAACTTAGCTGCAGAAGTGATGGAGACAGTACAGGGGGAAGCGAATCAGTACAGAAATTATAGTCATATTCTGCTTTGGAAAAGGAAATTGCTCTCAATACACTATCCACTTTTTATATTTTATTTTATTTTTTTTTTTATTTATTTTTAAAGATTTTATTTATTTACTTGAGAGGGAGAGAGAGCAAGAGAGAGAAAGAGTACGACCTGGGGTGGAGGGGCAGTGGGAGAAGGAGAAGCAGACTCTCTGCTGAGCAGGGAGCCCGATCCGAGACTTGATCCCAGGACCCTGGGACCAAGACCTGAGCCAAAGGCACACGCTCAACCGATTAAGCCACCCAGGCGCCCCTACTTTTTAAAAATATTACCACTTAAGAACTAGGATGATTTTTAGATTTATAACAAGGAATATCCCTTTGATCAGTATATTCCTGTCCATTATGCTGGGCACTCCTTTTCCAATATCAAAGTACCAGATGTGCCAAACAAGGCACAAACAAGGTTGTTTTGAAGCTTGTACACAGAGCCCAGGAAAGCAGGCACTAAATGTTTTGTTTTTCTGTTAAAAAAAAAAAAACAAATAAAACCACTCATGATTACACTCATTAATTGAGGAGAATAATAGGTGAATAGGCTTTTCTCTAAGCTACAGATTTACCATCCTAGTTATTCAAAGCTGACTATAATAGCTATATCCATTATCCTTACTTACTTTCTAATAAGTCACGAATACAGAAAACAAACAAACAACTTCGGTCCAAGGAAGCAAGGAAGGCTGAACTTAGACACCTGAAAGTACCTTTTTGAGAAAAGGATGCCCACTCACGGGCTTCATCAACTGCACAGGTTGGACACGAAGCTTCTTCCATTCTTCATTGAGGATCTGGGTTTTTTCTTGAACCTTTGCAAAATTTGCTACATAGAGAGCCTAGAAAAGCCAAGGGGAAAATGGTTAGGATTTCAAGAGAAAAGTTTTAAAAAGTCCAGCCCTCCACATTGGATCAATATATCAAAACAGATAAGCCGGGGGTTATTTATGACCTTGGCACCCATATTTGCTTGAAGCCGTTTCAGTTGCCGGAGTCGCATGTATTCAGATTTGACTTTTCTTTTCCAGTAAGTGATGCATTTGGAAGTTGGGGGATTTGGCATATCCATTTTGCTGCAATCTAAGAGAGTCAGACATGAGAAAAGGCATTTTACTGCCTGGAAATGAAGAATTCCTCAAACTCAAATAAACATGGTCAGTCATGCTTCCATTCCCACCGCATTTATTCATAAAACACTGTTTAAAGAACCCACATCTGTGAGCTCAACAAAAGGTTTCAATTAAAAAAAAAAAAAAAAGACTTCTAATCAGCAGTTCCTGGCCTGATCACCAAAAAGTTCAGCCTCTATCCTCTTGTGGTACCTTGTTTTTAATTCAGCACTCAGGAAGTTCTCTCACAGATATTTGGGAATTTGGATTACTTGGAAATTTGGAAGCCTATTCAATACCTTGACTAAGAGAAATGTTCAGCAGAGATCAAGTTAATATCAAAGAGCTTCAGGGCACCTGGATGGCTCAGTCGATTGAGCAATCAACTCTTGGTTTTGGCTCAGGTCATGATCTCAAGGTCGTGAAATCAAGCCCCGCATTGGTCTCCACGCTCAACCCAGAGTCCGCTTGAGATTTTCTCTCTCCCTCCCCCCTCACTCTCTCTCAAATAAATATTTTTTTAAATTAATTAATTAAAAAAAAGAGCTTCGGGGCGCCTGGGTGACACAGTGGTTAAGCATCTGCCTTCGGCTCAGGGCGTGATCCCGGCGTTATGGGATCGAGCCCCACATCGGGCTCCTCCGCTATGAGCCTGCTTCTTCCTCTCCCACTCCCCCTGCTTGTGTTCCCTCTCTTGCTGGCCGTCTCTATCTCTGTCGAATAAATAAAAAAAAAAAAAGAGCTTCATGCAAAATTTGCATATGGAACAGAAGACTCCTGCTATGGAAGAAGGAACAAAGTATAGTGGTCCCCATTGCCCACAGGAGATACGTTCCAAAACCCCGAGTGGATGCCTGAAACCATGGACAGTACTGAGCCCTACATATACTATGTTTTTTCCCTTCCACACACACACCTACAATAGAGTTTAATTTATAAATTAGGCACCCAAAGAGATTAACAACAAAAACCAACAATAAAATAGAGCAATTATAACAACAACAACAAAAAAGAGCTTCATGGAAAGATCCACCCACACTACAAAACTGTAGCTGCCAAATTGTCTGAACCCCACCACATTCCTAGCAATAAAGGTAGGACATGGCAACAGCATAATCTCATCTCTAAGTCAACAGGGAGACACACAGAAATACAACACTGCAAATCACTTTTTTTGGGGGGGGTGTTGAATTAAGGTTCAAAGTTCTAAAAAAGTACTTACTGTAACATACTTCTACTTACCTCATAGAATGCAAGGGGAAGTGTCTGGTTTTACAATGTATCTTCCTTTCTTCAGAGGAATGGCAAGACACAAAGGCAAAACAAATGTTCAGCTTTTCAAAAGAGAATAGACAGTGGTTTTAAGTCAATGGAGCACATTTTTAGACCCTAATACTCAGGATGCGCCCCCAGAACTACAAAGACTTTGAGGTCTCTGCTATCACTATTTCTACATGTAAGTCAGGCCCCAATCATACTTGATGCCATTTGTCCTTTCTTTTATTAAATTCTATCCTTCCGGTCATGTGTGCAAATATATTTTCACAACAACAAGTTCACATTTCTGCTTTTCTGAACCAATTTCTAGGCTCAGCCAGCAGACCCATCAATTATTTTAGATAAAGAACAAATATTAAGTACATGTAAAAATTCAATAAAATCTGTAAGGTTATGTTTTTATTCTATATTAACTACTGAGATTTCTTAGAGAACTATTTCTATTCATTTCACCTAGCATTTTAAGTTAATGAAAACTTTACAAGGAGCTATGAAGAGCCAAAATTTGAAAGAGAAACTAAAGTTTCAGGCCTTGTTTTTTAAATTTTACAAAAAAAATTTTTTCTTTTGGAGTTTAAGAACATATTTCTTCTAAAGACACATTTAATTACCTGTTTTTCCCCCATAAGAAATGACAGCATCGATAAGAAAACAGCGAAATTTAACCCACTGTCTCACATCTGTCACAATCAGACATGATCATAATATCTCATGCACATGGACTTTAAGAGCCTATGCCTGATTGTTTTGTTTGAAGAACCAAATGGATTGGGGTAATGCAATGTCAAATTTAGAGGATAAAGGAAGGAAAGCATAGCAAAGAAGCAGACAGACTCACTGTGTTTACTATTAACTCAATCAAGTGATTCAAGAGCTTAAAAACAGAATACCCTGTGAGTTAAATATTATCTCTCTGGGGGAAGGGAACAAAACAACAATAGCATAATCTAAGATTCTGAATCCCAGACTGCTAAGGTGCTGGGTTACAGAAAACAATAACAAAAACAAACAAACAAATTAAACAGATTTGAATTTCTTTCCCACAAATTGCACCATCTCTCTTCCTCCTACGTCTTTTAAATACTTCTCATTCCTCATGGAATGGGGCCAAAAGAGGGGCTTTTTTTTTTAATGATAAAACTATTTAAGTACATACAACACACTCATGTGTAATATTAAGTACATTGCTCATATAATTTCTGTCCTGAACAAGCATAATAGTCGTCTGCTCCAGAAAATGAAAAAATGGTTCAAATCTAGGACAAAACTGCCTCTCTCAGAAACCTTAGGTTACTCCTATTGAGACCCAAACGTTATAGATCATAATTCAGTGAGACTTCATAACCTCCTAAAAATTGGTTTTGCACTGCTATCCTTATCCCATTTTCTGGAGGAGCACGTTTCCCTTTTTGCAATAGTAAGCTTATGTCAGGTTGCTCTGTCCATTTAAAACTGGGGATCAAATAATGGAAAAGAACAAAATCCACAGCTGCTAGGGTATGTGTGTATAGATTTCTTACAGATGGCCACAGAAAAATATCAATATTTTTGTTAAAGAAAGGAGTTATAATTGAAATGTGACCTGCAGTCTGTCAAAAGAGATGACAGGACACACAGTCCAATAATTAATGGCACCATTTCTAATTTTACTCAAGTGCTTTATTTGGCCAGAGGAGTGTAACACATACACACAAAAATGCCATTGCATTTTAACCAACTACAATGTAAAGTAAGTCACACTGCCTCCTTTCATAATTAATGTGATATTTGAATCTCATGTGATCATGCGCCAATATTTATTTTGCCTGGCTTTTTAATGGGTCTTCAAAGTCTCTAAAAGTTTATTTGGCAGTTAGTCAGCCCCCACAGACTGTATGAGGAAGACAAGACATACTGTTTGGAACAGACAGGTATGATTAAAACAGACACGTGAAACATAGCTGTAAGATGGTTTCTCCTAGCATCTGCATGCTGACAACTATCACTTCAAAGATTTTTTTTTTTTTTTTTAAATCAGGACAGGGTTGGGATGGGACGGCAGATATGAAGGCTTCTTTTTTTTTTTTTTTTTTAAGATTTTATTTATTTATTTGACAGAGAGAGAGACAGTCAACGAGAGAGGGAACACAAGCAGGGGGAGTGGGAGAGGAAGAAGCAGGCTCCCAGCGGAGGAGCCCGATGTGGGGCTCGATCCCAGGACTCCGGGATCACGCCCTGAGCCAAAGGCAGATGCTTAACAACTGAGCCACCCAGGCGCCCCAAAAGATTTTTTTTTTTTAATTTAAAAAGCAAACAAACAAAAACTCAGCATTCAGTAGAACATATCTAGAGAAATGGGTTCATTCATCTCGGGCAAGGGGAGTAGCACACAAAAAATACTTCATATTTCTACCAGATGGATTCTTTCGTTACTGACACCTGCACAACAACCATTTACATTCCAGTCGAGAACTAGGCCAGTACTTAAGAGCTTTTCATTATATTCACTTAAACATTGAAAATAAACTCTAAAACATATGCTGTTTTGGTCAAGAAATTTAAGAATAAGCCTTTACATATATATATATATAACTCCTACAACTTAATAATAAGATAACCCAATAAAAAGTTGGCAAAAAATCTGAACAGGTATGTCACCAAAAAAGATATAGGAATGGCAAATAACTGCACAAAAAGATACTCAATATCAATATTAGTCATTAGAGAAATGCAAATTAAAACCAAAATGATGGGGGCGCCTGGGTGGCTCAGTTGGTTAAGTGATCAGACTCTGGATTTTGGCTCAGGTCATGGTCTCAGGGTTGTGACATCAAACCCCAAGTGAGGCTCTGTGCTGGGTGTGGAGTCTGCTTAAGATTCTCTCTCTCCCTCTGCCCCTCCCCCAGTGTGCTCTCTGTCTCCTAAAACAAACTAACTAACCAACAAACCCAAAATGATGGACTACGACACACACACTAGGATGTCTACAATCAAAAAAGACTGATCATATCAATTGTTGGTGAGGATGTGAAGCAACTGGAATCCCTGTACCTTGCTGGTGGGAGTGCAAAATGGTAGAGCCACTTAGGGAAACAGTTTGTTAGCTTTTTTTTTTTTAATAAAGTTAAATATATAATTACCATACAACTTGGTATAGTTTTTATTATAGTTTCTATTATTTATCCAAAAGAAATGAAAATATTTGTCCCCACAAAGACCTCTACAAAAATGTTCACAGCACCTTTATTCATAATAGCCAATAAGTAGAAACAACACAAATACCTATGGATTGCTGTATGGATACAAATTACAGTATATACATAGGATAGAATACTATTCAGCAATAAAAGGGAACGAAGATTTCCTCATTCCTACACACGCACAATGTATCTGAAAAGCATTATGCTAAGTGGAAAAAATCAGACACACAAAAAACTATGTACTATATGATTCTACTTATAGTGCATTCTACTAGAATGATTCTACAAAGGGCAAATCTAAGTGGCAGAAAGCAGATCAGTGCTTGCCAGGGGCTGAGGCTGGGGAAAGGGATTACAAGGAAAGAACCATAAAATGAACTTCTTTGGGACTCTGAAAATGTTCTATAATATGGTTGTGGTGATGGTTATATGACTGCACTTTTATGAAAACTCACTGAACTCTACATAAAATGTGAATTTATCATATGTACCTTTTTACTTCAGTAAAGCTGATTAAAGAAAAAAATAAATCTTTCTTGATGATAGATTAATCCAATAATTTTTCTAGAGACCTTTACTATTAAAAATCAGTAGTCAGGGGTGCCTGGGTGGTGCAGTAGGTTAAATGTTGGACTCTTGGTTTCAGCTCAGGTCGTGATTTCAGAGTCATGAGATCCAGCCCCACGCCAGGCTCCAAGCTCAGTGCAGAGTCTGCTTAAGACTCTCTCCCTCTGCACCTCCCCCCTGCTTTCCCTTTCTCTCTCTCTCTAAAATAAACAAATAAATCTTTTTAAAACATCAGTAGGAAATTCCACCTTTAAAAAAAACTTTGAGCCAGGGCACCTGGGTGGCTCAGTAGGTTAAGTGTTTGCCTTCGGCTCAGGTAATAATCCCAGGGTCCTGGGATCTAGTCCCGCATTGGGCTCCCTGCTCAGTGGGGAGTCTGCTTTTCCGTTTACTCCTCCCTCTGCTCATGATCTCTCTCTCTCATGCTCTCTCTCAAATAAATAAAATCTTAAAAAAAAACACAAAACCTTGAGCGACTTCACAATGAATAATAACAGAATGATCAATATTGGTTCATTAACTGTAAAAAAATGTTACCTGCATGCTAATGTAAGATGTTAATAATAGGGGAAACTGAATATGGAGTCTATGGAAACTCCTTCTACTATCCTTAAAATTTTTTTGCAAATTTAATACTGTACTAAAAAATTAAGTTTATTATTTTTTTTAATTAATGATTGGAAATAAGAACTACCTTACAGGGGTGCCTGGGTGGCTTAGTCAGTTAAGGGACCGGCTCTTTATTTCAGCTCAGGTCACGATCTCAGAGTTGTGGGATTGAGCCCCCTGTTGGGCTCTGTGCTCAGTGGGGAGTCCGCTTGAGGTTCTCCTCTCTCTCCCCCCAAAAATAAATAAATCTTTAAAAAAAAAATCTTACCTTATCTACATGTCAAATCTCCACAAAAAAAGAAAGCTTATAAAAACAGAAATCTTTCCCCAGAAAATTGGATCTCAATTTGTTTCAGAGGCTAAAACTGGAATGTAGTCTGTCACTAGCTGGAAATGGGAAATGGGAAAACTTCAATGAAATGTTTGGAGATACAACATTTAAAGAACAATATTCTTAAATTTAGAGAGGTTGAGATCAGCATATAAAAGTTCCAAACTATGAAGTTCTTTCACCCACATAAAGGGACCCCTTTGCAGAACCCTTTGGGGCACGTTCAACATCTTTACTACTTTCTTTTACAACAAGTAATTTTGTCAAACGGCAGGCTAAGTAAGGCTTCAGAGGCAGATGGCACTGTAGATTTTTTAATTTTCCATCTCATTCTTTCCTTTTTAGCTCATGGTGGAGTTGAAACACAAACAATAGGGGTGAACCTACCTCTGCAAAGAGCTCTAGAAACACACAATTGAGTCATTTCGGTGATCACCAATTTCATCAACATTCCATTAACATCAACTCTGTGGCTAAGTACACAGCTTGACAGATCCTGCAATTAGGATTTTTAAGCACATCTTTAATTTATACCCTCTCACTTCTCCAAGGTATTTACATTTGTTATTAGTTTGAGCTTCTGGCACTCTGCATGTAGAAAGAACCTTACTAACAGGAAGCTGTGATCCTGAATTCTTATTTAAAGGAAAATTATAGCATTAATATTTTTTAGCGTTGTTTAAGAGAATCAGGTCATTTGCGCAGGAGAAAATGTGATAAAAATCAAAGCAGGATTAGTCTTTGGGAGACCCATAGGAAAATGCTGGCTCTCAGGATATGTAATGCTGACTTAGAAGAGTTAAAGCAGTCTCCTAACAGGTTGGAGCCCTACCTTGGCTGGTTCTGTACTACACTAACACAAAGCCTAATCTTTAGTGATTGCTCATTATCATTTAATAAAGGGACTTTATAGTTATTCCATTTCAAATCAAAGTATTAAGGCAAGTGTGTCAGAAAGCACACCACATGAGAGGCACTAAACCCCAACTATCCATTCAATAATTCATGACTTTAAGGTTTGGAGCACTGAGGTCCCAAATGACAGGTTGATGGAGTAAAGAGATAGGAAGGAACCTATATTCAGATATTCTGTTTGGACAAATTATTTTTTTTATTTTTTTAAGGATTTTATTTATTTATTTGACAGAGAGAGATATACAAGAGAGGGAACACAAGCAGGGGGAGTAGGAGAAAGAGAAGCAGGCTCTCTGCTGAGCAGGGAGCCCAGACTTGGGGCTCGATATCAGGACCCTGGGATCATGACCTTAGCCAAAGGCAGATGCTTAACGACTGAGCCACCCAGGCACCCCTCGTTTGAACAAATTACAAAAAAAAAAAAAAAAAAAAAAAAAAAAAAAGCAAGCTAGGGACTTTCTAGAATGGAAGCATTTCTTAAGAGCAGTTTTTCCTTTTTAAACCTTCCCCCTCAATCCTAATCCTTCTCTTCACCTTTCTCCATATGCTTTTTTTTTCTTTTCTTTTCAGTTTTTAACCACCCTATGTAGAAAATGTAATGTGTTTTTAGTGTTGTTGCCTCAAACCTTTTTTGGGAAGTTGCTAGTCAGCAAGTAGAAACTTTTTACACTTAGTCCAAGACAAGAAAAAGACACACTTAATGAAATGAAGAGTTACATGTTTCAATAAGGCACAAAGCAAGGGCAGGAGCTGTTACCCACAGGACTAAGGAAATCAAATTTTTTATCTCAAGAATTAAATAGATGAAATTGATTATTTTACATTGTTTTTAAAAGGCATGCTAGTTCAAAGGCAAGTAAGTATAAGGGAAACAAGTCTGACCACATTTTCTCACTTTTTCCCTTCTCACAAAAGTCTTCTTGGGAGTAAAATTTCATTTTTTAATCCGAGGCTCCTTATTCTATTGCTGTTTCAAAGAGAATTAAAGTAACACCATAGTGAACAGGTCATTTCCACTTCAGGGAGTTTTAAGGCTGTGCTTCAGCATCAAGTTCCATGATTGGTCTAAAAGTACTCTGACAGTTAGTAGCAGAATTAGGATCCAGAATTCCGGGCTCCCAAGTTCCAGAGATCTACCGTCTATTTATTTTTTCCACAAATATGTGCTGAGCACCTAACAATGTGCCTGGCACCGTTTTAGGCGCTAAGGGTGTATCAGTGAATAAAACAGGCAAACATTCCCGCCTCGGAGAGTTAATTCACAGTGGCTGTGAGACACACACTCATAACAGTATTATTACATTTTTATGGATGGTCCTTTCCTTTATTATAAGTGTGTTTAAAAGGGAAAAAAAAGTACTTATCTCCTAACATACACCGTCTTCTGTGTAAGTAATCTCTTTTATCACTGCCACACCATCCCGGCCCTGGGGATTCCAAGGCTTAAAATAGACAAGCTCTCACAGAAACCTCTGATAGAGTTAGCACCTTCTCCGGCTGGAAACTTCCTTCAGTGCCGGTTTCCTAAACTTAAAAGCACCGGTGGGGGTGGGAGCTCTCTTCAAAGGCATCACTGCAGTAACCGTGGAGAAGAGACCACATTTTCCACGCCGTCTTTGCACACACCCAGTTGTTCGTCAACCTTGGCTCTTTTCCCTCATCCGCGCCCCTCTATCGCTAGTCTCGCCACCCAGCTACCCCATTTACAATGCTACAGGTCACCTATTAAAAGCCCACTCTCCATATTCCACCGGGGCACTAACATCCTCCTACATCTCTTCCCCTCCCCGCCCCCCCGAAACAATTTCTCAGTAAGAAATAAGTTTATCCCGCATTTCCTAACTGCCATGTCCCAAATACAACACCTTGCCTTTGCTTCAAGGCGCTTCCCCTTCTATCCCTCGATCCTCACGAGAGTTCTGGGGTGGGCAGGGACTGACTGGCCCGAGACCAGATTTAGAGAGAAACCTGTTATTCGGGGCCGGGACTGGGGAAGAGGCGTGCGAGGCGCCTAGCGCGCAAAACGTGAAGAGGCACTCTGCACCGGCTGGACCCCGAAAGTGAGCGCCCCCTTTCATTTTGCGCCAAGGAACCTCCCTCGCCTCACCTTGGTCCCAGCCCTATTTTTACTGACACCCCTTCCTCAACACCCCCCAAAGTCATCACAAACAGCCCCCACGTCTAGCCCTCCCTGTGCGCAGCCCCAAGTCCCCGGGAGTTCACCTCGCTAAGGGCCCCCGCCGGTGCCACCGCCCACCCGTGCCCTCTCCGCTCTGGGGCTCCCGCCCACCCAGCCCACCCCGCCCTCCAACGGGAGTCCCCATTCCCCGGGC
>NW_024424897.1:19422728-19453197 GCF_017311325.1 Ursus maritimus | reverse complement strand
TGAGACACACACTCATAACAGTATTATTACATTTTTATGGATGGTCCTTTCCTTTATTATAAGTGTGTTTAAAAGGGAAAAAAAAGTACTTATCTCCTAACATACACCGTCTTCTGTGTAAGTAATCTCTTTTATCACTGCCACACCATCCCGGCCCTGGGGATTCCAAGGCTTAAAATAGACAAGCTCTCACAGAAACCTCTGATAGAGTTAGCACCTTCTCCGGCTGGAAACTTCCTTCAGTGCCGGTTTCCTAAACTTAAAAGCACCGGTGGGGGTGGGAGCTCTCTTCAAAGGCATCACTGCAGTAACCGTGGAGAAGAGACCACATTTTCCACGCCGTCTTTGCACACACCCAGTTGTTCGTCAACCTTGGCTCTTTTCCCTCATCCGCGCCCCTCTATCGCTAGTCTCGCCACCCAGCTACCCCATTTACAATGCTACAGGTCACCTATTAAAAGCCCACTCTCCATATTCCACCGGGGCACTAACATCCTCCTACATCTCTTCCCCTCCCCGCCCCCCCGAAACAATTTCTCAGTAAGAAATAAGTTTATCCCGCATTTCCTAACTGCCATGTCCCAAATACAACACCTTGCCTTTGCTTCAAGGCGCTTCCCCTTCTATCCCTCGATCCTCACGAGAGTTCTGGGGTGGGCAGGGACTGACTGGCCCGAGACCAGATTTAGAGAGAAACCTGTTATTCGGGGCCGGGACTGGGGAAGAGGCGTGCGAGGCGCCTAGCGCGCAAAACGTGAAGAGGCACTCTGCACCGGCTGGACCCCGAAAGTGAGCGCCCCCTTTCATTTTGCGCCAAGGAACCTCCCTCGCCTCACCTTGGTCCCAGCCCTATTTTTACTGACACCCCTTCCTCAACACCCCCCAAAGTCATCACAAACAGCCCCCACGTCTAGCCCTCCCTGTGCGCAGCCCCAAGTCCCCGGGAGTTCACCTCGCTAAGGGCCCCCGCCGGTGCCACCGCCCACCCGTGCCCTCTCCGCTCTGGGGCTCCCGCCCACCCAGCCCACCCCGCCCTCCAACGGGAGTCCCCATTCCCCGGGCCCGCCCCCGCCGCTCCTCCTCCCGGACACACCGCCCGCCCTCCCCGCCTCAGACGCGGTCCTCGCCGGGGGCTCGCTCATCCCTTCGCCCCCTTTCCTCGAGCCCTCGGATGGAGAGGGAGCGCCCCGCTACCCCCGGCGGGGCAGGCAATGTGCCCTTCCGCTTCCTCCCAATTCTCTGACCCCTTCGCCTCTCCCTCCCTCAGGCCCCGAGTGGCGAGGTGATGAGGCCCGGCCCCACCGCCCGGCCCGGGCTTGTTTACTCACTCACCCTCCATCCCGAGCCGCAGGGACCCGCCGCTAGGACGCCTGCGCGCTGCGGCCCCGCCCCCGCGCCGCGGCCCCGCCCCGCGCCTCCTCCCGGCGCCTGCGCACTGCGCCGCCCGCGCCCCACCCGTGGGGCCACCTGGGCTTCCTTCGCACGTCTGTTGTTTGGCGCCAATACCCCGAACTCAGGAGTGCGAGGTGTTGCAGCCGGAGCCCGACGGTTTCCAAGGCGGCGCTGTCAGGGGACAGGAAGGGCTCTCGGGGAGTCTCCCAGAGCTACTAATATCTTCTCGGAGACCCTATCTAGCGGTTGCACCATCTTCACAGGCTGGCGACAAGCCACGTTTCGCTTCAGCATTTGAAACCAACACTGAACCTCTTCATACTGATCCCTCACACCTACCGATACTTCCAAACACCCGTCTACGAGCTCTAAATTATCCTTCTTGCTTTATTTACACCTGACTTCCCCATTTCTGTCAAACGTTGTCCCAGTCACTTAGATTCAAATGAATAGCCTTGTATCAAAGTATCTCCTCATGAAATACCTGTAAGTTACAAAGAAAAAAAAAATAGTAACTTTACAGGACAGAAGCTGGCAGACGTTGGCTTAAGCAAGTGGTCAAAGTTAACATTGCTAGTGCTGAGAGATAGTGTTATGAGGCGCCCCTCAATATGATGCAATGAGAAGGGCACAAAATCCCTTCTGTAGTATTCTTCAAAAAAAATGCATAAGCTGCTTTTAATCATAAGGAAGCATCAGACAAATCCAAAATAAGGGGTGATCTAAAAGATAACTGGCCAGCATCTTTAAAAATGTGATGGTCGTGAAAAACAAAGAAAGAGTGAGGGGACGCTTGGCTGGCTCAGTAGGTTAAGCACCTGCCTTCGGCTTAGGTCATGGTTCCAGGGTCCTGGGATGGAGCCCCAGGTTGGGCTCCCTGCTTGGTGGGGAGTCTGCTTCTCCCTCTGCCTCTGCCTGTGGGTCCCTGGGCTTGTGCTCCCTCTCTCTCTGTCAAATAAATAAATAAAATCTGAAAGAAAAAAGGAAAGAAAGAAAGAAAGAAAGAAAGAAAGAAAGAAAGAAAGAAAGAAAAGAAGAGAAAAGAGAAAGAAAGAAAGAAAGAAAGAAAGAAAGAAAGAAAGAAAGAAAGAAAAAGAAAGAAAGAAAGAGGAACTGTCCCTGATTGGAAGAGACCAAGGAAACAGGACAATTAAATGTAATGTGTGATTCTGGATTGAATCCTGGTTGGCGAAAAAGAACACCAGTGGGATAATGGATGAAGTTAGAGTAAGATCTGTAGACTAGTCAAAAGTAGTTTATCATCTCAGTTCCTGGTTTTGGCAATTGTACTTCCTCAACATTTGAGGAACTTGGCTGATGGGCATATGGGAACTGTCTACCATTTGCAACTCTTTCGTAAACCTGAAGTTAATTCAAAATATAAAGTTAAAGAAATAAAACTTAAAATACAAAAATAACATTACTTTGAATTTATCTCCAAATGCATAATTACAATAGCCTGTAATGCCCATTTTTTCAGATAATCTTCATAACTCTATGAAATAGGTAGGGAGGATTTCAGTTTTACATACAATACTATTCTGGCCTAAAGAACTTAAAAGACTTCCCTCACACAGATGAAAAATTTCTCTGTCAGGTCTTAAACTCAGGTCTCTGGATTCCAGATTTAGTGTTCTTTTCCTTATATCAGAAACTTTGGCTTTACTTTTTTCTTCTTGCCTCTATCTGATTACCAAATCAAAGCAAATATTCCTTCATACTTAGCAATTTGCAATAATATTCCTTTCTATTCCCCCTGCTTTCTAGACCAGTGGTTTTCAAGTGTGGCTCACATTTAAATCACCCGGCGAGCTTTAATAACTATTGATGCCTGCCTCCCACCTCCAGAGGTTAATTAATTAGTCTGGGGTATGGCCTGGGCTTTAAGAATTCTAAGAGAGGGGCGCCTGGGTGGCACAGCGGTTAAGCCTCTGCCTTCGGCTCAGGGCGTGATCCTGGCGTTCCGGGATCAAGCCCCACATCAGGCTCCTCCGCTGGGAGCCTGCTTCTTCCTCTCCCACTCCCCCTGCTTGTGTTCCCTCTCTCGCTGGCCATCTCTATCTCTGTCGAATAAATAAATAAAATCTTAAAAAAAAAAAAAGAATTCTAAGAGAATCCCAAGTGATCCCATTGTGTAACCAAGTTTCACAACCGTTATGCCACAGAAATAATTGTTGAAATAAAGAAGGTAGGTTAAAAGAGGGAGACAGAGGCAGCAGGTTAAAAAAAGGATTATCTAAGGAGGAGAGATGTTCAGAAGATCTGAACGTCAAGACTGAGACTGGGAAGAGAGATGGGAACCATCAGGTCATTGCTGGTAACTAACACCATGGGAGTGGACAGCATTGCCTTAGGAGAGTAAGCCAAGTGACAAGAGGAAAGATACGAGAAATTGTGTGGTAACGAAGACTACATGGCTACAGAAATATTTTGAAGCAGAAAGGAAGGACGGTGAGGAGGTTTCCCTCAAAGTTGTGGGTCAGAGTCATGCGGCCCAGCTTTAAGTGCACCCCCTCACTACGCCTCCCAGCCCTCCTGTATCTCTCTCCCTGCTTCAACCCCAGTACCACTTCATGCTCACTCCCATGCTGTTACCCCTATCCTATCCACCATGATACTTGACACAGGACTAAACCAAGCTTTAGTAATCCTTGAGCACTGGAGGATTTTAAAAGCAACTTCTCATATCACCGTTAAGCATGGGGTTCTTGGGGAAATTTTGTCGATTGGTTCCTCTTCACTGTGATGGGAGAGAGGTTTTTTTCCTGAGACCAGGCTTTTCTTAAAGACTGTGGTCCATGACACACGATCGGCCAATGTTTGTTTGGCCAGCTCTCTTCCTCTATAACTTTTTTTTCCAACCCTTCAGGTCTTTGTCCTATAAATTCATAGAAAAACTGTTGGCAAGTAGTTGGCAACCGGACCTTTGAAAAACAGTACCGTCACCCCTGCCCCACTCCTCCCAACCCCACCCCCAGGCAGTTAATAGGAGAAAGGAATAACTCTGTCACTCCTGGCCTCCAGTTGCTCATCTTGCTTTTAACTTGGAGGCCTCTGGGGCCGAACGAAACTGGACAAAGTGTGCTGAGGAGCCTAATAGGGCTGGTTCTTTTTCTGAAAGTTCCTTATTGCGGAAAAATAAAATTATGTGTTTAATTTCTGTAACCTGATGCCTGATTTGCCTTGGCAGCCATTCTCCCAGGCTTGGCCGAGAGTCCAGCAATACTACTGATTAATACCAGCTCAACTTGCTCCCCAGAGAAGAAGAGCATTATTTACTTGACCATTTTCTTAAATCCTTTTTAATTTGCATGTATTTTAACATGATCTTATTGGCTTTAACATGCTGTATCTGACCTCTGGCCCCAGTGAAGCCTTGGGGAAGACTTCTGCTCTGTGCACTCACATCCCCATCACCAAACAAGATTTTGTTCAATCCAGTGATTAGAAATGACACGTCACATGTTCTATTCCTTTTGGGGCTGTCGAGTTCTAAGTGTACTTTTGTCCCCTGCTGGTCTTCAGGCCACTGGTAGAAAGGGAGGAAGATGATGCTTCCCAGAATTCAAAACAGTGCTTTCTCCATTATTCCTTTCTCCCTTCTAACCTTCCTCCCTTCCTCCTTCCAGGTTGCTTTGAATGGCGACCCTGGGCTCGTTCTGCCCCTCCCTTGTAAAGCCCACAGGGATATCAAATAGCGTTTCTCCGAGGGGACACAGGGACCAAGGAAAGCTTGGGCCCCAGACAGTCCTTGACAGGGAAGTGTAAACACAGCTGCAGAGATGGGAGCAAACTATCCTCCCTTCCCCCTCCCCCCTCCCCCAGTTCCCACCCAGAAGTAGGGNAAGGCCACCCTGCTGTGCAGAAATAAACAACAAAACAAAGCAAAGCACAACCTAAAAGCCTGCATGAAGGTCACCAGAAACTGGGGCTGCTGCCCAGGCCTTGATGGGGCCAGCTGAAGTGCCAGACCCCTCCCTGAACACTTAGAGGCAAAGGCAGCTCCAAAGCAAGTTGAGGTCTGGACATTACTGAGCCTGGAAACATGGCTCAATTTTTGAAGGCTTTCCACTCCTGGACACTTTGTCCTCTGATCTCAAAAACACAGCTATCCGCCCCAGGTACTTAGCTCCTGACCCCTAGTTGCATAGGGATCATAATAATGCATTCAATTCAGCAAGTAAGAACAGGCACACAATAAACCCTTGTTCATGGCTGTTATAAGTTTAAACTCTGAGCCTCCAAGCCAAAATTTAGAAAGGGCCTCCTTAGCCTTTGTTAATTACAAAATAAATAATTCCAGCAGGAAGGGACTTTCTCTTTTGGGGATTACTTGGGTGGGATTCATGCCTTGCTTTGCACATACTCTGAAAGCTCCAGCCCCACAGCTAGGGTGGTGCTGCCCATTCTTGCTCCCTTGGCACAGTTAATGCAGGGCCTTGATCTCATGGGACACGCCTTTGGCACAGCCTTGCCTGGGAAGTAGCCCCGATCGGGTGGACAGCTAATGAGCTGTGCTTCCTTTCTGGCCATCAGGGTCCTCAACTGTAAAACTGCAGAACTAGAAAAGTGATAACAGCCTTCAAATACTGTCCATTCAGTATGTGCCCGGCATTGTGCTGAGTGCTTTACAATGGGTCATCTCATTTCATATGAAGTCAGTAATATTCTTATCCTCATTTTACAGCTGAGAAAACTAAGGCTTAAAGAAATTCTAGAACTTGCCCAAGGTTACCCAGCTCGTAATTGGTGTGGCCAGGATTTGGGTCCAGTTGTTCTGATCCCCAAACCCATGCTCTGAACCCCATCATTCTACCTCCTCCTTTCTCTGAGATCTTCTAGCTCTGATATCATGATTCTGGATTCTCTCCATGGCTTTCTGTTCTCACCAACAGTGCCAGAAAGGGAAATGTGTTTGGGACTCTGCAAGTTCAGAGGAAAACAGTTCCTGAAGGGTAAGGGGCTCCTTACTCCCTCTGTGCTGGAGATGCCAATCAAAGCCGGACTCTCCACAGACCCCCATATCAGTAGGGAACAGCCTGTATGAAAGACAAACAAATCCTAGCCAGACAGGAAAGGGGAGTTCCTCTTGTTTCTGTAACTTCCCCTTCTCTCTTCCCTGGCTTATCAGCAGGGTCCCACACTGCTAATGCTATGGCCCTTTGAACCCCACTCTAGCTAGGTTGGGATACCAGGCTACAGAGATGCTTTTGGAGCAAGAAAAGAACATTACATACATCCACAGATTATATCCATGACACTGTACATAAAGGAACAAACATAAATCACATTTATTTACATATTTAACAAATCACCTTTAACATTCATGTAATCAGCTGACACTGGACTGGGTGTGAACCTACGTTATTTCATGTAATCCTTGCAAAATGCCTGAGAGGTGGGCATTGTTAGCCCCATTTTACAGAGAAGGGCATTGAGATTCAGGGAGATTAATAACATTGGCCATGGCCACATGGCTGGTAAGTAGGAGGGCTGGAATTCTATCTGGCTCCAAAGTCTATATTCTTCTAAATAAAAGAAGTGCTGCGTCATGAAAAGAACAAAATTATAGAACTGGAAGGATCCCAAAATATCTTGGATATGCAGTTGTCATAAGTATGTAAGTTACACACTATGACAGTAAATACCATTTATCACATGCTTACGAGTACCAGACATTGGGTCAAATGCTTGACTTGCATTATCTTTATTGCTGACTGAGATACACACTGGTAACCCCATTTTGCAGATAAGAAAACATGCTCAGAGCAGTTAAGTAATTGCAGAGGGTCACAGACAGCAAATAAGTGATGGAGCTGGGATCCAAACTCAAGTGTGCTAGACTCCAGAGTGTGTGCTCTTAACCACTAAGATAATGGAAATCATCATCGTGTAAATAATAATAATAATAATAATAATAATAATAATATCCTGCTCTAAGGGTTTTATATCTTATAACTTATAAGTATTTTTATTATTCCCATTTTGCAGGAGAGGAAAATATTGCCTTTTGTAGTATTACTTAAGCTCACATCACAGATACCACGCATGTGAAACGAACATATACTCCTGCTGTCTTATTTGCTTAACACATGTTGGACAGTATGATCTAGAAAATGTTTTATTTCATAACGTCATGAGTACTTTTTGTTGTCCATCCAAAGCTTTAAGGTCTTGGGGAAAAGGATGTGAAAAGATACTGTCTATAAACAAAGCAGGCATAGTCAGGAGGGGGATCGCACTGAGAGGAGAAGTCCCCCCATGGCACGAGCAATTCTGTTTGGTTGTCCTTCTGGCTAGTCTTCTGCATCCCTGTCTATTCGGTTCTCTTTGGCACGTTGGCTAGCAAGTTGGCGTCCGTCAGGTATTGTGGAGCAGAGTTTAAGCACTTAAGCTTCAGCATCAAGATCTGGATGTCTGCCAATATGAGTTGCATGAGTTTGGGCAAATTACTTAGCCTTTCTGAGCCTCAGTTTCCTTGTCTGTAAAGCGGTTGCTATGGCACCTAATTTAATAGAGTTGTGAGTTTTAAATGAAACAATCTGAGCATACTGCCACGCATCCTCGGGGCATCCCCATGTTATATAACATCAAAACTCTTGGGGTGTTGAAAGTGTGTAGAAGGGTTCCTGGGGGTGGTTTCATAGGATAGTCCTGAGCAATAGAGGAAGAGTGAAAGCAACCTTGGCATCTGGCATTGGGTCCGACAGCAACCATGAGTCAGCCCCAGGTGCCGAGGGACCAGCAGTGTTCTCAGCACTGCTGGGCGTGTGCTACGGTCACTTGGCCGTGACCCTCTTCAGTCATGCTGTCTGAATGTCGTCCTTACAAATCTAGTCTGTTTTTTTTTTTTTTTCCCCTTCAGAAAAACAGCCTCTACCATGTGATGTCATGGTCTAGCCTGGGTCAGAGAAGGAAAGGAGGAGGAGGATGTATGTACATAGTTGGGTGAAATAGGATCTTCTTATTTCTGGAGGGGTCTATCTGGTCCTGGAAGAAGCTCTCTATCCTTCTCTCCTCTTTCAACCCCATTTTCAAGACCCAGTAGGAAATCAGTATTTGGTTGTAGAGTGAGAAGGAGATGATAAATCATAATGGTTAAGACATGAAGCTTAGTTATCATCAAGCAGTCCTGAGTCCAAATCCTGACTGCCAATTACTACCTCTGGGGCCCTTGGGCACATTACCCCTGTTTTCCCGTTTTACCCAGCGACAAGATAACTCTGATGTTATGGTAGTAAGGTTTTAAGAAATACTTGCAAAGCACTCAGCACATGTGTCAGAGAACATACTGTGCATCACATAGTAATTCTTCAGTAAATGGTAGCTACTGTTAAGTCCTTGGCAGTTGATGAGGAATATGGCTCGACCATTTTATCTGCTTTTTACCAACTTGAGAGTCAAAGTTTTCTCTAATTCTTGCCTCTGAGAGATGGCCAGGCTCCTCACACGGAGTGTGCCATCATTCTGGAGATGGAGAGAGATGGAGATGTTGTGTCCCTACACCTTTGTCTTCCCTCCCTTAGCTAGCTGGCTCCCTGACTATAGCTCTTCTGGTCGTCCCTGCTGCCTCCCTGCCCTCTCAAGAAATCTGTCTCCTCTCTCCAGCTTGGAAGGATCAGCCCCTCCCAGCCAGGACTTCTGGCTCCCCTGACCCTGACTCTCCCCCACATCCTCTCCTGTGCTCTGTTCTTTATTTTGCAGACAGCTGGGGAAGAGGCCAGCATGTGCGAATGTCTCTACATCGTAGAGATGTTAATCCCAGGATGCTCTGCATGCAATTTCATTGTGTAGGAGGTCCCCAGTGCTTTTTACTCCCCCATATGTGGTTCTGGATTTGTGTGTGAGTGTGTACGGGGAAGGCTGAAGATTAGAAATGGCACTCTTAAGGATCGAGTCACCTCTCCCCTTGCTTCAGGCAGGATGTTCCTTCGCCTGTAATAAGAAAGGAAATTTACATGGCAGTAGGATCCTTATCCAGAAGTCAATCTAGGTTGGGGCCAGAAATCTCAGGTCAATGTCCAGCTGGACCAGAACCAGATCCCTCTCTTCCCGAGCACTAGGAGTGGGCGTGGGATAGGGACAGAGGACTAAGGAGGTGTGTAGGAAACAAAGACCAGACTCCACTGGATATAAGACAAAGACTACAGATAATATTACATTACAGTTAAAAGGAAAGAAGCACATCTATATATGTTATCGTGAAAAAAAGCCCAAGACACATTATTAAGTATAAAAGAAGTCATCAAAAAACAGAGATATTAAATCCCACTTATGTTTTTTTAAGTCCAAAAAATGTAGGGAAGTGAGTGAGAAAGGAATGAGGGTATAAGGTTTTCTGTGTTTAAATATTTTGCAATGAGTATATACTTGTGTGTTACTTGCAATGAAAAAGTATATTTTTATAAGCAAAAAGTATATATTTTAAGGCAGAAGTGGGCTTGGGAAGGGAAGGGGGCCCCCAGAGGTGGAGAACAGGACTTTCATAAAAGAACCAGCCTCTGTCCCTGATGAAGCCCTTCTCTGTCCCCTCGCTGCAGAACATGGGACTATCTTCTATATGGCAACTTGGAAGAGGAAAGTGAGGTCTCTGGTCCCCTTTCAGCCCCAAAGGACCCTAATAGCAGACCCCCAGTTGCTAGGATGCCCCCAGCGGTCCATGAAACAGCCAAACATCCAACTGGTAAGGAAAAGTGGTAAGAGGAAAATCAGGAGGAGGGAAAATTCCCAGGTTCTCCAACAGGAAGGTTTAGATTCCCAAGTTCAGCCATGACTACAACAAGCTCCCTTTAGGAGGTCTCCACATTATGTTGCAAACTTAACCCCAGCTCCAGGCTAAAGATAACATTTTCTACGGAGTCACCAATATTTTCCCTTTTGATTCTAATGTCATGTGAAAATGTTGAGCTCCAGAGATATGAAATGACCTGCCCAAGATGACACAGCACCACAGAGACAGAATCTGCCTTCAGAATCCTAACCAATGCTTATTTGTTTGTTTTTATCAATGATACCGTACTGCCCTATTTAAAACCCAACTTTTGTTTTTGTCAACTTTAATCTTGACCCTAACACCAGTCCTAATTCACAGTGGGCTCAGGTGTTTCTGGCCCCAGCCCAGTGGAAATGGCTGGGTTTGTTTTCGGTCCCTCCACGCTTCCCCTCCCATCTCATCCATCAGAAATCTCCCTCCTGACCATGTTTCCTTCTGGAAAGGGCAATCTTGGGTGGGAGGACACAAATGGATTTGGTTGCTGGCCTGAAGAGACTCTGGGGTTGTCTGGCTCCTTTCTGCACATTGCAGAAGACGACTATCACCAAGAGGGCTTTGGGGTTCATGCCAAGTGGGCCACCTCCTTTCTTCTTCCAGATGCCTTACTAAGGCAACCTCTTGACCCTGGCAATGGGGGAGGACAACAGGCTTTCAGTGACCATTATGCAAGAGCCTAAGACCCTGAGATGAAGATTGGAAGAGAGATCGCGAAGGATAATTTGTGGTGGGCAGAAATCAGTAAACTGGGACAAGAGCAGCAGCTGAGTCCAGGGGTCAGTGTCTGGGAGTAATTTAGGAAAGTTCAGTGCTGACAGCTGTGTCTGGAACTGAGCGTCAGGGCCAAACCAGCTCCTGGGCTGCTGGGCTGCTTCGAGCTAATGAAGCTCTGGCTCAGGACACAGAGACAGCTGTGGTGTGGCAGAAGTCAGGGCCCCTGGGGCCCCAGGCTCAGCCTTGCTGCTTCCCAGCGGTGTGACCTTAGGCAAGTCCTTTAAGAGAGAAGAAAAGGAAACATTCACTGAGTGAGCGCACTGCCCTTTCACATATCATCCTCACTACTGCTTATGGAGAAGGATAATGTCCCTATCTTACATGGGGGGAAACAGATTGTCAAGGTAGCCAAAGTCCTTCGTGGAGCAGGAAGACAGAAGTGGGATTTAGAGCTACTGAGCTAAATTCTGGGCTCTTTCCCCTGAGCTTTAGCTTCTTCCCAGTAAAACGGGGACAAAAATGTACCCACCTAGTGAATGAAGTCACCCATAGTAGGTTCTAAACCCTTCCCTTCTCACAACCTTGGTCTTGAAGAGTAGTGGCCACCTTCTTCCTGGGAATGGAGTCATCTTTCACTTTTGCCCCTCCCCCCAGTCTGGTTTGTGGCCACCTTCCTACTAGGAATGAAGTAATCTTACTTTTGCCCTTCGCCCCAACCAGGTTTGTGGCTCTAGGCTTCAGGAGGTGCCTGGAAGGGAGGGTGTTTAGACTCTGGTTTCCCCTCTGCCCCCAGCCCCAGGACTTCTCCCGACTCTGGAGGACGGGCTCCCTCCTCTCCTCCTCCCCAGTTTTGGCAGGCGGGCTGACATCAGTGGGTGTTCCCAGTGAAGGGGAACTCTGAGCCCAGCTCCAGGCGCCCCTTCCCCCACGGCCCAGGGTAACCCCAACCCCCTGCCTTAGATACTGAGGCGTGGAGAGGCCCTCTGAAGTCCCAGCCCCTTCCTTCTCCAGGTCCGTGAGAGCAGGTCGCTAACCCCCTTTCTCGCCCCCGCAGCGAAGGAGAAAGGGCGATAGGGTCGAAGGAGAAAGGTCAAGCGGATGCTCGGAGACCCCAGGCGCCACGCGGCTGAGCCCAGAAAATGCATCCCGGTTCTGGGGTTACGAGGGGAGCTGTCCAGCCCCGCAGGGTGAGCTAGAAGAGAGAGTGGGCCAACGCCGACCCGGCGGAGGGAGCGGCGGGCGCCAGGGCCGGGTGGGGCAGCGACTCCCCCTCCAGCCCGCCGGCCCCGGGCGTCGCCCCCGCCCCCCACGTGGCCGCAGCCGTCCCAGCCCTTGCGAGGAAGCGGCGCGGCTTCCTGGGGCTTGGGCCGGCGATATAGGCGCCCCCGCCCGGGCCCGGCTCAGCGCCACCGCCCCTCCTCGCCTGCTCGCCGCGCTATGGCCTCGCTCCGGGCTGAGCGCGCCGCCGGCGGCCCGCGACTCCCTGCGACCCGCGCCGGGCGACCGGCTGCGCTCCGCCTCCTCCTCTTGCTGGGCGGTGAGCGCTGCGTCCCGGGCCCCGGGTGGGAGGCGCGGGAGGCCCGGAGGGGAGGGGGGCTGGACGGCCGAGGCCAAAACGGGCCCTGGGGTGCGGGCGGGACAGCGCTGTCCTCGGACGGTCCCCGGCCCCCTTCGGTGAGGGCTCAGCGTAAGCTGCTTCCCACTTGGAGGAACCTAGGGTGCCGGGGCTCCGCGGAGAGGTCTTGGGAGGTCTGGGGCTGGGGAGGAGGAAGAGGATTTGGGGTCTGGATGTGAGTGGGAGGGAGCTGGTATCAGCCCTCTCTTCTAGTCACTGAGGCACCCGTTGGGGGCCCGGATTATTCCTTTTTCTCTTCTGAAAGTAGCCCTGACTTCCTAGGGTCTCAGACCCCTACTCCAGACTCCACTGCTTAGATCCCCGCCATCCCACCTCCCTCCCACATTTCTGTTCACAGCTGTCCTGAAGCCCCAGGAGTCCCTGGCTCAGGTTCCTCCCACTGAGAGCATCTTGAAGTCAAAAGGTGTGTATCCCGCAGCTCTGGGAGGGTGGCCTAGGGCAACGAGGAGAACCGGGTTGGTAGGGAGGGTCCCTTTCCCACAACCCCAATTGGCAGCCCATTAAACTCCCTTCTGTTCTCTCCTGGGGTTCCTTGTGGTCCTTCTTACTCTCATCCCACCTGACCCCCACCCAGCTCTGAGCTGCTTCCTCACCTCACAGGTGGGTTAGAAGTCCCCCCAAAAAGTGTGTGGGTGTTCTTGTGGGGCTGACACGTGGAAGGCATTAAAATTTTTATGAACTGAGACTCTTTCCTTGGAAAACTTTCTGAGACTTTCCTGGTGTTTGCCCTGTTTGAAGACAGAACAGTGTAAATACCTGGACGAGAGGGCTTGGAGGGAGGGGCAGGGGTGTGGTCAGTGTGAAGCAATCTGTGCCCACAGAGGACAAGATGGAGAACTATGAGAGGACTATCCAATTTTGCTGGCAATCTTATAAGGAGGAGATGGACTCTATCCCCAAGGACTGGTGCGACTGGGCCATGATTAGCAGGTAGGGGCAGTGCCAGGGAGCTTGGGCCAGGGGCGGGGGCTGCTCCTTGTGGGTGGGCCTTGAGTGAGTGTGGGACATTCCCCTCTCTGGGCCCAACCCATACTCACTCTAGTCTTCCCTTGCCCCCAGGCCTTATAGCGACCTACAGTATTGCTTGGAGCATTTTGCAGACTTATTTCAGCTGGGCTTCCCCAATCCCCGGGCAGAAGAGATCATCTTTGAGACTCACCAGATCCACTTTGCCAACTGCTCCCTCGTGCAGCCCACCTTATCAGACCCCCCAGAGGATGTGCTCCTGGCCATGATCATAGCCCCCATCTGCCTCATCCCCTTCCTCGTCACCCTTGTGGTGTGGAGGAGTAAAGACAGTGAAGCCCAGGCCTAGGGTGGTATGAGCTTTTCTTCCAAGCTATCTTGCTCCTTTATCCCTGCCACCACCAGGTTTCTCTTCCCCTCCCTGCCTCCTTCTCTCACTCCCATGCCCTCCACAGATCCTTGGACTGATGGAAATGGAAACCCAGTGGTGTCATGGCACGATTTCTGTAATCTTCAAAATAAAACTTTTTTTTTGTACTGTCCCCTCCCCATCCCAGAGTTTCTGCCATTCCCACAGCTCTGGGCAGCAGAGTTGGAAGATTCTGGATAGCAGCACTGTTTTGTTCACTTGTCTCCTCCCCCCACCTGAAGGCCACCCCCTCCACTGCTTCCTCCCAAGGCTGGGCCTTTCCTGTCCTTATCCAGACCCAGCACCAGGAAATATACAGGAAAGAGACTCCCTTCCGGTCTGCACAGCAGCTGGGGAGGTGTGGGGAGAGGGGGAAGGGTGGACTCTCTGCTGTGACTCCTGCAAGAATGAAGCGGGACCACCCAGGAGCTCTGAATTGTCCTCGTCTTCATGCCTCAGTTTACTCCCAGGGCTTGGGACTAGGAACCGTGATATGACCAAAAGAGTCCATCCCTAAGGACCTCAGGATTGAGGGCAAGGGCAGGGGGGACTTAACTCTACTAAGTCTGCCACAGGACTCCCCTTCCCGGTCCCTGGCCTCATCCTATGTTGTCCTGGACCCTGGGGGTGTGGCCTACAGCCTGGCAGCATACTGTCCCCTGGTGTCCACTAGAGCTAACAGCCAGAAGATGGACATGAAGAAACTCCAAGCTGAGGAGACTAGACCCTGAGATTAGACATCTGTCATCTCCGTAGCACTCACTAGTTCTTAGCTGGATCCTTCTACCAGCTTCCTAAGCCATACTGATACTCCCTTAAAACACTTTCCCACTTTCTAGGGACATACCTAGCCTCTGAACTCATCATTTTATATACAGACATTCTTACATGTTCCACAGTGAGGCCCAGTTGTTTGCCAGAGGACCTTCACTTCCAGTTCTTCCAGATCATCAAAAATATGAGAGAACAACTTTGTTCTCCATAAAGACACCTGTTTATTCTTTTTGGCACCTGGAGCCTCTTCAGGGGCTTTTCCTTCCCTCCTTTCTGAAATATTTACCTCTCTGAGGACATGCATATTCATTTCCTGGGACATGCCCGTCCATTCCATAGATATATACCCGTATGCTTCCTAGAATGTATCTACTCGTCCTCTGAGACAGACTTCTCTCAGGACATGTCTGTCTCTCTAGAGGCATATCTGTTTCCTGGGCCATTTTGAGTTTTCACCTGAAATAAGTCTTTGCTCTGTTTCCATGAATGCATTGGTCTTCCTCAGGGGTATATCTGTTCTCTTCTTGGCCCATATTTGCCTTCGTGTGTTTTACTAATATACATCAAGGGCATGCTGGTAGAAGATAACTGTGTATGGTATATTTTGTTGGAAAAATAAGCTAGGGCTTGGTTTCTGCTCTCAATGGCTTCCACCTAATAGGGTAGCTGACATGTACACAAATAAACAAAAGCAATGCAGTGTGTGATGAGAGTCATGCAAGGGATATAAACCAAATGTTATCTAAGTGCAAGAAAAGGAGTCACATCTAGCTGCGGTGTGACCACAGGAGGGTGACTGTGAAGTTAGTACACGAGTAGGCTCTCCATCGTAAGGAGTGCGTTCCCCCGAGGGAAGAGAGGAAAAAAAAAAAAAAGAAGAGGTGAATTAGGAAGTTATTGTGATATTCCAGGCTTGAGAAAAAGAGGCCATGGGCCAAAGGAGTGATGAATGAGGAAGCAGAAAATAAAAAGTAGGAGAGATGATTAAAAACAGGGGAGGGAATCAGCAGGACTTTGGAGATGAAGGAGAGGAGAGGAGGGCTGACTCAGGCTTTGAATCTGAGTTACTAGGACAATGATGGAAGTAATGATAGAAAATGGCTCTAGGAAGAGGAGCTGGCAAGAAGAAAAGGATGTACAATATGAGGTGCCAATAGAACAAGCTTTTATGTCCCACAGAGAGTTAGAAATGGGAGGGGTGGTGGTGGTTGTGGTGGAAATACAGATTAAGGAGTGTTTTGCACAGAAATGCCATGTGAAGCCATGAAAATGATGAAAGTTCTCAAGACAGAAGGTGTATTGAGGGGCGCCTGGGTGGCACAGTGGTTAAGCGTCTGCCTTCGGCTCAGGGCGTGATCCCGGCATTATGGGATCGAGCCCCACATCAGGCTCCTCCGCTATGAGCCTGCTTCTTCGTCTCCCACTCCCCCTGCTTGTGTTCCCTCTCTCGCTGGCTGTCTCTATCTCTGTCAAATAAATAAATAAATAAAATCTTTAAAAAAAAAACAGAAGGTGTATTGAAAAGAAAGCTGAGCTTAGGTTCTTAGGAAACACTCACATTTAAAGAATAAGGGGGAAGTGAGACAAAGAGGAAGATCAGAGAGACAGTAGCAGAGCAAGGATAAAGCAGTGCCATGGAAACAAAGGAGATAGTGCCCTTTGAAAGAACCTTATCGATTGAATGGTTCATCCATTGGCGCAACAAGTGTTTGCTGGGTACTTTGGTAGATCAGGAACTGTGCACAATGAAGGATGGACTTGAGTGGGGGAAAGGTTAAATGATCAGGTAGGAAATTGAGAGGGTGACGAAATCAAGGAAACTGTGCATATTTTCAAATACGGGTGACCTGAGCATATTTGTCAACTAGGTGAGAGGAGCCAGAGGAAAGGAAAAGAGGGAAGATGATACACAAAGAAGTCCTAAAGGCAGTTGGAAAGGAGAGGTAAGAAGATACGCCAAAGGGTTGGTCTTGTAAAGGAAGAGTGATGCTTCTTCCTTTGAGTTCAAAAGAAAGAAGTAAAAGTGGAAAGGAATTCTTGTGGGAAGAATCAAGTGTGGTGACAGAGGGGGAACGATTAGGAGGTTCAAATGCTTGGCCTCAAGTTCACAAAATGGGAAGGGCATTCTGCAGAGAGAAAGAAGATGGAGACAGCTGGAATGACTTGAGGAATAGAAATATTTGAAGAATTACCTGGAGGGATGTGACAGGGAGTCAATAAAAGACAGTGCTGGGCTACACTGAAAGCTCAGCAGTGCGGTTAGTCAGGGCCTGGGGGCTCAGCCAGCATGTTCTGTGATTTTTTCCAGTAATAGGACTCGGCCCAGGAGTTGGGGGAGGGGGAGAAAATGGAGGTGGGGGCAGGGAGCAACAACCCTGGTTTGTAAAGTGACCACCAGGTAAGCAAGCAAGGGGACAGAATGGGTTAGTCTAGGCTGGGTAAGGAGTCAAATAAGACCAAAATGGCTGCGGAGACTTGAGACTAGGAAAGTGAGGACGTAAGGGATAGATGGCTGTGGTCAAAGCGGGCAGCTTTGAATCGTGGAAGCCGAACCTTTTCCAGCGATAAACGCTACAAATGTGCTTCCACGGGTGCTGCAGGAGACCAGGGAATGGTGCAGTCGAAGGACATAACAGTTGAGGGGACTGGGGAATTGTGAGGCGTTTGTTAAATGTAACTGACACGAATGTTAATACTAAAAGAAGCCAAGCAGAGGGAAACAAGCCTAGGTAGTTCTACTATCAAAAATTGTGCCGCTTTAGAGAAGTCACTGCCCTTCTCTAGAGCTGAATGAGAAGACTTCTCGGGGCTCTAAACGGTAAGGATTTTTAGGATAATGGCAAGGGACTGGCTGATCTGCAAGATCCCTCCGGTTGGGCCGCCCCTCTCCGAAGAGGCGTCCGGAACCTTTCTGCTGTGCTTTTTGCCCGGACGTGCCGAAGCGGAGGCCGGAAGTCCTTTTCCCGGAGGTTCCGGGTTTCCTGGGCTACTACAATGGCGATGAGTTTCGAGTGGCCGTGGCAGTATCGCTTCCCGCCCTTCTTTACGTGAGGCTCAGACCCCGAGAAGCCCCGCTGTGCCTCCCTCCCCTGCCCCGGACCCCAGGCTCAGCCCTGATGCTTCAGATGGGGAGGGGGAGAAAGGACCCGGTCGCCACCACCCTCAGTCCCCCACTTTGTCCCCCAGACGCGCCTCCGGCAAGTGCTGCCTCTCGGTCTCTCACGCCCTCTAATTCTGCGCCCCACCCCCTTCACCCGGCAGGTTGCAGCCGAACGTGGACACTCGGCAGAAGCAGCTGGCCGCCTGGTGCTCGCTGGTCCTGTCCTTCTGCCGCCTGCACAAACAGTCCAGCATGACGGTGATGGAAGCTCAGGAGAGCCCGCTCTTCAACAACGTGAAGCTACAGCGTATCCTCCCTCAGGCTCTTCCACAGCCCACACACATGCACTTCCACGCTTTCCCACATGCCCAGACTTCACACACCCCTTCACCCACAGTAGGCAGGTTCCCACCCAAACTGGACTTGGGAAAGAGCCAGGATGTGTTAGCTGACTTCCATTTTATCCCCAAACCCCAACGCAGATACAACCTCAAATCCTCTTGACCTAGGCAGTGACAGGTACCCAGGTGCCATTCAGGTCTTAGAACCTCTGCCCTGAAGCCAAGTCCCAAGCTTTTCAACCCAAGCTTTTTGACTCTGAATCTCCTGTCCTCTTCTGAGTGAAGCTCAAACTCTGGTACTACCTTTAGTAATTTTCTCCACCTACTCGCTTCCTCCCAGGAAGTAAAGGTCGTTTGTTTTTGCTGCCTGATTCATACCTAAAATATCTGTGGAGAAAGTCTGAAAGAAGGAGAGAGGACAGAGGGTCACAGATGGTAGTACTGTTCATTTCTAAAGCTCTTCCCTTTAATTGAACTAGTTTCTCTTTACCTTCCTCCCCCCAGTATCCAGGAAATGCCAATTTATAGCCTGTTGGGGAATTGCACATACATGAGTGTGGGAGGGAGAAGAAGGGGACAGGTGGTTCTTGACATGGCACTGGCCCTGAGAATTTTTATCCCACCCAACTCAGTCCATCAATGCCCTTCCCTTAACTTTAAACCAGGGAAGCTCCCTGTGGAATCAATCCAGGTTGTATTAGAGGAACTAAGGAAGAAAGGTGGGTTCAGGTCCTCACATTTCCTTATTTTTCCTCCTACTTGGGTTTTCCTGAGGGCACACTGGCACAGGTTTTTGCCTTTTTTTTTTTTTTTTTAAGATTTTATTTTTAAGTAATCTGTACAGCCTATGTGGGGCTCGAACCCACAACCTTGAGATCAAGAGTCACACTCTGCCAGCTATGCCAGCCAGGTGCCTCACAAGTCTTTGCTTTTAACAACTTTTTTTCTCTCCCCTGGCTTGGAGTCCATAGTATCCTGTACAGGAGATAGTCCAGTTCCCCAGGTCCTTTTTCCCTATTGGCAATCACCACTGAAATCTCTCCATCTGTGTTCTGAGACCTGGAGAGAGGTAGAAGGAGAATTGGTGCCTTGCAGATGGCAATAATAAAACAGATCTTGAATTTTGCTTTCTGAAAGCTGAGTCTCTTCCACCGTATTCCGCCTTGGTTTTGCCTTCTGTCCCTTCTTAGCATAAGATGCTTTCATAAGTATCTGTTTTTCAGGGAACCTGGAATGGTTGGATAAGAACAAGTCTAGCTTCCTGATCATGTGGCGAAGGCCAGAAGAATGGGGGAAACTCATCTATCAGTGGGTGAGACTATTTTGCCATGGTGACCCATGGTCAGATACCTGGTGTTCCCAGGTCTAGACCGAGCGAAGTGGGAAGGGGCAGAAAGAGGAAGTATAGGTCTTCCAGGCAAGCCTCTTTTAGTGACTCAGTTTCCCTGGCTATATAGAACTTCCCTGCCTTTGACTGTAGGAGGCCAGAGGCTACGCGAGGCCATGTTTGGAGAATGCAGTGCTGGGAACCATTAGTACTATTGTTGGCTGGAGTCTCTGGCCACAGAAGATAAATGAGGAAAGGAAGAAGGAAAAAAAAAAAAGCCTGGGGCCCCTCCCCCTCTGCACCCTTTGGGGCTGTCCACCATATGAATGAGACATTCTGAACCAGTGTGGGTGTGGGGACAAACTCTCTCCCCAACATTCCTAGCCACCACCAGCCCTAAACTTTCCCAAGGGAGAGAAGAGGGGAAGCAGCATCAACAACCCAAATATAACAAACTCATGCCACCTATTCCTGAACAGGAAAACAGAATGAGAGGTCACTTCTCAGACATGTGAAGGCCTGTGGTTTAGTGGTTCTGTGTATGTGTGTACACGTATAAATATAGCACCTGTGGGGTTTGCGGTGTTTAGGCCACTCCTGCCGAGGTGACAGTGAGCCCTGGTTTGGGAATAGGTGCCATTCCTGGGTCAGATAGGTGGAGCTGGTGAGCTCGCCTTCTCCCAGGAGATTTCCGGTCCTTATTCAATCCCCATTTTCTGTGTCCATAGGTTTCCAGGAGTGGCCAGAACAACTCCGTGTTCACCCTGTATGAACTGACCAATGGGGACGACACAGAGAATGAGGGTAATGCTTCTCCCTTTTCCCCCCAGTTTTGTCATCTGAATCCTCTCCAGTCCTTGTTTGATAGTCAGACTTCTCATCCCTGCCTTTGAATTCCAAATACTACATGATATAAGGACTCTTAACCCATGTCCAAGGTTTCCCTAAACCACCTGAATTTATACGCAAAATACCCCCGAATTTTGTCTGTGGGGATATGTGTGCATTTTTCTAGGGATAGAGTCCATATTAAAAGATATTGAAGGGCATCTGTGACCCATGAAAAGTTTAGAATTACTGGTGTAGATACCGAATGAGGAACCAGGGCGGGAGATTAAGCCACAAATCTCATTCCTTGCTGACACAGGCCTTTCTTTCACCCTTTATACTTACAGAGGGCTCAAGATTTGTGGGCGTCAGCTGAAGGGATTGGGCCAACACCCCCATCCCCACCCCCAGGCCTTTTAAATACTTTGGTTTCTGGTCAGGCAAGGATTTGTATACTGTTTGATTTTTACATAGTGTAAATATATTCTTAGCTATTTTATCTCTGGATTCATATTCTGATCCCCAGGATCACCAAAAGTTCCAGTCTCAGCTGGAGAAAAAAGGGCTCCTCCCCTTTCTGCCAGGCCCTGGCTGCCATAACAGAATTTACAGCTCTTGGCTGTTCCCCCCTGCCCTGCAGGCCTCTGCTTGCTACTCCCACCATCACCCCATGACTTCAGTGCTGCAGCCTTGCCCAGCCCACCACTCATGCTGGGCAAAGCTGGAGGCTTCCTCAGAAAGCAAGCTCCCTGACTCAAGAGGTAGGCCCCCGTAGGGGGTGAGGTGTGCGAACCTGTTAGGGCTTGCCACCTGCTTCTCACCTCTCCCTGCAGTATCTTGCCATATCTCGAGATATTCAGCTGGCCCTTGGCTCCCAGCCTTGTTCCTTTTAACTAGGAAAGGGCAGATACCGGTGCTAGAGCTTAACAGTCTCCTGGTCAGAGGTATGGCTACACTTCTTTGTGGTAGGACAGGTGCTCCTGATGGGTACAGGTGTGCAACTAGGGTCAGAATCCAGTGACAAGGACCTTGGCCTTCCTAGGCTCCACTGTCCCTCACAAGCAGGTGGTGTCACTCTTGGACATCAGACACTCATGGCATGGGGGTGGGGGATACACATGAGGGTTGAGTCTAACAGAAGAACCTGGAGGGGAGAATAAGCATGAACTCTCATTCATGCTGACTCGGGCTTTCTTTCAGCCCTTACTCTAAGGAGTACCCAGGAAGGGTTGGTGGCGGCTGCCGCAGTATAGATGGCACATATCTCCCCTGGCCTCAAGGTCTCAGCTTCCAGCTAGACTCTTCTCCTCAGAGGCCTTGAGCCCCCAGGAGCTGAGTGTCCCTGACTCCCCATCTCTCCCTATCCAGAGTTCCACGGGCTGGATGAAGCAACCCTACTTCGGGCTCTGCAGGCCCTGCAGCAGGAGCACAAGGCTGAGATCATCACCGTCAGTGATGGCCGAGGCGTCAAGTTCTTCTAGCAGAGACCTGTTTCCTTTTACTTCTTACCTCCCACCCTTCCAGGGCTTTCAAAAGGAGACAGACCCAGTGACCCCACAGACTGGATCTGTGACTCCACCAGACTCAAAAGGGCTCCAGTCCAGGGATGGGTTTCCCACGTACCCCGTGTGTCTGTCCCTGGGGAAGGGTGAGGTCAAGGTGCCAGGGAGAAAAGATGTGCTTCTCTTTGCCCTACCTCCTTTCCCATCCTAGACTGTCCCCGAGCCAGGGTCTGTAAACCTTTAACTCCACATGTGTTCACACGTAAGTAACATACACACACGCGCCTGCACAAGCTTCTGTCTCTCCTCCTTCCCACCCCCTTAGCTGCTATTGACTCCCCTCTCAGGCTGGTGCTGGATCCTTCCTAGGGGATGGGAGAAGCCCTGGCTGCAGGCAGCCTTCCAGGCAATATGAAGATAGGAGGCCCAGGAAGGGGCCTAGCAGTGAGTGGCCAGATTGGGCACTGATTTATGATATTAAAAAGCTCAACCCCATTTGCCTGCCTGCCGTTGGAAGTTACTACTGGAATGGGCATGGGGAGGGCTGTGAACCGTTGCTCTCTGAGTGAACCCCAGCCTAGAAGAGGGGAGAGGCCTATGGCCTTTGTAAATGAAAAGGTCCTCCAGTGCTGGCAGGCTCCAGTGAGCCTGTGGCTTTACATCTGCTGGGTGGGCTGTGTGGGGGAGTGCTGATGGAACACAGCTTGGGGACAGACTGCTTTCTTCCTCTGAATTGGAGTAATTTAATGGCTTCCCCTTCCCTCACCGTCTCCCCCCATGAAAGTCCTGAACCACTCTGAAGCCCCTCCCTCCATCCTTCTGGTCTGGGTGGGGTAGTTGAGGCCAAGGGGAGCTGAAGGGGTGTAAACCGGATATGGACTTTGGTTTATTGGGAACTTTGGCAAACAGAAGGAGGAGGAAGGAGAGCCCACATAGCAAAAACAGCTTCTGTGGCCAGGGCCAGGCTGCGGCCAAGGTAGAGAGGTGGAGGGGATGGGTGACCGGGTCCTTGGCTTGGGGGGAGGGGCTTGCCCTGGGTGCGGACACCCATCGATGTGCAGCCCAGAGGGACAGGGGCTTGGGAGAAAACCAGACCTTTCCACTGACCTCTGTTTTTTTCGGCCTGGGGCTACCCCGGACAAACAGGAGGGGGTGGCGCTACCTTATCTGGGGCGTGCAGGCGGGTGGTAACCTTCCCTTGAACCATCCCCCTTTCCAGGGCCCGAGAGCCGAGAGCCGTGGTTACGTTTCCTCTCCCAGTCCTCCCAGTCTCAGCATCGTGCCTCCCCCACCCACTCCCGCCCCCAAACAGGTTTGCGCACTCAGTGCGGGAGGACACACGGCCGCTTTGCACAGGGTCGGCCTCCGAATGAGCCTGCAGGCGGGTGCGCCTGGACGCTAGGGAGAGGAGGGCCTGCGGCCGGGGGCGGGGCGGCCGAGGTGAGGGGCTGCGCACCCAGTTCTGCGCGCCGCTGGCCGCTCCGAGGGGGCGGCCCTGGGGAGGGGGGTGGTGGTGAGGCCGGGGGCGGGGCCGGGGCGGGGCAGGAGGGAGGGCGAGCCGGGGACTGGGGGCCCCAGCAGCTCAACCCGAACGCTGCGCACCCAGCCAGTCCGCCTGTCAGGCCGCCTCCTCTCCAGCCGCCCGGGCTTACTGCCTTGCGGCGCCGGCCCTTCCTCATGCTGGCACCCCCGACCCCCGAGACTGCGGTCCCCATGTCCCAGGCGGAGGCCGACCTGGCCCTACGGCCCCCGCCGCCTCTCGCTGCCGCTGCCGGTCAGCCCCGCCTTGGGCCCCCTCCTCGCCGGGCGCGCCGCTTCTCCGGGAAGGCTGAGCCCCGGCCGCGCTCTTCCCGTCTCAGCCGCCGCAGCTCAGTTGACTTGGGGCTGCTGAGCTCTTGGTCCCAGCCAGCCTCACCCGTTCCGGAGCCCCCTGATCCTCCGGACTCCGCAGGTCCTGGCCCCGCAAGGAGCCCACCGCCTAGCTGTCCAGAGCCCCCCGAGGGCACGTGGACAGGGGGAGCCCCCGTGAAGGCTGCAGACTCCGCGCGTCCAGAGCTCGCGGGCTCTGCAGGAGGCCCGGGGTCCCGGGATCCGCCGACAATCCCCAAAGCTGCGGCTCGGGAGCGGCAGCGGGAGCAGGAGGAAAAGGAGGATACGGAGACCCAGGCAGTGGCAACGTCCCCAGACGGCCGATACCTCAAGTTTGACATCGAGATTGGACGTGGCTCGTTCAAGACGGTGTATCGAGGGCTGGACACTGACACCACGGTGGAGGTGGCCTGGTGTGAGCTGCAGGTGCGGCTGGGCGCCCCCTCTGTGGCACCTCGGGATGGGACCCTTTGGAGGTCTTGGGATGAAAAATCTAGGGGACAGCAGCAAGGGAGAGATCTATCTTTCCAGTCAAATGTCCAGATACTCCTGCCCACTCCCCTTGCTCTGATGATCAATGGATCTGGCTGATTCTGGGCTGCAGAAGGATAAACTGAGGGCTCCCCTGTGGGTTTTGGACGGTCTAACTTTAAAGTCTTTATACTTAACCCTGAGAGCTGGAAGATAGGATGCAAAATCAGGTGGGGAGCCACTTCAGATCTGAGGGGTGACTGGCCTCACCAATCTCCTGCAGTGATTAGTATCTCTTCCTTTCCCTTTCCTCTTAAGTCTTGAGACCCTCAGTGTGACTCTGATTCTCCTTCTTCACCCTGGATCTTTGCAGAGTAGGGGGCTGGGGTGATGGAGGCCAGGAGCTGGGGCAGGATCCTCTCCACTTCCAGAAGATTTAGAGTGATGGTGGCAGGATGGGGCCCTCCCAGGCCCCTTCTGGAGCAGTCAGATTTCTAGACTTCTCCACAGCTGGGGGAGGGGGAGACAGAGATCTCCAGCCTTGGCCTGAGTCCAGTCCTGCTCCTCATCCCACTGTCTACCTGGGCTCTCCCTTCCCAGACCCAAAGGCACTGAACCCAGCGGGCTTTAGGGGGATGTTGGTGTGAAGGACCTTCTTTCCATGGAGGGAAGAACCCAGTTAAGTCTGGGCCAGCAGCTTTGGATTCAAACTGGGGGGCAGAGCCTGGGTAAGGGTCCTCCCCTCCAGCCCTGGCACTGGGCCTGCCCCTTGCGCCTGCCAGTGCCGCGCCCCAGGCTCTAGGCCAGGCATGGAGAGGCAGCCAAATGGGGGGGGGGGATGAGAAGGGGGCGGGACAGCCATGGGGCAGGGGGCGGTCTCCTGGCTCCTGGTCCTGGATCTTTCTCTGTAACTCCGTCTGCAGCCCTCCTGCCTCCTGTCTGGATCTAGCAGTTCCCAGTTTCTGGGGCCAACCCCCTTGAAGGCCCCAATTTTCTGCCCGCTGTCAGCCTGCTGCCCGCCTGCTGCCTGCCCACTGCCAGCCCTGGGGCGTCCCTTCCCGCCCCACAGGCTGGCCCGGGAGGCCACAAAGGCACTATTGAGCTCTGGGCTCCTGGACTGGGCTGCATAAAGGCCCTTGTGTCCAGCGGGGGGTCCAGGGGTGGCCCCAGGCCCAGGATGGGCGTGTCCTTGCAGCAGCCTGAGGGGGAGGACCGAGAATTCGGGGTATACAGCCTGTTGGGCAAGTGATGACCTAGCCTCCACAGTAGGCTCCAACCCTCACCTCTCCCCCAGCCCCTTCCCATGTGCCCCTTCCTCCTCCCCATGGGAGTCCTAGGCCTGTCGTGACCTTCACTCCCATCCCCTACCCCACAGACTCGGAAACTGTCTCGAACTGAGCGGCAGCGATTCTCTGAGGAAGTGGAGATGCTCAAGGGGCTGCAGCACCCCAACATCGTCCGCTTCTACGACTCATGGAAGTCAGTGCTGAGGGGCCAGGTTTGCATCGTGCTGGTCACCGAACTCATGACCTCCGGCACCCTCAAGACGTGAGCTCTGTGCCTGGTGGTAGTGTTGGTTGGTGGGATAGCTGGTGGTGGGAGGTCCCCACTGCTTCTGGAACTTCTTCCAGGTTCCTCAAACTCTAGATTTAGGTCCAAAACTAGGCTCGCTTCCTCTCCCCCACCCCTACTGCGTCCCTGCCTTGGTGGGTGGCAGTGTCCACCCAGCACTCCAGCCAACACTCGATCTCCCCAGATGCCTCCTTTATCTCCATTCTGTGCATCCGCCTTCCCCCATCAGTCTGTCTCCAAGGCCTCCTTAAAATTCCCCACTCTGCCTTTCCCAGCTCCATCGTCTGGAGCCCTGCAGCAGCGCCCTCACCGGCCTTCCCCGGCTCTGCCCTCACTTTTCCAACCTATCCTATCATCCTGCAGTCTGGGGAATCTCTCCATTCCTTAAAACCCCTTCAAGGCTTCCCACCACCCTCAGGTTAAAGTCCACACTCTCTAACCTACTCACCGAGTCCTTAGGACTTAGCCTCATCTTGAGCCTAGGTTCCACAGGAACCAAATTCCCAGCACCTCCTCCCACCCTGCCCTGTGGTTGTCTCCGTGCCTTTGAGCACAGTGTCCCCTCGCCTGGAAAGTCTCCATCCCTTCCCCTTTTCACCCTTGAACCCCTACTCATCCTTCAAAAGGCAACATAAAAGTTATTTCCTCTCTGAAGCCCTCCCCCACACTCGGGGCGGTTAGTCATCCCTTCCCGCGCACTCCCCAGCCCCTTTGGCGAGGCCCTATCTGTAAGTTTACCGCTGGACGGTTTTGTACTCTCACGTCTAGCTACCACACCCCCTACTCAGTTTCTCCCTGGAGCGCAGCGAGGACCTGAGCTGGAATAAAGCTGGCAGAAGATGCGTAGGCGGTGGTGCCAATGGGACCAAGGGAACTTCCCAGCGGGGGTCCCTCCCCCACCTCCGTGTCCCCACCGCGACCCTGGCTACGTGCCTTTCCTCCAGGTACCTGAGGCGGTTCCGCGAGATGAAGCCGAGAGTCCTTCAGCGCTGGAGCCGCCAGATCCTTCGGGGGCTTCATTTCCTACACTCCCGGGTACCCCCCATTCTGCACCGGGATCTCAAGTGCGACAACGTCTTTATCACGGGCCCTTCGGGTTCGGTCAAGATCGGGGACCTGGGCCTGGCCACGCTCAAGCGCGCCTCCTTTGCCAAGAGTGTGATCGGTGCGTCCCTCCAGGAAGTCCTTGCTATTCCAACCTACCCCCTCCTCCCGCCGCCCCCCCACCCACGTCCGAAGAGAGCCTGGGGGCCCTCTCTTCCCAGCAGGGCCCTTTGAGTTGCACAGAGTTAGAAGAGCTTGGGGAACACAGGGCGGGGGGGGGACCTATGGCATCCTCTCTCTCCTCCTGACTAATCCCACCCCCCGCCCGCCAACACACACACAGTGGGGAAGGGTCCGTCACTAGTACTCCAGAACTCTCGGGGTTGCCCCCTCCCCGCACCTCCTGGCTAGCCTGTGGTACGCCCAAGAGGAGGCATCATCTATAGCCTGATGCCTGCTGTGGATCCTACAGGGACCCCGGAGTTCATGGCTCCTGAGATGTACGAGGAGAAGTACGATGAGGCCGTGGACGTGTACGCGTTCGGCATGTGCATGCTGGAGATGGCCACCTCAGAGTACCCTTACTCCGAATGCCAGAATGCCGCGCAAATCTACCGCAAGGTCACTTCGGTGAGAGGGGGTGGGGAGGACGGAGAATTCCAGGTCACCTCCCATTTTCCTGCCCCAACCAGCCGGCGGTCAGTGCAGTTTCCCTTAAAGAAAACAGGCTAGACACGAAGATGGTNGTTTAGAATAATGATGTGTGTAGGGCTCCCTAGAGTTTACAAACGATTTCACATCTGATCTTTCACCCGCAGGGAGGGCCTCTGCTCTGCCCTGCGCTTTACAAATGGGAAAACTGGCACACAGGGAGACTTGTTCAAGGGCATACTGTCGATCCCTGGGGGAACGGGGACTTGAAACCAAACCGTCTAGTAGCTGTCGCGGTGCTTTTACGATTGCACACCCTGCTGCCTCGCGCGGGGTGGGGGCCAAGCAGAGAGCCGGGGCGCAGAGGCCCGGAGGCCTCACGCAAGCCCTTTCCTCCAGGGCACAAAGCCGAACAGCTTCTACAAGGTGAAGATGCCCGAGGTGAAGGAGATCATTGAAGGCTGCATCCGCACCGATAAGAACGAGAGGTGGGGTGGAGGGGGCGGGCTGTGTGTTGGGGGAGATTTGAGGGGCGGGCGGNGGCAAGGCTCCGCTCACGTGCGCCACCCTCAGGTTCACGATCCAGGACCTCCTGGCTCACGCCTTCTTCCGGGAGGAGCGCGGCGTGCACGTGGAGCTGGCGGAGGAGGACGACGGGGAGAAGCCAGGCCTCAAGCTCTGGCTGCGCATGGAGGACGCACGTCGCGGGGGGCGCCCACGGGACAACCAGGCCATAGAATTCCTGTTCCAACTGGGCCGGGACGCGGCAGAGGAGGTGGCGCAGGAGATGGTGAGCAGGGGACAGACTGCCCTGTGGATTGGCTTATGCGGGGCCTGTGGGCATCGACTGAAGGCGCCCGGGTGGGACCCCTCGGTGGTGGGAGAGGCACCCAGCTCAACCCTCTCAGAGGGTCTTGTAAGTGTCGCCCTGCCCCTCCCGCCTCAACAGACCCACAGGCACACCCAGTGTAAGGACTCTCTGCGGATTTCCTTTTCCAGAGCAAGCTCTGGGCCCTCCAGCCTTCCTTGCTTTACTTCCTGCTGATCCAATTTTCCTGGAATACCCGTCTCTCCTATCTATCTATCTATCTATCTATCTATCTATCTATCTATCTATTTTCTTTTACACCCTCCCCCCACCTTCCGCCCTCCCCCCGCTGTCTTCCTCCATGCTCGGACCATGAATTTCAGGAAACCTGTTCCCTGTAGAGTCAAAATTAAATGCTTCTTTCCACTTCAACAGGTTCTCCATTACAGGACCCACCACCATCGGTCTTGTTTTATACCAGGAGACATTCCTTTCTTTCTCCTCAACTACACTCTAAATTCCTTGAGAGCAGAGACTGTGTTCTATTGATTTTTCTATCTCTGACAGTGCTTGGCACATGGTTGGAGCTCATTAATAATCCCGCACTGGTACATGGCTTAGAGCCCTTTCACGTGCATTTGACTGTTGTTACCAACCCTGCATGGGGGGGTTTCTCCTGAGGTACTGAGGAGGAGATGGAGGGCTCAGAGTTGAGTTGCTTGTCTGAGGTTCTGAGCGAGTAAGTGGCAGAGCTGGATTTAAACTCAGGCCGTTCAGGTTTTAAGTCAGATCACCCCACCCCACCCCACCTCCCTTACGTGCACAGCGAAGCTTGTCCATGAGATGACCTAGGAGATGATGAACAGAAGCTGCCAGAGGCGGAGCTGGGAGGTAGAAGATGCAGAGCTGGTTTAGGAAGGCCGGAGGTGGGGGGGGGGGGAAGAGAATATGAGATTCCTTTTTTTTTTTTAAGATTTTATTTATTTATTTGAGAGAGAGAAAGCAGGAGAGGGGGAAGGGTCAGAGGGAGAAGCAGACTCCCCGCTGAGCAGGGAGCCCAATGTGGGACTCAATCCAAGGACTCCGGGATTTTGACCTGACCCGAAGGCAGACGCTTCACCGACTGAGCCACCCAGGCACCAGAGCCTGAGATTCCTGATAGAAAAATGGCAGTTGAGGGGGCGCCTGGGTGGCTCAGTCAGTGAAGCGTCTGCTTTCAGCTCAGGTCGTGATCTCGGGTCCTGGGATCAAGCCCCACAAGGGGCTCCCTGCTTAGCAGGGAGCCTGGTTCTCCCACTCCTGCTCCTCCTTCCTGTGCTCTCTCTTTCAAATAAATAAATAAAATCTTAAAAAAAAAAAAAAAGGAAAGAAAAGAAAACGGCAGTTGAGAGGGCGGGGATCATCTATGGTAGGTCTGGGTCAGGAACCCGAGAATGTGTTTGAAATGTGGCATAAGAGCAGGTCTCCATAGCACAGCTCACACCTGACCTGGGATCAGATCTTGATCCATTACTCACAGGGCTTCTTGATGATGACACTATTGACATCTTTATTTGGGGGACAGTCCTGTGCATTATAGGATGTTGAGAAGAATCCTTGGCTTCTACTCTCTAGATGCCAGGAGCCCTGAGGTGTGACAGCTACAAATGTCCCCAGATCTTGCCAAATGTTCCCACTTTCATCCTGAGAGCAATTGACCTACTAGATAACCATGAACTAGTCACAGCTTTACTTATGTCTAAAACAGAGCTAAGACCAACCTCAGAAACTTGTTGGGAGGGTTTAATGATGGTGAAGTAAAGAGCTGCCAGTTACCGGGCACAGCACCTAATCAATGAATGTGAGTGCCCTTTCTCCTGGAGAAATATTCCAGAGGCCCCAAGAAGGTGTCCTGATGTGTCTTTGAGCAGAGTCCTCACCTCCCACTGTGTTCCTCACCCTCTGAACTCCAGGTGGCCCTGGGTTTAGTCTGTGAAGCTGATTACCAGCCGGTGGCCCGTGCAGTACGTGAACGAGTTGCTGCCATCCAGCGAAAGCGTGAGAAACTGCGCAAAGCTAGGGAGTTGGAGGCCCTCCCCCCTGCACCAGGACCCCCACCAGCAACTGTCCCCATGACTCCCAGCCCCCCCAGCGTCTTCCCCCCTGAGCCTGAGGAGCCGGAGGCAGACCAGCACCAGCCTTTCCTCTTCCGCCATGCCTCTTACTCATCTACCACCTGTAAGTCACCGCCAACTGTGGCATTTGGGACGTGACCTAGGTCCCAGAACCCCTCTCCTCTGCCCCGCCCCCCCCCCC
>NW_024424897.1:19387194-19422718 GCF_017311325.1 Ursus maritimus | reverse complement strand
GGCCCAGAAGTTTAAGTCAGCAGCACCGTCACTTACCCTGATGTCCACATCTAGCTGCGCAGCTCTTTCTGGGAAAGAATTCTCACAGCACCAGGCCCCTCCTTGCTCAGGCAGCCCCCCTGCTCTGCCACCATTCCCCTCTACTTCCCCTTTTTTGATCCCCTCCCTCCACCACCAGCGGATTGCGAGACTGATGGCTACCTCAGCTCCTCCGGCTTCCTGGATGCCTCAGACCCTGCCTTTCAGCCCCCTGGGGGGGTGCCATCCAGCCCCGCTGAGTCCCATCTCTGCCTGCCCTCGGTGAGAGGGGTCACGTGGGGGGCTCCCAGCCATTCCAAGCCTATGACCTATCTTTCTCCTTGTGAAACCCAACCCATGACCTGGCCCCAAGTCCCTGGAAATCTACCACTCTGTCCTCATCCTCCCTAATTCCCTCTGCCTAGTACCCCAGCACCCTTGACCCCATCTCCCTAGATCCCAACAATTATCGTCCTCTGACCTCATGAACACATTTCCTATTTCAGGCTTTCGCCCTATCCATTCCACGTTCAGGCCCAGGCAGTGACTTTTCCCCGGGAGACAGGTAGGTTCGGGTAGGAGTTGGGGTGCTGGGGTGAGGCATAGGGTGCTCTGGGCTCCCGGTGTCTACTCTGACACTCCTATCTCCATTCCTTTTCCAGCTATGCCTCAGATGTAGCGTCAGGCCTTAGTGATGTGGGAGAAGGGATGGAACGCATGAGGAGACCCCCAGGAAGAAATCTCCGGCGCAGACCTCGATCCCGGCTGCGGGTCACTAGCGTAAGAAGGGGGCACAGGGGATGGGGAATAACCTACAGGACCAGGAGGGAAACTGCCAGGGGGGGTGAGGGAGGTCAGCCAAAAAAGGGGAGAGCAGTATGTGACTGGTACCCTCGAGACAGCCAGTCTAGTTTCTAATACCAGACTTTGGGGACAGAGTCTGCTTCTCTCCACAGTCTGGCCACTGTCACTTGGTTGGAGGGGGTGGGGACATGTGATGAAGACAGAGGGCCTGACAGCCTCCCTTCTGCTGACTTTGAATCTGAAGGTCTCAGACCAGAATGACAGAGTGGTTGAGTGCCAGCTACAGACGCACAATAGCAAGATGGTGACCTTCCGATTTGATCTGGATGGGGACAGCCCGGAAGAGATTGCAGCTGCCATGGTGAGCGGGAGAGAGAGGAGGACAGAGTCTTTGGGTCCAGGACAGGAATCTCCCGTCTGATGTCCCCTGGTGCTGAACTCCCCCTTCCTCCCACCCAACAGCAAGGGTTTTTAAAGTACAGTGACACTGAAGACATCTCTGCCCTTGTATTGGGAGAGATTTTTATTTACTCACTGAGCTTTGGCTCCTCAGCTGGAGCAATCTGATAACATAGGGCATACACAAGTACTGTGGTCAAATACACGCTACACACGTGATCCTGTGTCTGTGAGTAAAGGGTGGCCTGGGGGCAGCGGGGGAAAGAGGGAGAACTTATTCCAGGTCTTGACAGAACAACAGTGAAGACCAGGAAGGGCGGGTCTAGAGGAAGTACAGCATAAGGAAAGGCATGGAAGTAGGGAGTGATTTGGAAGGTGGGGCTTGTGGGGGGCTTCATGAGGAAACCACTGTCACTAGAACTGAGGGTCCCTAGAGGGGAATTGTGGAAGCAAGGTTGGGCACGTAGAGTAGGCACAGATTATAGACAGTCTTAAGAGTTAGACAGAGTGTAACATGGTGAGAATAGGTTTTAAGAAGACCATTCTGCCATGGGAAGCGGGAGAGGGTTGGGGGTAGGGAATCATGGCAGAAAAATACAAGAAACTACAAGTGGTCCAAGGAGAAAATGGATTATGGGGGAAGGGAGGAAGAAAAGGGGTGAATCTGAGGGTTGTTTCAGGAAAATAAGCTACTCTGTAATCCAGTCATTTATTGACGTAGCGGTACATATAGTAGATGCTCAGTAAACACTTGCTGAGTTGAAATGATAGGGAGTTAGGAAGAGGGGCTATCATAGGTGACTTGTAGCGTGAGGAAGCTCGTGGGAGCAGACCATTAAAGGAGAGAGGAAGCTGGAAAATGAAAGCAGGTTTTCTCAGGGGTCATGATGAGCTGGAATGACAGAGGGGCAGGCAGGATCCTCCCCAGGAGCAGGATATGGTCAGGCAGGGCCTGGATCTAGGATCCAGAAGTGGATCTAGGAGTTGTCAGCACAGAAGGGAGAGTGAAGGGAGATGAGCTTGCAAAGCCAGAGGCAGAGAGGGTCCGAGAGTAGGTCTCAGTGGATACCCTCCTTTCTGGGATGGGTAGGAATAGGTCACCAACAGACACAGAGGTGGAGCCTGAGAGGTTGGAGGAGCCCCAGAAGATGTTAGGGAAAACTGAGTGAACAGAGTTTCAAGGAGATGACATAGGGTGAAGCCTAAGGCAAGACCACACTGGTTTTTGTCAGGAGAAGGTCTTTGTGGGAGACCAGTCTCAGTGGAGTGGGGGCAGTGGATTCCAGCCTCTGTGGTGCAGGAGGGAGGGGAATGAGAGAAACATCAGAAACTCTCTTTAAAGCTTCTCCTCCATCGTGTCACTCACCTTGTACCCAGGACAAAGACAAAATATCACTTGACACACAGGCTTATCATCTCTCTTCTAGCCACACTGGATTCTAAATGGTCCTCCGAAGAGGCTGGATGCCTTCCCACTTCTGCCTCCATCTGCTCAGGGGTCTCTTGCCTTGAAAGGCTTCTTTACTAGACTTTTAAGCCCACTCAGATCCCACACAGCCAAAGTGACCCCCTCCCCCCGCAATGGACCACGGGGTCCATTGCCCTCTTTTCTCTCTCTACCATTGTAGCCTCCACTCCTCTGCAGCAGAATTCTCCGGAGACTTGGATCTGCTCTTGCTTTTTGCCCCTACACCATGAATGGCTGGCCACCTGTGGTTAGAGTAAGGGCCCAATTCTGGAGCATGGCCTTTGAAATTCACAGCACTCCCAGCTCTGCTCTGGTCTTCACTGCTTTGTGAATGTACCATGTCCTTTCATGCCTCAGAGCTATTCCTCATGCTGTTCTCCTTGCTCTTCTCTTCCCGATGAACAGCATGGAACAGAGAACAGGGGAAAGGGTGGGCTTTCACATAAGACCCAAGTTCAAATTTCAGCTCTGTGATTCACTAGTTTGGTGAATTAGAACAAGTTTTTTAACCTCTCTGAATCTCAGTTGCTCATCAGTAAAATGTAGATGATAATACTCATTTTGCCAAGATATTTTGATATAGTATGTAATTTATGATGTATGAGAAATGAAATTATATGAGAAGTATCCACACGTGATAGGTCCTCAGTGAAGGGTTGCTTTCTTACTCATCCTTCAAGGCTCAGCTCTGTGAAACCATCCCAGCTCTGTGAAACCTTCCCTCATCCTCCCGGGTGGCATGACCTGCTCTCTCTTTGGAATGGCATTTAAAAAAATTATGGCCAAAAACATATAACATAAAACTTACCATCTTAACCATTTTTTATTTTTAATATTTTATTTATTTATTTGACAGAGAGAGGGGGCGAGAGCACAAGCAGGGGGAGTAGCAGGCAGAGGGAGAAGCAGGCTCCCCACTGAGCAGGGAGTCCGACCTGGGTCTTTATACCAGGACCCTGGGTTCATGACCTGAGCGGAAGGCAGGTGCTTAACCTGCTGAGCCACCAGGCGCCCCCATCTTAACCATATTTAAATGTATAGTTCAGTAGGGTTAAGCATATCCCTGTTGTGAAACAGATCTCCAGAACCTCTTCATTTGCAAATCTGAAACTCTGTACCATTAAACTCTCCCTTTCCTCCTGCTTGTATAGATTTTTGTCTATATGTTGATCATAATGCCTTTCTTACCACAGGCTGACTTGCAGTATATTATGTATTTATGTGTCTCTTCCACTAGACTTTGGGCTTCTTGGGGACCAGGACTTTGTTTTATGCTTCTCTGTATTCCTCACCTAGGACAGTGTACCTGGACCTAGAACCATGCCTGACGCATAGCATGTGCTCCAGTGTTTGTGAAATTGAATGTTACTTTTACCATCGATTGCCTTATTTTTACTTAACTTTGTGTGTGTGTGTGTGTGTGTGTGTGTGTGTGTGTGTGTGTGTACACGAGCCCTGCAAGAGCAGGAGTTGTGTCCAAAAGCATAGGATGCGACAGTGGAAAGAACTCAGGCTCTTGCTTTAGACAAATCTGGGTGCAAATTCTGTGATTTTAGGCAGACTGTTTCTGAGCATTGCTTATCTTAACTCTCAAATGGGGATGTGACTACAGACCCCGGAGAGCCATTGCTGGCGTTAAATGAAATAAGACCCGTGAAGCATCTGGGCTATAATGCATCCTAGGAATGTTAGCTCCTGTCCTTCAGGCTGTAGTTCTCCTTACACCACACGGTGCCTGGCATACAGTAGATACTTACTGAATACCTGCTTTAGGTTGGTGGTTGGCAGAGCAGTGAGGTGAAGGGTTAGCTTTTAAAGATCAGTGCAGGGGGGCAGGGAGGAGTGGGATCACTGAGCCCTCCCTCCTCTTCCTGCTGACCCCTTGCCAGGTGTATAACGAGTTTATTCTGCCCTCGGAGCGAGCTGGTTTCCTGAGCCGTATTCGGGAGATTATCCAGCGAGTGGAGACCCTGTTGAAGAGAGATACTGGCCCTGTGGAGGCTGCTGAGGTCTCCCTGAGCCCCCAGGTGAGACCCTTCGGGTCACCTCCACCTCTCTGCTCTAGACTTCATTGCTCTCTGCCTTCACCCGTCCCCTTGGCTGTACCTCCTTCATGTCTGGGACCCTAAGACAATGGTTCTTTTTTTTTTTTTTTAAGATTTTATTTATTTGACAGAGACAGCCAGCGAGAGAGGGAACGCAAGCAGGGGGGGTGGGAGAGGAAGAAGCAGGCTCCTAGTGGAGGAGCCTGATGTGAGACTCAATCCCAAGACCCTGGGATCACGCCCTGAGCCGAAGGCAGACGCTTAACGACTGTGCCACCCAGGTGCCCCGAGACAATGGTTCTTACCCCATTTGAGAAGCTGAGGAAAGCTGTGGGCCCTTGTTCTAGAAAAATGTGTTCAATGCGTACTTTTCAACTCCATTTTGATAGAATTTCAGTCTTACAGAGAGAAATTGCAAGAACTGCACTAAGAACTCCTAGATACCCTTTGCCCAGATTTGCCAATTGTCAGTGTTTGGTCACATGAACTTTATCACTGTCTTCCTCCCTCCCCCCCTATTATGTACATGCACATATTATTTTTTTCTGAACCACTCGAGAGTAAATTGCAGACATCATACCTTTACATAGCTGTAAATATTTTAGCACATGCGCTTGTGAGTCCCTTGGAAGTCCTCTATGGATTCCTAGAGGTTCATCGGTCCCAGCTGAAGCCCGCTCTGAATGTCCCATCTGAGACTCAACTCTTCCCCACTGTGACCATGGGCCCCATTCTCTCCCTCAGGAGGAGCCAGCACCATTACCTGCCCTCTCAGGCCCCCTCCCAGACCCATCCCGTGGTATGTACTGAGTTCTGTCCCTGCTTACTCATCACAACCCTTGGGGTTTCTCCTGGGAAGGGCATAGGGAATGGGGGACTGGGAACTCAATACTCCTTCCTCGCCAGCAGAGCTCCAGAGCAGCACCTCCCTGGAGCAGAGAAGCTGGGCAGCCTTCTCCACCTCCTCATCTTCTCCTGGAACCCCCTTGTCTCCTGGAAACCTGTTTTCCCCTGGAACCCCTGTTTCCCCAAGTCCCATCTTCCCGATCACTTCTCCCCCATACTGCAGCCCCTCCCCATTCTCCCAAGTGTCTTCAGATCTCTCACCACACTCCCCTGGCTCTCCACTTGTGTTCTCCCCCAGTGCCGCCCAGTTCCCCGGCCCAGCCTCTCATTCTCTGCAGAGCTCAGTCCTCCCTTTTCCGCCTGCCTTCTCTCCCGGTTGCTCCCAGGTCACTCTTACTCCTCCTTCCTTTCCCCCCTGCCCCTCCACTTCTCTCCTCCCCTGCACCACAGCAGCCCCTCTCCTCTCTCTGGCTAGTGCCTTCTCACTGGCTGTGATGACTGTGGCCCAGTCCCTGCTGTCCCCCTCACCTGGGCTCCTGTCCCAGTCTCCTGCAGCCCCTCCTGGTCCCCTACCTAGCCTGCCCCCGCCCCCTCCCCCTGCTCCTTGTGGCCAGGATAGGCCTTCACCCCCAACAGCTGAGATGGAGAGTGAGGTGAGTAGGAAACCAAGAGGGATGGTTAGGGGCACTCCATTCTGGATCATTTCCTTCCTCATGGACCCACACTTTGTAGGCCCTGCCAAATCCTGGTCGGCCACTCCTGGGTGAAGCCAGACTAGAGCCCATCTCTGAAGGTGAGGCCTCTGATCACTGACCTCCCCCTGCCCATTATTCTCACTTCATATCCTGCCACTGATTTCTCTCCCTCCTTCCATGATTCCTTCCTTGTCACTCTACAGAGGGAAAGCCGCAGCTTGTGGGGCGTTTCCAAGTGACTTCATCCAAAGAACCAGCTGAGCCTCTTCCCCTGCAACCAACATTCCCAACTCTCTCCAGTTCCCTGAAGCCTCCAACCCCTCAGCTGACCTCAGAGAGCTCAGACACAGAGGATAGTGCTGGGAGCGGGCCAGAGGCCAGGGAGGCTCTGGCTGAGAGCGACCGTGCAGCTGAAGGCCTAGTGGCTGGAGCTGAGGAGGAAGGGGACGATGGGAAGGAACCCCGAGTGGGGGGCAGCCCCCCACCCCAGAGCCATCCCAGCCCAGTGTGGATGAACTACTCATACAGTAGCCTGTGTCTGAGCAGTGAGGAATCCGAGAGCAGTGGGGAGGATGAGGAATTCTGGGCTCAGCTGCAGAGTCTTCGGCAGAAGTGAGTCTGGGGAGGAAGGACAAGAGGTGGACTTGGGAGAGCCAAGTGTGTGGCTAGTGCTCATGCTCCTGGTGTATCCTCAGGCACTTGTCAGAGGTGGAGGCACTACAGACACTACAGAAAAAGGAAATCGAGGACTTGTACAGCCGGCTTGGGAAGCAGCCCCCACCGGGTATCGTGGCCCCAGCGGCTATGCTGTCCAGCCGCCAGCGCCGGCTCTCCAAGGGCAGCTTCCCCACCTCCCGCCGCAACAGCCTGCAGCGCTCCGAGCCCCTGGGCCCTGGTGAGACTGCAGTGGCCCAGCTCCCATCTTTCCTGGGTCCCCTTCCCTACTGATCTGGCTTTCTTCCAGGCCCTGGGGGTCTGCCCCTTGGTTTGGGGGGACTAGCCCCCCTCTCCTCTCCCCGTGGCCCCTTCCCTCACTCAGTGCTCTCCCTCCCCATCCTGCACCCAGGCATCATGCGAAGGAACTCCCTGAGTGGCAGCAGCACCGGCTCCCAGGAGCAGCGGGCAAGCAAGGGGGTGACATTCGCCGGGGATGTTGGCAGGATGGTGAGGGCGGGCCCAAGGGAGGGCGAGCCCAGGGAATGGTAACTGACTGCAGCTTCACCCTCCTCCCATCCTGGAGGTTTCTTCAGTGCTTTTTCTTTTCCCTCCAGTGAATTCAGAACAGAAGCCATGTGTCTGCCCCACACCAGGGCCCACCATGGAGCTTGTGCTCTCAGAATCTGCTGACCAACACAATTCTGCAAGAAGGCCCCAGTACTGAGGGAGTAGAAGGCCAAGGGGGCACGGAGAGTGCTGCTCCATTATAGGGAAGAGCCAAACATGTGGGAACCATTTACTCTGTGTAGAAGGTGTCAGTTCTGCATCCTCATGCCTCCACCTCCCCAGCCGAGCGTCAACCACTAAGCAATCCCACTCAAGCCCTGATGCTCCTAGAGACACACTCCCAGCTGAGCAAGTGTAGGGGGTGTACTCACACTAGAATTAGCAACAGCCAATAAAAATGCTGGAAACTAGGATTCTGTGACCCTCTATCTGTCGTGCCTTTAAGAACAGGGGGGTAAAGCCTTGTGGGGTAGGGCAGGGGAAAATTTAGAAGAGACTCTCCTCACAATGGGAAGCAAGGCTAGCAGCTGCCCAGCCTTCTGACTTCCTGCCAGCAGTTCATGAGGAAACTGCAAGGTAAATGATCTGTTTGACCAAGCTAAGATCTCATCCAGACCCCACCTTAGGCCTAGAGAGGCAGGCCCAAGTGGAAATTAAGGAAGGCTGTCCCTCATCTTTCATCTACCCCTCTCTCTCAGAATGGGAAAAGGCAGGAAAATTGGAGTAAGGATGTTTTGTTTTTAAGGGTAGAGGACAGAAGAGTGACCTTCCCTCCCTGAAGACGTGGTTCAGTCTCACACAGCCCTGTGACCCACCATGATCTCTCCCTTAAATCAGATGGAAAGATCTCACGGAAAAAGCAATTCTAGTTAAACATTTACAGCTCCCTGGGGCAATGCCACTGCTGCCCCCACCGCCTGTGGAGCTTTCCAGCATAGTCATGCCATCCCTCAGCCTTAACACACTCATTTGGCTCCAAGAGAGGTGACTCAGTTTATTATTCTCAACCTAACTCCATCTTTCCCATTTTAGGCTCCAACACTACACAGAGCTGCCACCCCCACCCCCGCAACAGCTAAGTCCCTGGGAGGTAAAGAGGGTAAACCACAAAGTCAGAAATCCTGAGAAAAGCCAAGATCATGTAACTCTCAAACAAAGAAACAAAATACAAGCAGGGCTCAGTGACTGGAAACAGTTTGTGTAAAGTGGGCAATATTCCCTTGACCTGGCCAAATGCAAAAAATTCTTGGGCTCAATCATCGTCCAAGGTTGAGGCCAGCAATGCTGTATGCAGGCTTCGATTTTTATAGGGTCATGGGGCATCATCCACCATGTGAAGGGGCTCCAGCAGGTTGGAGACATGCAGTGCCCATCCGGTTCAAGGTCCTGATGCCCTCTCCAGGGCTCGGGCTCGGGCAGCTTTGGCCTCATCCTCCAGCTCATCTAGGAAACGCTCCTGGGACACGGAGTAGAAGGTGTAGCCATCTGGGGAAGTGGGTTCAGGAAACCTCTTGGAGTATACATATTGCCTTTTCCCAGACTTTGTCCACCACCCTTTTTACTCTCTCACCCTCCCAAATCAGTGATTCGATCTTCTGCCCTCTGCTTTTCTGAGCCCTGACCCCGATTCCGTTATTATTAATACGTTGTATTAAAAAAGCATCTCAAAATGACAAAATAAGGTACATTAAACGCTTGGCTCGGCAACAGAAATGGCCAAGACTTCATAGCTCGGGCTCTTTTTAGCAACCCCCACACTGCCCTACTACGCGCCTCTGCTCCCCTGCCCCCTTATGCCGTCTCCTGAGCCTACAGTCTGGATGGATACAAATAGCTAACACCAGGGCCCCGATGCCCAGGCCGGTCACGATGTTCCGGGTCCGCCGCTGTGGCAGACTCTTCTGCCACTGGGCGAGCTGCACCTGCCGCATGAATTGCAGCTGCTCGGGAGTCAGCTTCTCCCGAGTCGGGTCGATGCGCTGAGCCACAGGGGCCTTTCCACTCTTAGCATGGACAGGGTCACCAGCTCCCGGCGCTGCCATGTTGCCGCTCCGCCCTTCGTAGTCCCAGGGCGCGAGGCTTGCTGGGAATAACTGTCCAGGGCCACTGCAAGGGAGGCTGGGAGTTGTAGTCCGCGTTTTCTTTCTCGAAGCGAGTGCGGCTCTAGGTCTTAGAGGAAGAGCGCAGCGGGGCGGGCGGGGGGAGGTGTCGGCAAGCGGCGGAGCTTTCTGATTGGCTGAGGGGTCTGCGGCCGTTGGGGCGGGAAAAGGCTGTGGAAGGCTCGAGGCCGCGGTGGGAATTGGGTTTTCCTCAGACTTGAGGCGAAGACAAGCGCACAGAAGGGGACGAGGAAGCCAGAGTGTGGCAGAAGACTCCAGAGGGAAGCTAAGGGGGTCGGTTTATGGGTCCAGGGAGCCGTCCAGGGATACCCAAAGGCTTCTGAAAATGGACGGACCTGTGAGGTCAAGATTGGCCTCCCTCAGTGACTTTCAGTTCGGAGCTGTCGCCACAGAGACGATCGAAGACGCTCTGCTCCACCTGGCGCAGCAGAATGAGCAGGCCGTGCAGGAGGCTGCCGGCCGGATGGGCAGCTTCAGGGAGACCCGGATCGTGGGTGTGGACGCAGGGCTGGGCAACGGGTTTCAAGGGAGACTGGGGCACCCGTCTTTGAGACTCAGTGGGAGTCTCTCATGGGAGACCCAGTTTACCTTATTCATTCAAATAAGTGTTGTTAGTAACTGCTAGATGCCAGGTGCAGGGGATGTGGTGGTGAACGAGATCCACCAGCACCCTACCCTTGATTTCAACCCGTACCGAGGGCTTATCCGCACCACTTGGGAGAGCAGGACAGAACGGAGACCCCGTCCCTGCTTTGGAGGCTGTAGAACAAATCCGTAAACGACTAGGTACCAGGACGGCTAGATAAGTGACATACCAGATCGCAGAAGCTTTTATGCGGATTGAAAGGAGTGATAGGGTGAGGCGAGGGTAGGAAGAAGTAAGGCAGACCTCGAAGAAGGATGACATTTTGGCTGGTGAAGGTGGAGGAGGGGGACAGCGTTTCTACCAAAAGGGAAGGATAACAGGAGTAAACCCACCGAAATAGAGAAGCTTGGGGTGAGTGTGGGTGGAGCGCTTAAGTCCACGTTGTCCAGAGCATGTGGAAGAATAGCTGAAATTAAAACTAGAAAAGTAGTTTGGAGACATTCTGTGTGGAATGCCAAGGGGAGGAGTTTATACGTAGCTTAGTAGGGAAACAAGAAGGCATTGAAGGTTTTCAAATAGGGGAGTGATGTGACTTTAGCCTTTGCCCTAGAAAAGATTATGTTGGCTGTGATGTAAAGAATGGTTTGGAGTAGAGAGAGGGACAGGAGGGAGGTAGACCAGTGGAGTCTGTGTCAGTAATTTAGGCAATAGGACAGAGGGAATGACAAGGGAGGATGGATTAAAAACATTTCAGAGATGAAATCTGGGACTCTGCAATGGATGAATTTAAGAGGTGAAGAAGGCAAAGGTGACCATGCCAAAGGGTTGAGGCTAGAAGAATGGGAGTATAGTGGTACCATTACGAGAAACGCACACATCCATTAAAAAATAAAACAGGAGGAAGCGTGACCTTTGGGAAAGTAACAGCTTTGGTTTGGATCTACTGAGTCTCAAGTGTTTGTAGAACATCTAAAGGAGGGTTTCTAGTGAGCTGTTTAAAAAATAAGTCAGGGGGCGCCTGGGTGGCACAGCGGTTAAGCGTCTGTCTTCGGCTCAGGGTGTGATCCTGGCGTTCTGGGATCGAGCCCCACATCAGGCTCTTCTGCTTTGAGCCTGCTTCTTCCTCTCCCACTCCCCCTGCTTGTGTTCCCTCTCTCGCTGGCTGTCTCTCTCTCTGTCGAATAAATAAATAAAATCTTAAAAAAAATAAGTCAGAAGAGAGGTCAGAACTAGACATAAAGGTTTAGGAGTTATCTTCATAACGATACTGTTGAAAACTGGTAGAGAATGCATCTGAGAGCGAGAAAAGAGAAGCAGGTCAAGACAGTTCCTCGGGAGACATTTTGTGTTCAGGCAATTGGAGTAGGAAGAAGAGTCATGAAGGGAACTAAAAATATGGTTGGAAAGGAAGGAACAAAACCAAGACACCTTTGGAAGCCAAAAGTTTCCAGAAGGATGATGGTCAGCAATTTCATATGCCTCAGGGATATGAACGACGGAATAAAGGTTGCAAAAGGGTGATGCTATTTAATAATTGGACATATTTGCTGGCCTTTGAGATCATTGTTTTAGCAAGTTAGGAAAAGTTGCCAAACTGCAGAACGTTAGGGAATTCACGAGGAAGTGGAAGCTGCAGGTTTAAGCCAGGCTTTCAAGAAAGTTAACAGTGATGGAAACTAGGGAGATGAAGAGCGCTAGATTAAGAGGGTAGAAGGCGCGGAACTTTCAGTTAATAAATGTGTTTGTGAGTGCAGGAGGGAGATCCAGTAGAGGGGGGAGGCCTAACCATCACCCATTGCACCTAACCCTAGCTTAGTTTTCTTGGCAAATTGAACTGGAAAATAGAAACAATCACCCAGATATTTCAGGCCCAAACCAAAACCAAACCAAACAACTATGTACTCACACACAAACAAAACAGAAACAAAGCCTAAACTCCAGCAAATAAAGGGACTAATAACACACAATTATATGTTCTAGGGTATTTTGTTTATTTGCTTAAACTAATTATCTTCTGCTAATTTTCTGTTGGGCACTGAGAGCCGGGCTTTAGCTTCTGCAACAGTAAGGTTTAGTACATATGTGTAATGTGTATCAAATAGACTGTTCAACTTTGTGCTAGCACAACTTCTACATGCCTAAGAAAGTCAGATTTTCTCTGAAGACACATGGCCATTTGACTATGCGTAATTCTTTACTGATCAGTACTAAAAGTCCCAAGTTCTACAGGAGCTTCCTTTGTTGAGAACTAACATTTACCCTTGTTTCCACCCTCTAATGATATTGCAAACTAAACAGAATTCTATCTGGGGCTGTTCTTTCAAAGAGAAACAGAGGCAGCCTAAGATCTTGCCAAGGTACCTTGCCCTTCCCACCTCCCCAGTGACTTTGCTCCCACACCCCAAAATGGGCTATGTTCCCTGATCTAGGGGACATTTCTTCAAAACAAGCCACTCCACAGTAACAAACTTGCTGCTGGGGAGAGGCTCAGCCACTGCAGATTTACCCAACAAACTGGTGGTGGGGAGATGGTGTCCAGCTGTAAGGTGAATCGTGTTTGTAAAGCAATGGGAGTTCTCCAGAGGGTGGTTACTAAACAAACAGGGTTATAAAGAATATCAAAGCTCCAGGAGGGACTTTGCTGTTCCTGTCAACATTCCACTGAAAACAGAATATAGGGGTTAGGGTTTTTATCTGTCCAAGAATCTCCCTTGAAGCTGGAGGTTCCCAGCATGGTGTAGAGGCCAGCTCGACCAGCTGGTATGTTTGTGTGTAGCTGGCCAAGCCTTTTATCAGCTGAGACCCACAGGAAGGCTCAAGGGTCACTAAGGGGGCTTGGTAAGCCCTTGTCTTTGGTGCCCAGTCAGCCTCCTTTTCATGCCTCTGACCTGCCTATTGGCAGGAAAGGGAACTTAGCTCAGCTTGGGTTGTTTCAGTCTCCTTTCTCACCCCCTGACCCTCTTCCCTTGACCCCATCATGGCTTTTACACAATGCCAAGAGTTCACAGAGTGGTTTTGGTTGTACCTTGTGAATTAGTCTCTTCTTTCTTGTTTTGGCAGAGTTTGTTTTTCTCCTGTCTGAACAATGGTGTCTGGAGAAATCCGTGAGCTACCAGGCTGTAGAAATCCTAGAAAGGTAAAGCCCTGTGCATAGGTCTTTGTGAGTGGTACCTCTCAGAAGGACTAATATACCCTTAAACATCTTTAAAAAGGAAAAGAAAAAAGTACTGTCGCCCTTTAGCACGAGACCTGGTTTGGCACCCTCTATTACTTACAAGTGTCCATGTCTCAGCTACGGACTGAGATTGGAGAGGAGGAAATCCGCATAGTTTGCTGCACAAACTCCTTTTAGTTTGTGAGAATGTGGATTGTTTCCTCTCCCCTTCCCTTCCTTCTAGGTTTATGGTTAAGCAGGCAGAGAATATGTACAGGCAAGCCACGACCCAGCTGAGAGAGAAGAAGGAGCCTCAGAATTGGAAGGCTCTGAAAGAGCAGCTTTTCAGCAAGTTTATCCTGCGCCTAGTGTCCTGTGTTCAACTGGCCAGCAAGCTTTCCTTCCACTACAAAGTAAGGAGCTGGGGTCCTCCTGCGCACCTGTTAGCAGAAACCAGCTCGTCCACAGAGGACTGTGAGAAACCTCCCAAGTTAGGTGTTACTACTCCTGTGGAAACTCCAGGCTGCAATTATGCTTCCTAAATAAGCACACCACACCACACACACACACACACACACACACACAGAGAGAGAGAGAGAGAGAGAGAGAGAGAGAGAGAGAGAGAGGCAGTTCTTAAATAGCCTGAAGTTCTGTTCCCAAGGTGTAATTGCTGGACAGATGCCATCATTTATACAGGTCACCTTTCCTCCCCTTGGACCCAAGGACAGTTTATGTAAGGTGCCTGAATTGCCAACAGGCCTATCAGTATTAGACAAACTGTTACATTTATAGAGGATAAAATGTTTCCATACCCCTACCCAATGCCTGTATGGTAAAATGTTCCCTTATTCCCGCAGCAAATATTCACTGTCTTCTATGGCCAGAGGCTGCACTAGGTGCCATGGGTACAACAAGTAAAAATATTGCCTGCGCTGTCAAGGAATTTATTATCCAATGGGAGAAGACACGCAGGCAAACAATGTGGGAGGGTGCTCTGATTCGTGTAAACACAGACAGCTGTGCGTGTACCTCCGCGGCCTGGGAAAGTCAAGCAAGTGTATTTTCTTGAAGCGGGTAGGTAGGTGTGGGGAGGAGACGGGTGGATGCTAAGAAAGAGGCAGAGGAGTTCAGGAGAGCGGGGAGAGCGGAGGAGGAAAGGGAGCTCCAGACACAGGAAACAGCACGTGTACTGGCTTGGAGAGCTGGACAGGCTCGGGACCTGCAAGTGATCCTATGTGACAAGCGTGGGGCGTGAGGGGCAATTGCCAAGAGAGAAGATGTGATGAAGGCATGGGCTGGATTGTGAGCAGCTTTGTGTGCTATGCCAAGATGTGTGACCTTTAGTCTGACACCCTTCTCTCTCTCTCGCACTGTTTTGTTTTTCTTCGCTCAGATTATCAGCAACGTTACAGTCCTGAATTTCCTCCAGTCTCTAGGGTATGCACACACTAAAGAAGAACTGCTGGAGTCAGAGCTTGATGTTTTGAAGTCCCTGAACTTCCAAATCAATCTGCCTACTCCCCTGGCATATGTGGAGATGCTTCTGGAGGTTTTAGGTACTCTATTCAGTGTGTCAGGGCATGTGGGTTGGAATCTTCCATAGAAGGCAATAAGAATGTGCCCAGGGGTCTGGAAGCAGTGGGCAGAACCCGCCAATGAGAAACAGCAGGAGGCCTGGGATGACCGAGTCATGTGCTCCCACTGGTGCCTGTCAGGGAAGGAAACTCCGGTCTCAGCACCTGGCTGCTATTTGGACTCGCTAGGCACTCTCTTACTGCAGGATCAAAGAGGTGATTTTCTAGAGAGGCATGAGATAAGAGGGGAACAAATATACTCTAATTGTATATACACAGCAGATGGAGATTTCTTAATCTCTCCCTTTATCCTTTGAAATTGACCTCCAACTAAAGAGGTTTCCTACAGTAGAACACACTAGCTCAAGAGCTTTATGTCACATGTAACGGTGATTATGATCAGAGAGGACCCACTTACCGCTCTTTGCCATGCCCATACTCCATCTAGGATACAATGGCTGTTTGGTCCCGGCCACACGGTTGCACACAACCTGCCTGACCCTGCTCGACCTTGTCTATCTCCTGCACGAACCCATATATGAGAGCCTGCTGAGGGCATCAATTGAAAATTCCGTACCCAGTCAGCTGCAAGGGTAAGGCAACTCCTTTAGGGTAGGCCTCTTCCAGGAACAGTGAATTAGGAGCATACCTCGAGAACATACCACGGGGATGGAATTTACCCAATAAGGCATCCAGTCCGCAGTTAACCTGTGCAGGTTACCCGGTTTTAATGAACTCCCAATATGTTGCTTGGATGCAGATGACTGAGCCCAATCAGCAAAAACCCTAAAGGGTTTTGCTTTTAAATTTAAATGACTGCGGGTGACTAACATACTTTCTTTCATAGTTCTTCCTTTACTGCTGCTTCGATTGGAGATTACTGGACTGCCTTCTAGTCGCTTAGGAAAAAAAGCCAGTCACAGGGTTGCAACTTGGACAAAAGTGTTTGATTACTGTAAAGTCAGACTGGTAAAAAGGCTCCCAGTTACATTTGTTAGGGAGACAGATGGGACAACAGAGGCCGATAAACCAGTCAGGACGTTCAGGTTTTAATCCCAGGTGGGTTAGGGGAGGGGGGCCAATTAGCCATTACTTGGCCATTTCCTTCCATATTTAAAAAAGTCCAAGATGATCAACATAAACAACTCACAGTTGAAGTCCCATGCCCTAGTATTTGGAAGATCAAGTTCCATTCAAGCTCCAAAATTAATATGGTTTTAATCACTCAGGGAAAAGTTTGTTTCAGTGAAGGAAGACTTCATGCTGTTGGCAGTAGGAACCATTGCGGCGAGTGCTTTCATCCAAAACCACGAGTGTTGGAACCAGGTGCGCACCACTGAGCGGGACTGGCACGGTCAGAATTCACTTAATAGAAAGCAGTCTCCCATCAGTTAGAGGAACAGAGAAGACAACTTATAAAAGAGAAGTCGAAACCCAGCATGAGGATGCGTAAGCAGGATTTGTGGGAGGAAACACCAGGATATGTCTGGAAAGTGCTCTCCAGTTTTCCCCTTATGGAACTGGAAATGGAGGACCACGTTCGGCTTCTTCCTTTCCCTTTCTGATGATAACCCACTCTTATGTTCAGGTCCAATAAGTACATCCTCCCCAATAGAAGACAATAGGCCCAAATGCCCTCTTCGTATGTCACAGACCTTATCTCCAGCAGAATGAAATGTCTAGCAGAAACTTTCCAGGCTAACACTAGCAGGGTAAAGGGATCCTAATGTCATCTGGCCCTTGGCAAACACTGGGATCTGGATTTAATCTTCTCTGTAAACGCAGAGAAAAAATTTACATCTGGCTTGAGAGAACAGCCCGATGTGTCTGTCTGTGCACTAAAACATGTTGGGATGATTTAGTAATACGAAATCTGTCTGTTTCTGAAGGTTGTGGGGCATTTGCAGAGCATCACTGGCATTGCCTTGGAAAGCATCGCTGAGTTCTCTTACGCAATCCTGACTCACAGCGTGGGAGCCAACACTCCGGGGCGACAGCAGCCTGCTCTTCCCCCCCTGGAGGCCAGAGCTCTGAGGGCCGCTCCCTCCTCCAACACTTGAGGCGCGCTCAACCCACCACAACCCACCACGTACAAACAGCCTCCGTCCCGCGTGTCCCTCCTTTCGTTACTCTCAGACTCAGGGTACACAAGTTCCGAGTATCTTTTGAACTATGTTTTGTATTCCAACTCCATGCTCCTTTTTCTGCATCAAAGAAAGAGTGAAAGCTGACGAGCATGTCCTTTTTGCCGTATCAGACTGAAAATGTCAAGGAGCTGGGAGGAGACAGAACATTAGTGAAGTTGGTTCGTTTTTGTTTAACAAGATATTTATAGCTTTTCCTTAACTGTTCATTTCATTGAGACAGAACACCAGACATGGAAATTAGTATTAGCCAGGGGCTTGAAAACCGGGACTGTTTGGGTGACCTTGACTGAGCATCAAGGAGGCAGCCTTTATTTCCCCTTAGAGTTAGCGTAACATCTCTGTTCTGTCATTGAGATGTATACAAATGGGGCTTCCTCTACAGCTGACTGTTTCCACTAGTGTTAGTTTTTTAAAACTAACACTAATCCATCTCTAAACATGTTTCGACAGAATTTCCACATCCCTGCACTTGAACTCAACACTCCCAGAATACAAAGTACTCTATCTTAGTCAACAAAAAACCCAACAGTGCACCTCTGGGCAGTTATCAGACTGCAGTGAATCTTTTATTACAAATAATTAAATCTCTCCATAATGTCTCAGACAATATCAAACACCATTTCATATTTCTAACAGAGAACAGAGCAGGCAGTCAGCACTGGAACCAAGTGAGGACAAGTGTTAAATTTCAAGCTTCTGATCACACCCCCTGGTGACCAAAGCTTATGTGTCACTTTCTCACGTGACCGACTGTACGTCTCACACATCTTGTCACAGTGGAGACAGAAGTTTCTAGTTCATCTTGTAAGTGCAGGCAGTTGAGAGAGATAAAACCCAGTGAAAACACATCTATCTCAATTCAACTCAGTTAACAACAACAACAACAAAAGTAAATTTAAATTAGTTGTTTTGAGGGGAAAGAGGGCAAGGAAGGTATGGGGTTAGTTAAGAGTCAAAACTATGACAAACGCTGGTAGCTATACACGGCATGTTGTAGCTCTGGAAACTACCTGTCACGTGATATTCTAAAATAAAGTGGCTTCTGTGGATTTTTTTTCTTTTTTGGTATTGTAAACATGTGCTGTTTAATAGTACCCGAATTTAATTTAAAACATTTTTTTCTCTTTGCAAACAAAACAAAATTTAAAGCCTTTAAGGCAAACATCTCCCTAAGGAAAAAAAAAGTCATTTGTTATAAAACTGTGAGGACACCCAAGCAAGCCCCCACTTAAGATTCGTCAGCATGAACTTGAGAGCTTTTGTCCACTGTTCCTCAGAGTTAAACTGGGTTTTGATGGAATAGGAGCCGCCACTGCCTCCTGTGTCTTCAATCTTGCCTTTCTCCACATCCATCCTGCAGATGGACAGAGCAGAGCTCATTAGTAACTGAGACCCGAGTTAAGTCAGTTCGGGCAAATGGGCAGGGACTTGATCATGGGACCATTCACGTCATTTTATCTATTAAAGAACTCTTGGCCAGGAATGCTAGTGTATTTTGGATTTGCTTGAAAGCCAAACATCAAGAAGGCTGTCACAAGAGCCTCATTGTCATTGCAGAGTACAGGGACAGGTCACACACCCAAACAAATGAGAAGCCGGGAGCAGAGGGCATGTGGGGGTTACAGTACTCCTGACCGTTTTCCTAGGCATCCCTGAACTCACAGGGAGAGAAGGGAGGCAGAAGAAAAGAAATGCTTTGTTTTGGGGTGACAGAAGCAGCTTGGCGTTACTCTCTTGAACTAAGGTCTCTATCACTGGGCTCCTACAAAATTTGACCAAAGGAAGCATTCCTGTATATTTCCAAGGGCTGAAGGGGAAAAACTTCCTGAAATTAGAGAGCTGGTTTGAGCTCTGTGCTACAAAAATCCCCCCAAAGCACCAAAGATAATATTCTTTCTCCTCAGGGACCAGGCGGTCACATTCGGTCCTGCTTGGAATGCTGAATCCGTCTCTTCCCATCAGTGTTATGGGATTTTGCAGCATTGCCCGCTTTCCCACCATTTACACTGTTTGCTTCCATTCTTACTGCCCCTTCAGCTCTGCTCTGTTTGGTCCCACTCCAGGTGCGTTCAGCATTAAGGAATACTGACCTGTAAGGAAGACAAAAGCGTGTCTCGCCTTTCTCAACCTCTTCTTTGAACTGCTGCACACAGTCCAGGAACGCCACCATGGCATGGTCAAACTTGTTGTCCCAGAAAAACCGCAACCCCCCAGAACAATATAATGGCAGCTCCTGCCCAAGAAGAGAGAGAACCAGCTGAGGGGGCGGCGCCGAGACAGGCTACCAGAGATCGCGGCCAAGCCCAGCAACCTCTCAAGTCATGTTCTGTCTGTATTCCACTGGGAACAGTCCACTTGGGCCAATCCGATGCACCCGGAACTGCTTCGCCATCACCGGAAATGTATTAAACCCCTATCTCACAGTGATTCCTTTCGACCCCAGCACACACCTCCTCCTCCTTTGTGCCCTCAGCCCTTTTCAACAGACTGTAAAAACCTCCTTGGTGTCTCCAGGCCCCGAAGAGCTACTCCTGAACTAGACAAGACACTGAACAAGACATGGGGTCATGAGACCCCTCTAAGAAAGAAAGAAAGAAAAATGCTATTATCAAAAGTAACCCATTCCATCAGGAGGTACAAGGATCCTGCATTCCACTGAAAATGGGGCTTCCCAGAATACCTTCGATTTGTCTGTCAGAGACTCCAGATACGAATGGTTGCCGTAGGGAACAAGTCGATACCTAAAATGAAGACGCACATGGAGACGGATAGAGGATTCCTTCTAAAGTGATTACTGGAATGTTATAACCTGGTGGTTTTCAGCCTTCATCCTACCCAAGGACTACTTTTATTTTTCCCACCCCTCTCTCTCACCTCCCCATAGACTCCATGTTTAAAAGACGTTGTTTACCAAACAAACTACAGTTACTATATAATTGTCTGGGGGTCTTTCATTGGTACGTGTAGGTTTTGTTTAGGTTGAAAAAAACAAAAGCTGAAAACAGCTTGAGGAACCACCAAGGGTCTGCACACGATGGGCTGGGGACCACAGCTCTGGTCGTGCAGTTCAAGGACCGCTGGATGAGTGGAAAGAGCCCTGTCGTAAGGGGGGAAATTGGAAGCGGAATCTCCACAGACAGAAAACTCTGTGTGTTGGGAGCAAGGGCTCCGGCCACAGCAGAGGAGTGAGGGGCTGGAGATACAGATTATATCCGGGACGAGCCACACCCCAAGAAAGGAGGGGCAATTCTTACCTCTGGAATTTCAGGCCCATCTTATTGGCCAGGGCATGCAGCAGCAACACCGTCTGGCCCCAAGCAGCATTGATCTCATTCCATTCCACGGGAACACTGGGCAGGCGACCCAGTCGGAAGTTATTGATCGTGCCGAACTGTCCGCTGTGCCTGGAGGAAGGCAGGAGGGTGGGGGGAAGTACAGGGACCCCTGAACACTCAGCAACTTGAGACTTCGGGCTCACACCCAAACCCTCACATGAATGTCTCTCCTCATCTCCACACTCACATACCCAAGCTCTACTTGGCACTTTATTTATTTATTTAAGAAGCTCTATGCCCAACGTGGGGCTCAGACTCACGCCCCCAGGATCAAGAGTTGGACGCTTTACCGACTGAGCAAGCCAGGCGCCCCTCTACTTGGCACTTTATTTATTTATTTATTTATTTATTTTTTTTTTAAAGATTTTATTTATTTATTCGACAGAGATAGAGACAGCCAGTGAGAGAGGAAACACAAGCAGGGGGAGTGGGAGAGGAAGAAGCAGGCTCATAGCGGAAAAGCCTGATGTGGGGCTCGATCCCATAACGCCGGGATCACGCCCTGAGCCGAAGGAAGGCACTTAACCGCTGTGCCACCCAGGCGCCCCTACTTGGCACTCTAAACACGTGTCCAAACGTGAGTCGTCATCTTTCCCCCTGTGCTCAGATGCCAAAGCAGAAACGGGGAACATCATTCTTGAATGCTCTCTCTCTGCTCCCTCCCCTCAAAAACCACCAAGCTCTCTTGATTGGACTTCCTAAGTATCTCTTCAATCTATCCACTTTTTTCCAAACTCAATGCCGCTGCTCTATCTTCGTCCGCTTAGAGTCCTACTGACAAGTCTCCTTACCACTGGCACTGCCCTCCTCCCCCCAACACTTCCCACGCCGCAGGTGAGGCCATCATTCACAAATGCAAATGCAAGTATGTCACCTCTCTGCATAAAATGCTTCAGTGGTTTCCACTGCCCTTTGGACGAAGCCCAAATCCCTTCATGAGGCCTACGAGCTCCCTGGGGAACTGGTCACTCTCCAGTTTCATATCCTGTCATTCTCCCCTTTACACTCAATCTCCAGTCACAATCAGCTCCTTTCAGTTCTCTGGACTCACCACTCCCACGTTCCTCTGTTTCTCTGCACATGACGTTCTCTGCCAGGAACAACCCCCCTCTGCAGACTTCCACTTCATGTCTCAGCTGAAACATCCACCTCCCCTGGGGCGGACTTTCCACGTGGCCTTCCCAAATTGAGCCAAGGGCCTTTATGTGGCCCCAGGGCCCCCCACCCCGGGGGGTTCACAGTTATCATGCTGCATCGCAACTGGCTACCACAATATAAGCAACTAGAAGGCAGAATGCATGTTGTCTGCTGCTGCCCTTCTGGTGCTGAACACGGTGCCTACCACGTGTGAGATGCGCAACAAATACTAGTTAAACGGACAGAATGTCGAATAAGTACGTCCATGATCCTAGGGGTAGCACCCAGGCAGATGACAAGGTTTTCATGGGACTGGAGGGCTCACATCTTTTCCTTTCCTTGGGGAAGTGGATGTCACCAAGCTCTAGAACTACAACCCCCGGAGGTGCCTATCCCATCACAGGGAATGAAAGCTACCTGGATGGGGAGACCACGTACAGTCCTACTTCGTGGGAGGCGGGCACCCCAGCCTAGTGGATGGCAGCTAAGGTGTACGTGTGCAGTGCTCCCCAGGCCCTCCTCCCCCTCCAGCCCGCATTACCAGATGTGGAAGGTCGCATTAAAGACGTTAGTTTTCTTCAGCTTGTCCAGCTGCATCTGGGCATAACGCATCTGGTTTTCCACACTCTTCAGCTCGTCGTCCAGCTCCAGCTGTTGTCGCTTAAATTCACTGTATTCCTTCTGATACCTGTGAGCAGCAAGGTGGCCACTGAAAGCTGTCGGTCTGGGGCTGAAACTTCTCTCTCACCGCCCCTCATAACAATTTAGTCTGGTGGTTACGGTGAGACCTAGTTACAGCACCCTTTCCATTCGGCACAGATCCCGTTCAAAGGAACATACAGGCCCTAGTTGCTCTGCCCGCGAGGGACAGAAAGGTCTCAAATTCCAGCTGCCCACATGCAAAAGGTAGAGGAAAACAGGACTCTCCTAAACCAGGGCCAAGCGCCTATTTCTGATCTTTTACAGAAGTGAGGTGAGGGGGTTAAGAGTGGCTTCTTCCGTGAACTGACCGTAACTGAACGTCCAGAACTTCATTTCTATGCACGTAACGGTCCTTTACAGTTAGCATACACCATTTCCAAGGGAACTTGTTCACTACTTCAAAAAATTAACTTTTTTCTCTGTCCATCACTTCCTCAACTTTAGTTAGTGTGGACACTGGGTCTCCTCCCCTAGGCAGAGGGTTCCCTCAGGTCAAGATCACCAGTGAAATTTTTGGGCTGGGAAAGAACGAATGTAGGCCAACATGCTCGTCTTTCCAGAGGAGGATGCCAGCTTGGGTGGCTGACTTCAGTTCCCTACACGGCAGAAATGCAACCAGAACCCTCGTTTCTCTGCTATTTAACCGACACGCTTTTTTCACTTAATCAGGATGACCCCTCATACAGAACCCTCCCAACAGACCTCGAGAAACAGGGCCTGGAAACAGTACGTGAGATCTGGAGCCGACAAGCTGCCAAACGACAGGCGTCTGCAGCTTACAAACTACTCAGACACATTCAGTTAGAAGCCACTTCTTCTCCTGGGGCCTCAAGGCCAGGAAGACAGAAGAACAGGGTGACTACTCACTGAGCTTCCTCCTGATCGAGTCTCTCAGCCTCAGCCTGGACCTTCTCGAGATTTTCCGCCACGATCTTACGGTTCTTTTCCACATCTTCCAGCTCCTGGATCAGCCTCCCCTCCTCCAACGCCAGCTCCTTCAGCTCCAGCTGCAGCTGCTCGCTGTCGTCCTCGCTCATCTGCTCTAAGATCTCCAAACAGCGTCTGCCAAGGACACAGGCAGAATATACTCACCGCAGGGAACCTGCGACGCTGTCTCCCTGAGCGGCGCCCAGCCCCCGGGCAAGAGCCGAGCAGTCCCAGAGCAGGGACCGCTCTCAGCTCCAGGTCTCGGTTTCGGGCACTGGCTCCGGAGGCACTCACTTGTAGTTCTGACACTCATTTTCAGTGACGTTGAGCTGAGTGTCCAGCTGGTCTAAGAGGGTATCTGTGCATTCCTCACACAGTGGGTGATCCACATCTGTCTGGCCTGACATGATGTCAAAAAGGTCCCCAGTGACCTGCAAGTGTGGGGTGTGGCAGAGTCAGGGTAGGGCCTGCCCCATGCGACCTGGCCGGCCACCCGCTCTAGCAGCCAGGCCCACTTGCCTTCAGTCTCCGGCTGAGGTTCTCCATGGTGCCGCCATCAGATGCCTCCCCGATCAGAGTGAAGCTGTTGGCACTTTCTGTAGACATCATCCTGCAGACAGCCCCCCGCCCACGGGCCACATGAGGGAGCAGAGAGGCCTCCTCCACCTACTGCAGTGTCGGTGGCAGAGACTCTCAAGCACCGGCTGGGGCCTCAAGGCGCATACCCACTCCTAGCCCGACTGACCTCCCAAGGGTACCTCTCTCCCAAGGGAAGGCCATGCTGGTCTTCCACAGGGGCACTCAGCACGAAGGTTGGCCTGGATGGACTAAGGAGGGAGAGGGGGCATCAAAAACTGACATGTGTGTGTGAGTCCACAGTAGGAAAGGAAGGAGAATCAGGAAAAGACCATTTTTAAATATCACACCCCTCGCCAGCAGCCTTCACATGCATCAACAACCAAGCACCTGGACGTCTAACGACATCGGCTATTTTAAAGCTTTTCAAGAGCCCATCTCTTTTATTAGTCATTCACTCCCTCAGACCTTTCTCAATTCTTCATCACGACAGCCACTGTCCCTTCCCACTGTGTGAATGGCTACAGGGAAAACCAGTACTGGAAGGTGATGGGCCAGGTATAAGAGAATATATCTTTTCTGGAAAAGCCGAAAGGCTAGATGATTTATCTCCATCACCTGGCTCCAGGTCTCAATTCTGGGTTCCATTAAAATTCTACTGGCCTTTGGCAAGGAACAGGGGGCTGGGGAGTGGTAGGCACCTGGCTGGGGGGATGAATCTGCGAGAGACACCATCCTGGCGAGTTTCGAGAAATGGCTCCTGGGAAGGAAATAAGAGGGCATTAGAATTCCGGCAGCGTAGAGGCAGAGTCCCGAACAGCCTCAGCACTACCTGCCTTTACCCTTGACTGATCACTGCAGGATGTGATAAACCACAGAGACTTAAGAAATAGGTATTACCTAGCCAATCCTTGGATATGTGCACGAAGAAAGGACCCCTGGTACAGACAACCCCAAGTCCCGTGTGATTTTTTGTGGGAAACGACATCTCCTAACTATGTTATGCTCTACTGTAGTTAAACTTGTATTTTCTCAACACTTACCAGTTAGGGGTAGGGGAGAGAACGCCCTGAATCACGGCACAAGGAAAAAGCCAGATCAGACTGCAGTGAAGTTTGCCATGGCATACAACAAAATAGATAATTTATATGCTTTTGATACTTTGATATAATTTATATGTGATCAAATTCTTATGACATCTACCTTTGACAAAGAAAATTATCACTGACGTTATCACAGTTCAGAAATGACATGTTCGGGGACACCTGGGTGGCTCAGTTGGTTAAGCATGTGCCTTCGGCTCGGGTCATGATCCCAGGGTCCCGGGATCGAGTCCCACAAAGGGCTCCTTACTCAGCAGGGAGCCGGCTTCTCCCTCTGCCCTCCCCCTGCTTGCTCAGTCTCTCTGGCAAATAAATAAAATCTTAAAAAAATAAAAACGACATGTTTGGGATGCCTGGATGGCTCAGTTGGTTAAGTGTCTGCCTTCAGCTCAAGTCATGATCTCAGGTCTTGGGATCGAGCCCCGCATTGGGCTCCCTGCTCAGCCGGGAGTCTGCTTCTTCCTCTCCCTTCCTCCCCCCGCCCCCAGCCCCTGCTCGTGCGCACACATTCTCTCTCAAATAACATCTTTCAATAAATAAAAATGGCATGTTCTCTAATACTGACGATCCTTCCTGGCTAGAGTAATCACACTGTAGTCCAAACCAAGCTACTGTGGAAAATGGAGAGGAGTGGATATTAATAATTAGCTAAGACAACAGATGTAAACCAGGTATGCCTTGGGATGACCTGGACACACAGGTCATCTCATCTCCCACCTATAATGGCTTGTAATTCTGCTTCAAATAAAAAGCCTCTCCCCGCATTTTTTAATTATGCCTCATTCAGTCATCGTGTGACCTCAGGTGCACTTCAGGGCCTCCTCAATGATCCACAGTGGCCTGGTCATGTAGAACAGCTCTTATTAACCAGAAATCCCAAAAGTCTGGGGGCTCCTGAAGCACCAAATACCCTGTAGAAACCCAGTTTGCATTCCACTGTTTCATACTTCTCCTGAGTTAGCCTCTTCCTCTTGAGTCTCTCCTGGTTTCACCTGGGCTGTGGCAAGTAATGGAGCTAAGAACAAGGAAAATTAATATTAGAGTTAGGAGGAGTCTTAAAAAAGCCAGAGTGTGTATGAAAGTACGGGAAAACAATAAAAACAATCCTCATCACCAGTCCCACCTCCACCTTTTTCTTCAAGTACCATTTGCACATAGATAAATCTTTTGTTTTCCTTCCCTTACCCCCATTAAATCAGATTAAGGAATTGTTAACTTTTTCCCACTGCAGTATCATGACTGTGTTTTTAAAAAGACACCTTATCTTTCAAAAATACTTACCAAAACATTTACAGTATTTTTGTTTGGGATTTGCTCCAAAATAATTTGGGGTGGGAGGGGAATAGATGGGGATGCAGATGAAACATGTTTTAAATATGCATTGATAATTGTCGAGTCTAGATAATGGGTATGTGAAGGTTCATTATATACTCTGAAGTTTTCCACAACAAAAGTTAACATCCCTTTCCTCCAGAATAACTTGGAAGGAACATGAGCGAACTTTCTGGGAAGATGAAAACTTTCTACACTCCAATGATCTGAGTAACATGAGCTTATCCATTTTGTCAAAAATGCACAGCTAAGATTTGTACATTTAAAGGCATGACATTTTAAATTTATTTTTATTTTATTTTAATTTATTTATTTATTTATTTTTTTAAGGCATGACATTTTTTAAAAAAGAATAAAAAAACAACATAATTGGGGATGGGAAGTGAGTGAAGATACAGAGAACACAAGAATGGCAGAATGTGGTTTATTGTTGAAGCTGGGTGATGGATATGAGGGAGCTCATTATCCTATTCCCTTGACTATATGATTGAAATTTTCTGCAATAAAAGGTTAAAAATATATTAAAGAGTTAATTCCACTCAAAAAAAGAAATTGGTAGCAACAATAATAGCTAACACTTGAGTACTATTTGCCCAGCATATCCCTAAATACCTATGTTCTTCATCATATTCGATCCTTACAACTACCCTGAGGTCGTTTTACCTTTTACAGATAAAGAAACCAAGAAACCCAGGGTTAGAAAGTAAAGTAACCTGCAAAAAGCCATTCAGCTAGTAAATGACACATGATTTAAATCCAAGGAGGCTGACTCTGGACCCAAACACTTATTTAAACTATCTATTCAGCCTTTTCTTTCTTTTGTCTCTAACTTCATCTCACTCCTTGGGACTTTAAGACTCTGTTTCTCCATCTACCTGCTGTTGGCCACTGGATAAGTCACTTAACCTCTCTGAGCCTCAGTTCCTCATCTGTAAAAGGATGGCTGTACTCCTCCATTGGGGCTGTTGCAGGGCTAAATGATGTAATGCATGTAATGCATTTGCTATATGGCGAGCCCTCAACAAATACTGTTTATTATTATATATACATATTCCTTTACTCTGAAACAGCAGGAGCAGAAAACTAAGGGCCTTTCCTTAAAATAGAAAGCTCTCAGAAGCACACTCCTTCATGTTCCCGTTGAGAAAACAGGGAGCCTGAAAGATGAAGTGACTTTCCTAGGTTCACAGCGAGTCTGTGGCAGATTACAAAGACAGCCACCTTAAGACCTACATCTCCAAAGCTGCCCACTTTCCACGATCTTGACCACCAAGGGTCTCCCTGACCTGTGAGCTCCTGGATGGTGACACGATCCAGGATCTTGAAGCTTGTGTCCAGTTTCAGGGGCTGGCTGCAACGCTGACACACGAAGCTCACCTGCATGGTGCTGCTGGAAGTTTTAGACCCCTCCATCCCTGCAGCGGTAGAGACGAGCTGATGTTAGGCTGAATCAGCGCCCTTGAACCCTAGGTCCGGGGCTACCACCTGCCCCGCTGGGATAGTGAAGGGGGGAAATCCTCGCCCACGCCGTTCCCTGTAGGAGCGGTCGGATACCAGGCGGTCCCGTTTCCGGGGCAGCCCTGGCAAAGGCAGTTTACCAGCCCAGAGTCAGCAAGCGGCTTCGACAGGAGCCGTCAGGGTTCCCAGGCTCCCTTCTAAAGCCCCGTTTCAACCCCCGACGCTCGTCACCTCGGGACCCGGAGCCCGCCACCCTGGTCCGGTTTACCGCGGGGGCACCGTGGCGTCGGGTCTGCCCGGGAGCGAGGCCTCCAGGGCTGCCATCGCCCAGTCTTCTGCCACTTCCCGGTCGGTCAGCGGAGGACTTCCGCCCGGACCGGACGTGACGTCATGACCGTCCTGTGTCGCTCGGGAGGTCGGTCCTGGTCTACTTGCTTAAGGGCCCCGCCGCGCCACCTAGAGGCTGAGCTGGGAAGCGCGGCAGGCATCGGCGGGGGGGCAATGGTAGCGAGGGGAGATGCAAGGACCGAGTTGGAAAAGAATGGGGAGCCTTACCCGATCTGTAATTCTGGGACTTTTGTTTAGATTTGCTACTTTTGAACGGAACCACTTTAATTCTTCTTGCAGTATCCGTTTTAAAAATTTCTCCCTGGGGGAGCTGGGCTTTCTTTCAAATGCCCCTGAAAGAGTGATAGAAGCACTTGGAGGGGAAGATGAGGAGGTAAATTTTATTGTGTTTTATTTTATATTTTAAAATTTCAGTTATTAATTAGGGAAAATCAAGCGCTTCATATATCACATATTCAGTTATTAAATTTATAAAACTAAAACATTTTTGTTTTGGTGCAGGAATAGACCACGATCAATGGAACATAATACAGTTCAAAAATAGACCAAGTTTACGGGGGATTTACTATGTGGTAAAAGCTAGTATTTCAAATCAGTGGGGAAATGAGCTACTTAGTAAGTGATCATTGGAGCCAAAGAGCCATGTAGATAGCAGAGAGCTGAATCTCTACCTCCCTGTTTACACCAAAAGAAGCTCCAAGTTGGTCACAAATTTAAGCATCAAAAACTCAACGGTAAAAGGTACTAGATGAAAGCATTAGTGAATATTTTTTTATAATCTTGGAGTGGAGAAAGTCTAACTATGACATGAAAATCAAAAACCAAGAGGAAAATATGGAATTTTACTCCTTAGAAATTAAAGCTTTCTGAACCATCAATGACTCTGTAAAAAAATTTTACAAAAGAAAAATGTAGAAAATAATTGCAGCTCATAAGACAGGCTAATTTCCTCAATATACAGACCTCTATTCAATCAAAATACAGAGCTTTATTCAAAAAAACACCAAAAGACCAGTAATGAAATGGGCAAAAAATATGAAAAGGTGAACTCCCAGAACGACAAACGATTGATAAAGTAATAGATGTTTCGTTTCATTTGTAATTAAGTCAATGGAAGTTAAACTTAAGTGGGGCAGCATTGCTGATTTATGAGATGGGTAAAGGCTAAACCAGTTGATAACATCCAGTGCTGATGAGCATTCATGAAACTCTAGAATACCATTGGCTGGGAGTGCAAATTAGTATAATCTTTTCAGAGGTCAATTTGGAAAGGTCAATCAAATTTTTAAGCGTTCACTCTTTGACTCATAAAATCTCTTTCTAGGAATTTTCCTTTTTTTTTTTTTAAAGATTTTATTTATTTATTCGACAGAGATAGAGACAGCCAGCGAGAGAGGGAACACAAGCAGGGGGAGTGGGAGAGGAAGAAGCAGGCTCATAGCAGAGGAGCCTGATGCGGGGCTCGATCCCAGAACGCCGGGATCACGCCCTGAGCCGAAGGCAGACGCTTAACTGCTATGCCACCCAGGCGCCCCTCTAGGAATTTTCCTAATAGATGTACAAGTGCTCAAAAATATACGTATAAGAATTTCACTGCTAAATGTCCTTCAGTCATAGAGGATTGTTTAAATAAATTATGGTATTATTCATTCAACAGAATACTATGCAGCCATTAAAAAGAATAAAGTAAAATTTTTTTATTTGGTTAATTTGGCCACTTCGAGAATGGTCTGAAGAAGGGCAAAGGTGGCAACAGGGAGACCAGCTAAGAGGTTTTTCCATGAATTGAGACAAGAGGTGTCAATTGAAATAAAAATTATGGGCAGTATACATGGTATGATTTTATCTGAATAAAAAATAACATGACATATGATATGACATGTATTATGTGTTATGTGGACAATGGGACAGAGACTTTTTCTTCTACTTAAGACAAGCGTGTACTGCCAGATTTTTTTCACAATAAGCCTACAATTCATTTCCAACAAAATTAAACCTTTATAGGAAGATAATATAACAAATACAGGAAGTTAGGAGAATAGTGTCATAAAGTTACCCATAATGTCACCACACTAGAATTTTTGTTTTCCATTAAGACGTGTTTTTCCTGTGTACCTTAACGTAGTTGGATTTGTATTTATAATCTGTATGTAATTTTTGTATCTTGCTTTTAAAATTTAATATTGCATATTATTTTACATTTTGCTACACAGTTTTTGTAATTGTCATTCTCTTGGCTGCCTTATGTTACATCAAATGAGTGACCTTAATGTATTTCTTTTTTGCTGGAAATTTCCCTTGTCTCCAGTTTGCGTGATTACGATAATGCTGCGATGAAGAGCTGACCGCTTCCTTGTGTTAGAGTCTCACAATTGGGATTACTGAATTAAAAGAGCATGGCTGTTTCATGTCTACTAACATCAGCAGTTGCTTTAGAAAATGGTTGCACATAATTATATTCTGCCTCCAATAATGTATGAGAGAGCCTGCTTCACGATGCCCTGGCCAGTATTAAATATCATATATCTGAGGACTAAGGGCCAAAACAAATGGCACCTCCCTGTTATTTTCATCGGCATCGTTGTTTACTTGCATATAGTGGGTTGCTTTAGTTTCTCTTTTGTGAAGTTTCTGTTTGCATCCTTTGCCCATTTATCTGCTAGGTTCTTAATATTTTTCTTAACATTTTTCATCAATTTATGTGAATTCTATTTAATTAAGGTGTTTTCGGATGTGCAAAAGTTTTACATTTTTATAAAGTCGAATCCGCTTTTTTTCTTGGTGACTTCTCTTGCTTAGAAAGTTGTGTCCACAGAATAAATAAATAAAGATTTAAATGAAATTAAAAATTTTAAAAGATTTTATTTCTTTATTTGGGAGAGAGAGGGAGAGAGAGCACGACCGGGGGAGGCGCAGAGGGAGGGGGACAAGCAGACTCCCGCTGATCACGGAGCCTGATGCAAGGTTCGATGCCACAACCCTGAGATCATGACCAGAGCTGAAATCAAGAGTTGGACATTTAACTGACTGAGCCACCCAGGTGCCCCCAAATTAAATTTTTAAAAAAAGAAAATTGTTCCCACTTCCAGAAATCATGTTCTTATTATCGTAAATGTATGCGATCTTCCTGTAATTGGTATTAGATGTATTATGCAGAACCAGATTGGGCTTCTCCTGGTGTTCGAACTAATTAGAGGTTACACACTTCTTCCTCTTGGATCTTTCAGCCTGAGGACCCCCCCCCCCGGAGGAGGTGAGGGGAATCATCCTAAAGGGATTCTCACCTTGGCCTGGTGTGGCCAGTTCCCAGTCCTACATTTCTTGCTGCTTGGCTGCCACTAACACTGTCTCAGAAAGGCGTGGGGGATGTAACGAGCTTCTAAAGAGTAGAGCATATAGAGGCTACAACGGAGGGCTTAGAGGTCTAGGTTGCCTGGGTTCAAAAACCTATCTTTGTTATTCACCAGCTCTGACCTCATACAAGTCTGTGCCTTGTTTCCTTATTTATAAAATGAGAATAATAGTATATGTCATATAGGGTAGTGTGATGATTAAATGAGCTAGTAATATGAAGCACAAAGAGCGATGCCTGGCACATAGTAAATTCTCTGTGCGCCCTGCTGCTTGGAGGATAATGACAGCATGCATAGTGCTTGAGGGATTGTCAATAATGGACAAAATACCCTAAGTCGATTTAACAGATATTTATTGAGGACCTACTATGTGCTAGTCACTCTTCTACTTCTGGGAGGATACACTGGCGAACTATTCGAATAGTTTATACTCTAGAGGAGAGAATTTGACAATAAACTTGTACACAAATGAGATGATCAGATAATGGTAGTTATTAAGGGTTGAATTGTGCCCCACAAAATATGATGAAGTCCTGACCGCCAGTACCTGTGAATGTGGCCTTTATTTGGAAATAGGGCCTTTACTGATGATCAAATCCATGAGGTCCTTAGGGTGGGCCCTAATCCAATTTCACTGGTGTCCTTTTACAAAGGGGCGATCTGGATACAAATATGCACGCGGACAGAGGAAAGACAGGTGAAGAGACATGGGGAGATGATTGTCTCCAAGCCAAGGAACACCTATGGATCCCGGGATCCGGGAGACCAGGCCTGGAACAGGTTCCTCCCTGGCACCTTCAGAGGGAGCACAGTCCTGATGACACTTTGATTTCAAACTTCTAGTCCCCAGAACTGTAAGAGAATTCTTTTCTCTTGATTGGCTCAGTCACTTACGCGTCTGCCTTCAGTTCAGATCCTGATCCCAGGGTCCTGGGATTGAGCCCCACATCGGGCTCCCTGCTCCCTCTCCTCTCTGCTCCCTCTCTTTCCTGCTCGTGCTCTCTCTTGCTATCTCTCTCTCTCAAATAAATAAAATATTTTAAAAAACAAGTGAGGAGATGGAGAAAAGCATATTCATACAGGTAAAGCTAACAGGACCTGCTGATGGATTAGATGTGGGGAGATGAAGAAAAGAGAGGAATCAAGGTTGACACTTCCATGTTTGGTTTGAACAACTAAGTGGATAGTTGTCCATTACTGAGATGGGGAAGAGCAGGAAAATAACAGGTGTATGGAAGAATCAAGAATCCTGGTTTGGCCACGCCAAGCTTGAGATGCCTATTTGCTACCCAAGTAGGAATGTCAAATAGACTATTGGAGATCAGTGAAGATGTCAGGACTGGAGATACAAATATAGAACCATCAGGATACAGATGATATTTATAGCTATGAACATAGGTAATACCTCTTAGGGAGAAAGTGTAAGTGGAGAATAATAAAGGCTGTTGGACTAAGCCCTGGAGCATGCCGCCATTAAGAAGGGAGCAGTGAGGGGCGCCTGGGTGGCTCAGTCGTTAAGTGTCTGCCTTTGGCTCAGGGCGTGATCCCAGCATTCTGGGATCGAGCCCCACATCAGGCTTCTCCGATGGGAGCCTGCTTCTTCCTCTTCCACTCCCCCTGCTTGTGTTCCCTCTCTTACAGTCTGTCTCTCTCTGTCAAATAAATAAATAAAATCTTAAAAAAAAAAAAAAAGAAGAAGGGAGCAGTGGAGGAAGAGCCAGCAAAGGAAATAGGTCACCAGTGAAGTTGAAGGAATGTTGGAAGAACAGGTTGCCATATATGTTTTGAAAGGTGGAGTGGTTAGGGATGCCTGGGTGGCTCAGTCAGTTAGGTGTCCATTTCTTGATGTTGGCCTATGATTTTTGGTCATGATCAGGGTTGTGAGATCTAGCCCCATGTTGGGCTCCCTGTTCAGTGACAAGTCTGCTTGAAATTTTCTCTCTCCCTCTCCCTCTGGCCCTCCCCCCTGCTTGTGCACTCTCTAAATAAATAAATAAATAAACAAACAAATAAAATCTTTAAACTTTTTTAAAAAAATGTGGAGTGGTTAATGTGTACTGCTGAGAAATTCAAGATGAAGAGAGGTGACCCCTGGTGCTATTAGTAGGGCAGTAATTAGTAACCTAACAAGAACTATCTTAGAACGTGGGGTGGGAGAGCCTGACTGGAGTGGATTGGAATGAGTGGGAGATGAAGTAGAGTAAGAGACAATAATATCATTCAAGAAGTCTTGGCATGGAGAAGAGCGCAGAAATGGAGTGATAGCTACAGAGGAACCTGGGCCCATTTTTCACAAGATGGGAGAAACTTGTCATGTTTGGAAATGATCCAGTGGAGACGGATAAACGTAATATAGGGGGAAAATGGATAATCACAGGAGCACAGACCAAGGGATCTTTCCTTCAGTGAAAGAGAGGAAAGGCAGAAAATACTTGCCGGCTGGCAAATTTGGTGGGGAGAGGAAGTTCTCATTTGCTTGTTTTCTCAATGAATAATGAGCCAAAATCATAAATTGGATGTGGTGGGGGAGGGATAGTGAAGGATTAGGGAAATGAGAAAGCATGACAGTCATTTGGAGTGGAGGAGAGTACATTTGTCAGGGACATGTAGTAGGCTCTCCGGCAGTGTTGTGCACCCATCTGAGATTTGTGGACATGAATTTAAAGTGAGACCAGTCGTCAGTGATCATGTTTGATTCACAAGCACCAGAAATGAATCGAGTTTGTTGAATGCATTGGCTCTTAGCAATTGTTCACTGAATGAATGAATGAATGAATGAATAAATAAGTAGAGTATTATATAAAACATTTGGATAAGGGAGGAGGAAGGGAAATAAAGAATAAATGTGGGGCGCCTGGGTGGCTCAGTTGATTAAGCATCTGCCTTCGGCTCAGGTCATGATCCCAGAGTCCCAAGATCGAGCCCCACATTGGGCTCCCTGCTCAGAGGGGAGTCTGCTTCTCCCTCTGCCTCTCACCCTGCTCTTGTGCTCTCTCTCACTCTCTCTCAAATAAATAAATAAAATCTTAAAAGAAGAACAATAAAAATGAATGTGTATCCGTCTACTTACAACCCACCTGAAGACAAAACACAATTATTTGAGAACAAAGCCATATTTCAACAAACACAAATATATTGTTTTCAACTTAAAGTTGTTAATTCTGAAAGAAATGCAGGGTAATGGTGTACTTGAAATAGGATGAACTTAATTAGGGAAAGCATTCCTTTTTTTTTTAAAGATTTTTATTCATCCATTTGTCAGAGAGAGAGAGAAGGAGCAGGGTAGAGGGAGAAGGTAGGTAGAGGCAGGTAGGGGGAGAAGCAGACTCCCTGCTGGGCAGGGAGCCCAATGCAGGCCTTGATCCCAAGACCTGGGATCATGATCCGAGCCGAAGGCAGACACCCAACTGACTAGCCACCCAGGTATACCTGGCAAAGCACTCCTGAAGCTAAGTTCCAGATCAGAGTTTGAAGGTTACTAGGTACAAGTGTTAACAGAAAGCAGAGGTAAAAGAGAGAAAACTAGTAGACATTACTAAGCAAGATGGGTAGTATGGGCTATGTTGCATACAGTCTTGAAGAAATGGAAAAGGACTTGGAGTCTGGAAGCAACGATGATAATAATTCTATAGTTTAAGGAGTAAGCTCTTCATGCTAAGCACTAACGGGTAGCTCAGTTGACAATGACTGCTATTTATCTGGTTCCTGCCTTGTGTCCACACACTGTGTGAGTTCTTTTACGTATTTATGATTTCCAATATTCACAAACACTCCACAGAATTACATATTATTTATTTATTTATTATCAAAATTCCTTTTCACAGATAAGGGAATTGAGACCCAGCATTTCAGTCATTTCCCCAAAATATCACAGTAAGGAGCTGAGGTAGGATTTGAACTGAGGTATCTCTCTGATTCCAAAGGCCATGGTCAATGACACTTCATCTAACTGTGTATTCCCCCCACTCCCCTTGTGCTTAGCACAGAGGCCTTCCCAGGATAAACACTGAGCATCAAAAATGACCCCAAAATGTAAATCAGACAACCTGCCTTCATACTTAATCCAAATTGTTTCCCAACAACCCTCCCCACCCTACTCCCATCCCCCACTCACTAACTAGTCTTTCAATTTCTTCAACAGGACAACCTCTTTCCTCCCCCCCCCCCCCCAGC
>NW_024424897.1:19287363-19387184 GCF_017311325.1 Ursus maritimus | reverse complement strand
CCCCCCCCCCCCCCCCCCCGAGCATTTGCTTGTGCTGCGTCTGTACCTTTGGAGGCACTTCCCCCTCACTCTTCCCATGCTAACCCTTTTATATCCTTTAGATCCTAGCTTGTCACTTCATCCGAGAGGCTGTCCTTGGCCATTCTATCTAAAATAGACCCCTGGTGTTCTCTACATCAGTCATTTCTTTTCTAACATTTATCAAATCTGCAATTATGTTGTCAGGTTATTTTCTGATATCTTTCCCCAGTATTAAGACCCGGGAGGCCAGAGAACTTGAGTCTTGTTTAGCTTTGACTTCCCTGAGATGTGCTTTTCAATACAGGAGTCACTAGCCACGTGTGGATCCTCTGAATTGAGATGTGTGAAATTGGTGAAATACAGTCAGTGTGAAATTCATACTGGATTTCAAAGACTTGGCATGAGAAAAGAATGTGTAAGACCTCATTCATATTTTTATATTGATTACATGTTGAAATGATGTTTGGATAAAATGGGTTAAATCTATGATTAAAATTATTTTCACCTGTTTTACCTTTTAATGTGGCTACTAGATAATTTTTACTCCTATAAGTGCCTCGTGTATTTCTAGGCTCTGGGACAATGCTGTCCCAGGGCCTACCTAGTACATTGTCCTGCCCCCATTTTATTTTTATTTATTTATTTTTATTAAAGGATTTTTTTTAAAGACTTTTTTTTTATTTATTTGACAGAGAGAGACAGCCAGCGAGAGAAGGAACACAAGCAGGGGGAGTGGGAGAGGGAGAAGCAGGCTTCCAGCAGAGGAGCCTGATGTGGGATTCCAGAACGCCCGGATCACGCCCTGAGCCAAAGGCAGACGCTTAAGGATTGCGCTACCCAGGCGCCCCCTGCCCCCATTTTACTGCGTGAAATAACCAATGTCAAGAGACAGAATGAATGGATGAGTGAAGAGCTATGGTCTCTGCCTCCTATTAGGAAAATAGATAAGGCACTGTCCTGAAAGTCAGGAGACCTGGGTTCTGGTCCAGGTTTACTGGAAATACTACGTAGCCTTGGACAAGCAATGCCCCACTCCTGGTGTCAACCTGCCCATGAGGCAGCTGATCTCCGAGGTCTCGAAGTGTATGAGACTAAGTGACGGAGAAAAGTGGGGAAGCCTGGTACAACAGGACTTGACTTCTGTTTGGCTCTAGCCTAACACGAGCTTCGGGCGACGGGAAGAGGCAGCAAAAATCACAGGCTAGAACCCAGAGCCCAGCGCCGGGACCGCCGGCTTCCTCCGGCCGACGTCACTGGGGCGCGACGGCGTGGTCCGTCCCGTCCTCGAGGCGGCAGCGGTTCATAAGGTCCCTCTGGGGAGGGCGAGCGCCGAGCTAACAGAATGTCAAACAGTACTCGAGTCTCTCTAATGCTCAGTTTTCAGCAAACCACCCACTGTCGCCCGCCCTTCTACTTCACCCTTAACCGGCACAGGAAGCCGGGAGATGGGAGTCCGATCCCGAGCGTCCAGAGCTGGACGCCAGCGCGGCTGCGCAGGGCACGTGCGCCTCTCCGGAGTCCCGGCGATTGGCTGTGACGTAAGTTCCGGCGTGAGCGGCGAAAGCCGGGAGGGCGAGCGAGAGAGCGAGCAGGCAGCAGGCAGCAGGCGGGCGGGCGGCACGGAGGGAGGGAGCGAGCGAGCGAGCAGTGAGTGAGCCAGCGAGGGCGGCCGCGTCCCTAGAACAGCCGAGATTCTTCCCGTCCCTCTGACCCCCTTCCCGGAGCCCACAGCGCCTCCGGTCTCCAGTGGAGCGGACACGGCCCGGTCCGGCCATGGCCTCGTTGCTGAAGGTGGATCAGGAAGTGAAGCTCAAGGTAGCGGCACCGGTCCGGGCCTCCTAACCCCTCGCTTCGATCCCCGAGCAGTCTGACCGGCTCCCCACTCCCCATGGCGTCTTTGTCTCCCTGGGGACACCAGCTCTGAGCTTCCGCTCAGCTCAGCCCAGCCCCCCACTCCCGGAGACGGCACTGGGGGAAAGGATAGTACAGGGTGGCCTTCTGAACCGCGTCTGGTGGTGGAGAGCCCCGGGGAGACCTCCGCGGACACGTGGTGGACTCAGCACTTTAAGCCAGTGACAGCTGGAAGTCCCCCAGCCCAGCAACGTCCCCGCCTCCGGATGCTACTGCTGCTCTACCCCTACACTTGGCGTCAGGCCTGCCTGGTATCAAGGGCTAGGTCTGGATGGGGGCTTGGCACGTTTGTGAGCTCACATCTCCCCTGTCTACCTGCCTTTTGTTTGCTCTCAAATTCAAACAGCTTCAGACACAGGGGAGGGAGGGTGGGAGGGAAGACAGGTGGTGGGTGCTACCCTCAAGCCCTGCTTCCCTCTCCTGAGATGGAGAAATGGGTCCTCAAAAAAATAAAGTATTTACAGTCTGGGGGCCTCTCAGCTTCTCATTACAATTACAAGGTGAGGGGAAGACAGACGGATTTGGGTTTTCCCCTCCTGCCCCCACCTCTGTTGCTAGGTACTGACTTGCTGATACTGAATTGCTCTCTCTGTTCACTTTAGGTTGATTCTTTCAGGGAGCGGATCACAAGTGAGGTGAGTACAATAAATAAAAAAATAAACGGTGGTTGATAGTTGGGAATTTCCCAAAGAAGAGATCTGCAGAGAGAGACCGTCCCACAGCTATTAATTGAGCTGTATTTTCCTTCATCTTTAGGCAGAAGACTTGGTGGCTAATTTTTTTCCAAAGAAGTTGTTAGAACTTGATAGTTTTTTGAAGGTGAGAAACCCTTTTCTTCTCTTCAAATTCCCCAGTGTTTTTGGCTCTGGTCTTTCTGTCAAATGGGAGAAATCATGTGTTGATTCTATTTTGTTTTGTACAGTAAAACACTCTCATTTCTTGCCCTTCAAATGAAATACTTCTTTGTTCATTTTGAAAAGACTAATGTTGTTTTGGGGGTGGGTGTCTCTCTTTCAGGAACCAATCCTAAACATCCATGATCTAACTCAGATCCACTCAGACATGAATCTCCCAGTCCCTGACCCCATTCTTCTCACCAATAGCCACGATGGACTGGACGGTGTGAGTGTCCTGCATTTTTCTTTGTATTCGGAAGCAGCAGTTCTCTATTCTCTGTTCTCTACTTCCTAGTCAATTTGAACACGTGCAGAGGCAACAGTGGGGTTAGGGTCTAGGAACGAGGGCTCTTACAGACATGGTGATTCCAGCATACCACTTTTAGACCCTGGTTTTCATTTATAGCATGAAGTGTATAACCTAATGCTGCTCTGTCCTAGAGTGAGTTCCAAATACGACTAATGGCTACAGGTTCCCTTAAGTTGTCTGGTCTGTCCCCGTGGCTCTAAGCAAGATTTTTCTCACCTGTTTCAGTGTCTTGAGTATTGTTACAGGATGAGCAGTTCTTGCTATATAACTGCAGTTCCCGTCTTTGCTGTGTACCTTCAGCACCTAGTGCTTGTCAGTTATGTGTCCACGTTTTATATTAACAGTGATAACACTGTATTGTTGTCTGAGTTACTGTCTCATTGGTAGAGCTTGCAACTCTGGAAAGCAGAAACTGTCTTAATCAACTTTGTATCCCCAGCACCTAGATCTGTCCCTGGTACACAGCAGGTGCTAAATACATATTTGTTGATCAAATATTGTGCTTCTTTGTGGAACCAGAAGATTTGTACATATTCCCTTAATTATTCTCACCCCTCATTGAATGGTTCATTTTTCCTATTTATGGTATCCACCCCTCTCCCCTAATTGCTCAATGTGTCAGTTGAAAGGTTGGTCTTCCCAACTAGGGTGTAAGTTGCTTTGTGGCAAGAATCTTCCCTTAAAGCCCTGTACGTGCTGAGTAAATTGTGCATAAATTAAAACAACGTATGGGGCCAAAGAAGGGATTCGACTTGCTCGAAGGGTAACTTGTGATGGGGTTATGGGTGTCAAGAGCAAGCTAATTCCTGTCTCTGTATCCTTAGCCTACTTACAAGAAGCGAAGGTTGGATGAGTGTGAAGAGGCCTTCCAAGGTAAGAGCCAGCGCTACCCCACCCACTCCCTGGCTTGCAGCCCTGAGCAGGAGGATTGATCGGGCAGTCTGTGGTCAGGAAACAAGATCAGATTTGATTTTCCAGAGTTAGCATTCCCAAGTTCTCCAAACATGGTCGTTATTTAACACCCAAAACCTAATTTCCCAATAAACAGGGAGGGCTTGACTTAGTGTGGATTGCCAAGGGAGAGAGGTTCGAGGTGGCTACACATCTCAGGTTTTTCACAGAAGTCCCAGTTTTGCATTATTTTCTCTTCTTCAGTAATAGTTGGTACATTAAATTTTTAGAGCATATATATATATATATTTTTTTTGTTTTTGTTTTTAAAGATTTTATTTATTTGACAGAGATAGAGACAGCCAGCGAGAGAGGGAACACAAGCAGGGGGAGTGGGAGAGGAAGAAGCAGGCTCATAGCGGAGGAGCCTGATGTGGGCTCGATCCCGGAACGCCGGGATCACGCCCTGAGCCGAAGGCAGGCGCTTAACCGCTGTGCCACCCAGGCGCCCCAAATTTTTAGAGCATATTGTAATTTCCTTGTTCTTTAGACCTTGGGCATACTTTCGACACTCATTTGCTAATCCATACATTTTCTCTTTTTGATTCTATTGGTGGGGTCATGGTTTGTAGATAGGATTGTGACAGATGAAAGACAGAGGTCATAGCATCTCATGGGTTTGGGGAAGAAGAGAGAAGGCTGGGGGTGGGGGTGTTAATGTCCTGCCCTCCACCCCAATCATTTGACCTTCTTCATGTCCCTACCAGGAACCAAGGTGTTCGTGATGCCCAACGGGATGCTGAAAAGCAACCAGCAGCTAGTGGACATTATTGAAAAAGTGAAACCTGAGATCCGGCTCCTGATTGAGAAATGCAACACGGTGAGGCAGGGGCTAGTGACCTGTGGGCTGACCCTAAAAAGCCTGGCTTGAACTATGGAAATGTTGGATGTGGGGCAGGAGGCATGGAGGTGATAGAGGAGTTGGCACACGAAGTATCTTGGCTCCCGTGCTCCCAGCATCTGGTCCTAGCGGCATGGATTGTATACTTCGTGGCTTCGGCAGAAAAGGCAAGGGTCCTCATGGGTATATATTGGTCCTCTCACCCTTCAGGTCAAAATGTGGGTACAGCTCCTGATTCCCAGGATAGAAGACGGGAACAACTTCGGGGTGTCCATTCAGGTAACGTGCTTGTATTACAAACTGGAGAGGAGGGTTCGGAAGGTTTACTCTCCCTTTCAACCTGCTTTGTTTGTTTTCCCTTGGTCTGCTCTTTGGGTGACATGGAAGTGACTTGACCTTAATACTTGTTTTTTTTTTTTTTTAGGAGGAGACAGTTGCAGAACTAAGAACTGTTGAGAGTGAAGCTGCATCTTATCTGGACCAGATTTCTAGGTAGGGCTTCTTGGGTTTGGCCCAGGAACTGGGGGCTGGTGATACGGCAAGCACCGTCCAGGGTCTCCTGCAGCTTCTTCCTCTTCTCTCTCCTTTCAGATATTATATTACAAGAGCCAAATTGGTTTCTAAAATAGCTAAATATCCCCATGTGGTAAGTAAGGGTTTGGGGTCTGAGGGTGGAAGTGGAAGGGAAAGGGAGGAGTGGCCATTTCTCGGCAAGCGCTGCCTGTGGACAGGCTGGCCTTGGGAGCTAGCCTTTCCTCCGCCCTCCTTTCAGGAGGACTACCGCCGCACCGTGACAGAGATTGACGAGAAAGAGTACATCAGCCTTCGGCTCATCATATCCGAGCTAAGGAATCAATATGTAAGTCACCTTGGTCCCTGCCCACAGTCACCCTGGCTGTTAGTCCTGGCGATCATTTTCTCGCCACTCCCTGGGGTTTGAGATGGGGGATGGAGTGGGATAAAATGAGGAGGATGAATTCTCATCGACTGAGTGTTGAGAATTACAAGCTCACTGAGGGCGCGTAGCTGGGGATCCCCCTTTCTGTTTGGATGGCCGGGAGTGCAGTGCAGTACAGGTGTGAAGATGTGGGCATTGGAGGCAGACAGGCTTGGGTTCGGAGCCGGTTCTTTCTGTAATCTGTGGCCTTGGGCAGGTTGTTGAACCTTAAACTTCAGTTTCTTCATCTCGAAGATAGAACTTCACTAAGATAGAACTTAGATTATCTATGGCACGAAGATGGGGTTTTTTTGTTTCGTTTTTTACAAAGATGATTTTTAAAAATGAGTGAAATAAGGGCGCCTGGGTGGCACAGTCAGTTAAGCAGCCAACTCACGATTTCAGCTCAGGGCGTGATCTCGTGCGTAGTGGGAGTAAGCCCTGCATCGGGGTCCGCGCTCAGCAGGAGTCAGCTTGAGATTCTCTCCCTGTGCCCCTCCCCTCACTCACGTGCATAGGCGTGCATGATCTCTCTTTCTCAAATAAATAAATCTTTAAAAAAAAAAGTAAGATAACACGTTAAAAGACCCAGTACAATTGTTGGTTATGTTAGGTGCTCCATAAATGTTAGTTGTTATTAGACGCTTGGGGCCTGGGAAGTTCCTAGGAATCCCCAATGTGCGGGTATAGAGAGGAGAGGCAGCCACGCTAATTGAAGTTCCAGTGAGTGAGATTGGGATTCTGCATACGATTGCTTGGGGCTTTGTGGGTGTATCTGGCTTCTTTGGGAGGTTGGGGTGGAACAAATGTGATTCCCTGGCCTCTTCTCCCAGGTCACTCTACATGACATGATCCTGAAAAATATCGAGAAGATCAAACGGCCCCGGAGCAGCAATGCAGAGACGCTGTACTGAGGCCAGGGCCAGGGCCAGGGGACTCTGTGAGTCTGGCTCAAGACCGACATTGCCTTGGTTTGTTACATGACTATCGTGATGGGGAAACTGGCTGGAAATAGTAATCACACCTCTCTCTGTTTTTAGTTAGAGTCTAATGAAACTCTCATGTAGTTCTGTGACGTGTTTACCTCTTTTTTCAGGCCTCAGGAACTCTTCTATTTCCTTCCCTAATACCCCACACCCGATCTGTCCTAATTTCTGGAGAAGTCCAGGTCTGTGTGTGCAGGATGTTGGCACAGGAATACTTGTGTTTTCTCTCCCTGCCCTCTCCCTTCTGTGTCTTGAGCTTTGTGTTTTCTTCCTTCTGTTGATTAGCTGATTAGAAGCTGAGGGAACTGGAAGGAAAGTGCTAGGTGTTTTTTAGGAACTGGGGGTGGGGGGCAGTCCAGCACCTCTCCTCTGATGTAAGGTTAGTGTCTCTTGCCACTGTGTGAGACATTGGATCCTCCCTCCCATAGTTTCCCTGATGATAACTTAGGGTCTCCCATCCACATACATCCCACCTTGAACCTGATCATGACAAGAAACACCTTAGGCCTTCTGCCAAGTTCCTAGCTCCTTGAGATGTTTTTATAACTAGGATTTTCATATACACCTGCGTGTGTGATCGACGCATATGTACAGGCATGCACACACATGCCTTCCTCCTCCGCTACCTGATTTCCCCATCCCATGGTCTGTGTTGTTTTCCTTTGTCCTGCTGCCCCCCCATCCCATGAATTCTGTCACACACACATCGTTCAGAAGGTGATAGTCGTCTTAGTCCTCCCCCACCGGGGCCCATCGTTCTGCTATTACATAGAGCCTCTTGGTGCCTAGAGGCTGGCGAGTTGGAGGAGAGCTGAGACATGAGAAGCAGAGGATTTGGGGAAGACCCCTTCTTCTGTGACTTGGGTCTTTCTGGGCGTTATTGTAAAGGCTGGTCCTCCGACTCCTGGTTGCCTCTTCCTAGGCCAGTTGTAAATTGGGCTGGGGCTGTCTGCAGCTGTGAGGGCCAGATGCCGCTGCTCCTGCTGGGCGTTCCTGTGGGACACATAGTTCTCTTATTTATAGTGTTGTGCTTCCAAGGAAAGCAGCACCTGTGTGTGTGTGTGTGTGTGTGTGTGTGTGTGTGTGTGTGTGTGGGCGTGTGGGCGTGCATGCACACACATGCGTGTACGCATTGTGTGTATGTGAAGATCTGCTGGGCAAGTCAAAACCATAGAAGAGTTGCCTCCTATTTCTCAAATCTTCCAGAGATACCACTTGGTACAGCTTTTCTGTTAACCCTCATCAAACCCCCACTTTTTTATTCTGCCGCTGCTGGAGAGTCCGTATCTGCGGTCAGCCTGCCAGTGACTCCCTCAGTGTCTGGTTCTGACTTCTGTTCTTCTGCTGTCTTCCTCTTGCCTCAACCCCAGTCACATTTCCACCCGGCTGCATCACTTCTACTCCCAGGATGCTGTAGAGGAGGCAGGATGCTGTCTTCCCATGAATAGTCCTCAGTAACAAACCAATTGCATTTTGGTTGGACGGTGCCCCTACCCACCCTCCGGATCCCTTCCAGCTAAAACCCTATCCCCCTCCTACCGTGTGTTTCTCAGTTTCCCTTTTCGTTTGTTGGAGTATTCTGCTGCCCCTCCTCACTCTATCACCCTTGGATCGTAATGTAAAATTCTCTTACCATGTCAAGAAATTATTAAAAATGCAGGTACTTTGACCTCTTTCTAAAGCTGCAGACCCTGGTGCGGTGCTCTGGTGGCTAGGGACATACCCACACTCACATGTGTGCGTACGGGGACACCCACCTCCACGTACACCTCCAGCCACCCTATCGGGTGTTTGTATGACAATTGAGCTGCCTCTTTTCTCTAAAATAATGGAAAGACTGAGGCTTCTGCCTACCAAGAGGCAGGGGTGGGTCCTTCATTTGTGTTCAGTCTGAATTATGTGAAAGTTAGCTCTTCCCAAACCTTTAAGCTGCTTCCGTCTTAACCTTCCAAGATTCCAGTTCCTTGCTCTCTCAGACCCGTGATACCGTGACCTGCCAGTAGAGGCTGCTCTAGGTCCGCATGTGGGGGATCACCTGGTTCAAGGCACAGCCTACCCGGTCATTTTCTTGACCTAATACTAATTTTTCCCGCTGAGCAGTGTCTTAAATTTCTTGAGGAGATGCCAGGGATTCCTGCTTTTGGTTTTCCAGTGACTCGGGAGGGCTGTCTAGGATCCTAGCTCTCTCTGAAATAAAGTTTCCTCAACTTCCACCTTGCAGAGTAGCCTTCTGATACCCAGTGGTCCCCTCATTGTCTCCGCAAAAAGAGATTTAAGGTCTTGAACGGTGGAAGAACATCTGCTGTATTCTGTTTTTCCAGAGATCGGTAGCAGTGGCTAACAATTTTTTGAATGCCTATTCTGTGTTAGGCTCTCTGTTAAGTGCTTTATGTGCATGACCACATTTAATTTTCACGAATCTGGGGTAGTTTACCCCTCCTTTGTAGGTGAGGACACTGAAATTCATGAGCAGGAACTCCGCTGAGGTCCTACAGCGGAGGGATCTGGCTGCTGAGCCCAGGCGCTCACCTTCCCCACTGACTAGATAGGAGAGACGGGATACTACAAAGCAAGGGCTTGGCCTTTGGCAGCTGGCCAGCACTTATTGCTGAACTGGGCTGTGGGTTGTGGGAATATTGGAGGGTGGTGCCTGCTAGGAGGTAGGGAAATGGATAGTTCTGGTGCCTGCGTGTAGCACGCAGCGCTTAACTGGGCATCTGAGATGGGCGTTCTTCCTCAGACCTCTTCTGAGTGAAAGGTAGAGTTTAGAGTTAATCCAAATGCCCTCTAGTCTGGCCTGAGTGACGGCAGTCAGAGCTCCTGCCGTGCCGCGGCCAGGAGCTCAGGGGCAGGGGAGAGCCTATGCACGTGGAAGTCGTGCCTGGAGCCAAACCACGGAACAGAAAATTGGAACAGAATTATATAAATTAAGGTCAGAAATTTCCTGTCCAACCCACAGGGTGGAGTTTTCTCCATTCCTATCCATCCTACTGAATATAAGCCCTGATTTGATGTCAGTAACTGGAAGGAGCAGCTGGTAGGACTCCTCTTTCAGCTGTCCGCATTTACCATGAATCTCAAGGTAGTCCTCGTGTTCCTGGCACTGTCCCTCATTACCATCTTTGCCCTGGCCTATGTCTTGCTGACCAGCCAAGGTGGCTCCAACCAGCCTCCCCGCTGCCCCTCCGTGTCCCCCACTGCCCAGCCCCGGACACACCCCGGCCAGAACCAGCTGTTCGCAGACCTGAGCCTGGAGGAGCTGACAGCTGTCATGAGCTTCCTGACCCAGCAGCTCGGGCCAGGCCTGGTGGATGCAGCCCAGGCGCGCCCCTCGGACAACTGCGTCTTCTCGGTGGAGCTGCACCTGCCCCCCAAGGCCGCAGCCCTGGCCCACCTGGACAGGGGGAGCCCCCCACCTGCCCGGGAGGCACTGGCCATCGTCTTCTTTGGCGGACAGCCCCAGCCCAACGTGAGTGAGCTGGTGGTGGGGCCACTGCCACGGCCCTCCTACCTGCGGGACGTGACGGTGGAGCGTCACGGGGGCCCCCTGCCCTATTACCGCCGCCCCATGCTGGGCGCTGAGTTTGCCCAGATGTGGAAACATTTGAAGGAGGTGGAGCTACCCAAGGCACCAGGCTTTCTGGCTTCTGTCTTCAACTACAATGGCTCCACTTTGGCACCTCTGCATGCCACCCCCAGTGGCTTGCGCTCAGGGGACCGTGCTACCTGGATAGCCCTCTACCATAACATCTCAGGTGTTGGGATTTTCCTTCACCCAGTGGGGCTGGAGCTACTGCTGGACCACAGGGCCCTGGACCCTGCCCACTGGGCTGTCCAGCGGGTCTTCTACCTCGGGCGCTACTATGCAGACTTGGGCCAGTTGGAATGGGAGTTTAAGGCTGGCCGGCTGGAAGTGGTTAGGGTTCCTCTCCCCCTGCCAAATGGGGCTTCATCCTTGAAGTCCCGGACCTCCCCAGGTCCTCTCCCCCCTCTTCAGTTCTCACCCCAGGGCTCCCAATATAGTGTGCAAGGGAACCTGGTGGCATCCTCCCTCTGGACATTTACCTTTGGTCATGGGGTGTTCAGTGGCATGAGGATTTTTGATATTCGGTTCAAGGGTGAGCGAGTGGCCTATGAAGTCAGTGTCCAGGAGTGTGTATCTGTCTACGGTGCCGATTCACCCAAGACAATGATGACCAGATACTTGGATAGCAGCTATGGACTTGGCCGTCACAGCCGGGGCTTGGTTCGGGGAGTCGACTGCCCCTATCAGTCTACGATGGTGGACATCCACATACTGGTGGGCACAGGGGCAGTCCAGCTGCTCCCGGGGGCTGTGTGTGTATTCGAGGAGGCACAAGGAGTGCCCCTTCGGAGGCACCACAATCACCTCGAGAGTCATTTCTATGGTGGTTTGGCCGGCTCGGCTCTTGTAGTCAGGTCTGTGTCATCTGTAGGCAACTATGACTACATTTGGGACTTTGTACTGCACCCAAATGGGGCGCTGGAAGGGCGGGTCCATGCCACGGGATATATCAACACAGCTTTCCTGAGTGGGGGTGAGGAGAGCTTCCTCTTTGGGAACCGTGTGGGGGAGCGAGTGCTGGGGGCAGTGCACACGCATGCCTTTCACTTCAAGCTGGACCTGGATGTGGCAGGTGAGTGCTCGGGGGAGGACTGAGACTTGGGGTGGAGCAGAGGGAAGGGAGACCCCCCAAATTGAGCCAGAAGCAGCAGAGGGTGGCAGGCCGGCACCACGATATATTGGGGCAACAGAGCAGGGGCTCATTGGAGCATATTCGGCTGCAGTCAGCCTGAAATACTGGGTGTCCTGGGTATCTGGCCGAAGGCAGAAGGGTGTCCCTACCCGACCCCAGTCACCGGCCCCTCCGCCTCGCTGTGGTTGTGAAACTGGCTTAAATGCAATGGCTGTGCCTAGCTGCCTTCGTCTCAAGTGCCTCTGTGGCTAGTGAATTTGCTCCAGCAGTTGGGGCTCTTTTTTCCTGATTCTGGGGGTCAGTGGAGGTGGGGAAAGCAGGGGCCTGAGCAGAGGTAGGAAGCAGCCTAAGGTTTTCAGCGTAGAGTGATCCTGGGGCACGAGGAGGGGGGTGATTGGGGGGGTTGCTTCACAGGATTTCATAAAACAGGACATAAGATAGCGGCCCCACCATCCTCCTGGGGAGGGTCATCCCATCCCCGCCAGCACATGTCCTCACCGCCGGCCCTCTGGTGACAACGGCCAGCACGCAATAGGCTTGCTGCAAGTGTAGAAAGGGATTTCTCAAGTGGGGCTCAAAGCACAGAGAGGACTTGCTGCTCCTGATGGGTTTTTGTCAAGAACAAAATAACGAACTTAATCAAATCACAGACTATTAGGCCCAGAAAGAAAAATAGAAATCTACCAGACCCTTGCCAAACTGAGGAGGGTGGGGGGAGATGGGGCAAGAAGTGACTGCCCCAGTATAATGCTTTGTAAGTACGCAGCTTTCTTGTGAAACATTTTCTTACCCTCTAGACTAGAAAGATGTGGTGTGGGGTGGGAGGAGAGCTAAGAAAATAGCATGATTGAAATGAGTCTATTATCTAGATTATTCGACGTATTTGGAATAGGACCTTGGTTTGAAGTTTTTCAGCATTTTTGGCATTAAAGAGCCTTGTCTCGGGCAGTAAAGTCGAGTCACACGTATTGGTTCCCTGTCGTGTGGAGCATGAGGGACAAGCAGCAGAGGGGCTGGCCTCAGTTCTGCTCTCTGTGTAGGGTGCTGGGTGCCTTCTCAATCTGTCCTGTTTAAAGGAACTCACACCCAAACCTGCAAATCATCATGTGCCAAATGGGGACGATGGGTGTATGTGACAAGTGCAGTCGAGTTCTGGGGAGCTTTCAGACAACATAAGATCTAAATCTACTCACTTCAAGTGGTCTTCACCTTGTGGGGAAGGAAAGCAGAGTTTCAGAGCTGGGAGGAAGATGCAGGGCACCCTGGAAGGGGATTGGGTTTTTCCAGCCAGCTTCTCCAAGACAAATCTCTCTTTCATAGTTACAAGAATGTAACTAGCCACCTGCGTGTGCTTTTCCACTTACAGAGCTCAGCCACAGAACAGCTCTTATTATGCACACTGTAGAGATTCAGAAAGAGAATCAGAGAAGCCAAGAATCGGTCCCAGGTCTCCTGGGTAGGCCAGTGCTAACAGAACTCTGTGGTGATGGATAGTCTCTATCTGCGTTGTCTGATACGTTAGCCACTAGTCCCATGTGGCAGTTGAGCACCTGTGGCTCATGTGACTGAGGAACTGAATTTTTAATTTAAATGGAACTAGCCACCTGTGACTGGCCATAGCCGTCTTGAACGGGGCAGGTTCAAAGAAGACGGGCTAGCACTCGAATACAGACCTTCCGGCTCCCAGCACAGAGTGCTCTCTGACGAGCTCCGCTGCCCTTTGTCAGGCTGGCACAGTGGGCATCTTGGGGAAGACAAGGGACTGTCTCACCTGGTGTGGAACTCCTCTCCCCCCTCCCCCCCCCCGGCAGGGCTGAAAAACTGGGTGGTAGCTGAAGACGTGGTGTTTAAGCCTGTGGCAGCCCCTTGGAGTCCAGAGCACCACCTGCAGCGCCCACAGCTGACACGGCAGGTCCTCGGAAGGGAGGACCTGACAGCTTTTTCCTTGGGAAAGCCCCTTCCCCGCTACCTTTATCTGGCTGCCAACCAGACTAATGCTTGGGGTCACCAGCGCGGGTACCGAATCCAGATCTACAGCCCCCTTGGCATACACATGCCCCTGGAGAGCGACATGGAGAGGGCCCTCAGCTGGGGGAGGTGAGGAGGGCTCTGGGGGCTGGGTGGTAGGGACGACATGTCCTCTTCCCTGTCCCAGCTCTTGAAGACCCCAACTCACTACCCTTGGCTTATCATTCACCCCTGTACCTCCTGTCAGCTCCAAGTAGATACGGGATGGGCAATGGTCTCGCACAGAATCGAGTCCAAAGGACTTCAAGGCCAGGAATGGCCCCTGACAGTTTCTGACACCACCTTCCTTCAACATTCCTGGTCAGATACCAGCTCGTGGTGACCCGAAGGAAGGAGGAGGAGTCACAGAGCAGCAGCATCTATTACCAGAATGACATCTGGACCCCCACTATGGCCTTTGCTGACTTCATCAACAATGAGACCCTCTTAGGAGAGGTTGGTAGCCCCAGAGGCAGAGGAGAGGGGCAACTTAAGCCTGTCGTCTTGGCTGCCCAGCCCCTGACAGTAGGTTGGAGGGAATGGTAGGTTTCCAGTTCTCAGATTCAGGGGCCAACGCGGGTCATCCCTCTTGGGGTGAGATTAGTCCTGGGACACCAACCACCCTGCAGCTTCTCACAAGGATCACCCTGCTTGCTGTGTGGACCCGGGGCTGGGTGGGGGTGGAAGCAAGGCTGAGCCTAGAGGTTGGGGATTGTGGCTGAGGAGGGGTGGTTCTCTGGGTCTCGCCTCCACGAAGTATTTCAGCCTGTCCCTCTTCCCGCAGGACCTGGTGGCTTGGGTTACAGCCAGCTTCCTGCATATCCCCCATGCCGAGGATGTCCCCAACACAGTGACTCTGGGGAACAGAGTCGGCTTCTTGCTCCGACCCTATAACTTCTTTGATGAGGATCCCTCCATCTTCTCCCCTGGCAGCGTCTACTTTGAGAAGGGCCAGGATGCTGGGCTCTGCAGTGTCAACCCTGTGGCCTGCATCCCCCACCTAGCAGCCTGTGTCCCGGACCTGCCCCCTTTCTTTTACCAGGACTTTTAGCCCCAACGGTGTGGTGGGACATGGAGGGGGATTGCTGAGACATTTGTGCCTTTCTCTCTGTTCCCACTTCCTGCTCCCTTGACTCCTAACCTCTTAATGTTCCTTGGGAGACCGCCTCCCACGCTAACCCCTCTATATCCCTTCCGTGAATTCTTATTTCCAGTTCGTTTTGTTTAAATGATCGATCTATACAAATGATATGATTATTAAAATATTCAAACAAAACACCACAAATTCTACCACTCAGAAATAGCTAGAGTTCACATTTGGTGAACGTTATACCAGACATTTCTTTATGCATGTGCATTGAAATGGAAGAATAGATAGAATTTTGTAAAAAAAAAATAGATGGTGTGTGTGATTTATAATAAAAGGTACTACAAGATATTTATTGCTTGAATTTCTTCTATTTGACTTTTGAAGTATCTAGAATCCCCCCCTCCCCCCGCCTGGGGAATATCAAGGACTCTGGCCAAGGAAATTAGCAATGGAAGAAGAGAGGGCAAGAGGGACAGACCAGCTTGGGAAGCTGGCGGTGGGGGTTTCCTTGGAAGCAGAACAATAGTTCCAAGTTACAGGAAAGGGAACATCTGGCCCTGGGAGGTGGGGGTTGGGGCAAGAAGCCTGGCCGAGGGGGACAAGGGGCTGCTCTGCGCAGACCCAGCCCCTTACTGGTGGTGCTTTTCCAGGCTCAACTGGTCAGTTGCATTATTTTTAAATCCCACTCTCCTTCTGCATCCCCCAGCTCTCCCCGGTTCCAGCCCTGACCCGGAGAGCGGAATCTGATTTGGAACCTGGAAGACAAGCCATGTAAGGTCTGGGGAAATCTCTGCCGCTCTGCTTCAGGCCCGCCCCCCAAGCCCAGCCTGCCCCGCCCCCTCCCCAGCCTTCCCGTGTCCTTCCCACCCTCCCCACCCTCAGTATCCTGAGCGGCTGAACACTGGGAACCTCAGTCAGAGTCCAAGAGCCCCCCGCCCGACCCGTATAGGAGCCAAGAGAGACCTAACTCCGCAGACCCGAGAACACGCGTCATCACTCTGGTGCAATCCTCTGTCCTGCTGCTGTTCGCGGACAATGAACCAGAAGACTACTCTGGTGCTCCTCGCTCTAGCCGTCATCACCATTTTTGCCTTGGTGTGTGTCCTACTAGCTGGCAGGGGAGGAGATGGGGGCGAACCCAGCCAGCCCCCCCGCTGCCCCTCCGTGTCCCCCACTGCCCAGCCCCGGACACACCCCGGCCAGAACCAGCTGTTCGCAGACCTGAGCCTGGAGGAGCTGACAGCTGTCATGAGCTTCCTGACCCAGCAGCTCGGGCCAGGCCTGGTGGATGCAGCCCAGGCGCGCCCCTCGGACAACTGCGTCTTCTCGGTGGAGCTGCACCTGCCCCCCAAGGCCGCAGCCCTGGCCCACCTGGACAGGGGGAGCCCCCCACCTTCCCGGGAGGCGCTGGCCATCGTCTTCTTTGGCGGACAGCCCCAGCCCAACGTGAGTGAGCTGCTGGTGGGGCCACTGCCGCACCCCACCCACCTGCGGGACGTGACGGTGGAGCGTCACGGGGGCCCCCTGCCCTATCACCGCCGCCCCGTGCTGATGCGAGAGTACCTGGACATAGACCAGCTGATCTTCGACAGAGAGCTGCCCCAGGCCGCTGGTCTTCTCCACCACTGCTGCTTCTACCAACGCCACGGACGGAACCTGGTGACGATGACCACGGCCCCCCGAGGTGTGCAGTCAGGGGACCGGGCCACCTGGTTTGGCCTCTACTACAACATCTCAGGGGCCGGCTTCTTCCTGCACCCCGTGGGCTTGGAGCTGCTGGTAGACCACAAGGCTCTGGACCCCGCCCGCTGGACCATCCAGAAGGTGTTCTTTCAAGGCCGCTACTATGAGAGTTTGGCCCAGCTGGAGGACCAGTTTGAGGCCGGCCTGGTGAACGTGGTGCTGGTCCCAGACAACGGCACAGGTGGGTCCTGGTCCCTCAAGTCCCAGGGGCCTCCCAGTCCGGCTCCTCCTCTGCAGTTCCATCCCCAGGGCCCCCGTTTCAGTGTCCAGGGGAGTCGAGTGACCTCCTCGTGGTGGACTTTCTCCTTTGGCCTTGGAGCTTTCAGCGGCCCCAGGATCTTTGACATCCGCTTCCAGGGAGAACGACTAGCTTATGAGATCAGCCTCCAAGAGGCCTTGGCCATCTATGGTGGAAATTCCCCTGCAGCAATGCTGACCCGCTATATCGATGGCAGCTTTGGCATGGGCAAGTACTCCACTCCCCTGACCCGGGGAGTGGACTGCCCCTACCTGGCCACCTACGTGGACTGGCACTTCCTTCTGGAATCCCACACCCCCAAGACAATACGTGATGCCATTTGTGTGTTTGAACAGAACCAGGGCCTTCCCCTGAGGCGACACCACTCAAATTTCTACTCCCACTATTTTGGGGGCCTTGCAGAGACAGTGCTGGTCCTCAGATCTGTGTCGACCTTGCTCAATTATGACTACCTGTGGGATATGGTCTTCCATTCCAGTGGGACCATAGAAGTCCGCCTCCACTCCACCGGCTACATCAGCTCAGCGTTCCTCTTTGGGGCCGCCCGAAGGTACGGGAACCAGGTTGGGGAGCACACGCTGGGCACCGTCCACACCCACAGCGCCCACTTCAAGGTGGATCTGGATGTAGGAGGTACGACATCCCTGGGGAAGCAAGGGTTCCTGCAAAGGGCCTGAAAAGATGTCTATTCGCTTTGGGATTTGGGGAAGGTCTCCAGGAAAGGAAGAGCGGAGCACGAGCGGCTGTTTCGGAGTTTTGTGCTTCCTCTTCGGCTGGACTGGAGAAGGTTGGCTGCTGCATTTTATTTGGATCCTAGCTCATTGGCTGGGTGCAGATCTGCCACCCTCCCTCCACATGACCTCATCAGAAGATCTTGAGAAATGGCAAACTCAGGGAGGAGGAGGGATCTGGGCTCACAAGATCCCCTTTGCCCTCGTCCCTCCCTCGTTCTCATGCAAGTCCCACTTCAGGGAGGCCACCATTGGTTTTGTAGTTCATTTCTGTGTGTCTGGCCTGTGGTGCCAAGGTTTTGGAGGACCTGTTTGCCTCTTGCCAAGTCCCTGGCTCACACAGGCCAGTCACGAAACACCCCAGGTTGTACATTTCCTTGGGAGGTGAACCCCCTCTTCTCTGGGCACAATACACTTAAGTGTGAGGGGGTGGAGTGGGTGCCGTGGAGTGTTCAGATAGCTCCTGGGGTTGGTGGTCCCAGGGAGAGCCAAAGATACATGATGGCTTGGCGTCCGTCTTCTCACTTTCCTTCCCCACATTGAGTCAATCACCCATTTTTTTCCGGTCTGCCCGTGAGATACGTCAAAGCCTTGCTGGGCCGACCTTCTCTCTGCCCCTTCCACTCTTCTTCTCCGATCCGGGGGCCACCTTACCAGCCCGTGCCAGGGTGCTCCTGCATCTAGCTCCAACTTCCCTAGAAGGCCCTTGCCCTCAGAATGCAGCTCCCCTGCCCCCCACCCAGTGCTGCCTTAGCCACGCCCTCACCCTCCCTGTCCCCAGACCGGCCACAGGTTAGCCACAGGTTAGTCAGGCTTCCTGCTTTTGCTCCTGTGCCGCCCCTGCCTAGAACTCCCAGCTGTGTCATCTCTGCTACTCACATCTCCTGAGACAAGCCTGAAAGGCACCCAGGGAGGCCCCCTTTTCCTGCCCGCACCTGTATTCCTGGGACCTTGGACCCTGAACGCGCTCCTGTCACACTGCTGGCCTCTCAGGGCTTCGCCTTCTTCAGCCTCCGTGAGAGCAGGAGGGAAGGGATGGGGCTTCACTCCTCTGTGCCTCCCGGGGCTGGGCCCAGTCCTCTCCACTAAGTGTGCAGGCTTAGTGAATGACGTCCCTGAACAAATGCTTTACAGGACAACAGCTTTGGCTGAAAGACCAGGGAGATCTTGGGCAGAGGGAAGGGAAGCAGACACACTCCGTTCTGGGCAGCTGCATGACCAGCCCTCCCTCCCACTCTTCCCCCACAGGACTGGAGAACTGGGTCTGGGCCGAGGACATGACCTACGTCCCCACGGCGGTACCCTGGAGCCCCGAGCACCAGATACAGAGGCTGCAGGTGACCCGGAAGTGGCTGGAGACCGAGGAGCAGGCCGCCTTCCCCCTGGGGGGCACCATACCCCGCTACGTGTACCTGGCCAGCAACCACAGCAACAAGTGGGGTCACCCGCGGGGCTACCGCATCCAGCCGCTCGGCCTCGCTGGGGAGCCGATGCCCCAGAACAGCTCCTTGGAGAGAGCCTTCAGCTGGGGGAGGTGAGTGGCGGGGTGTCAGAGAGCAGCTGGGGGAGGAGTGAGAGGGAAGGGTGCGTTAGGAGGGGCAACTGGGAACTCAGTTCAAACTGTTTTTGAGCAGAGGTGAGAGCTCCAATAGGATTTCCTAGTTATCAAAGGGCAAGCCCTGCATATGCTCCCAGCGCAGGGCTCAGGCTCAGGCGGGAGAACCCTTCTCCACGTTGGATGTGGGGAGAGGCCGTCCTGTGCAACGGCAGGGGGACGAACAGGACGATGCGGAGAGAGGGTGTTTACCCACCTGGGTGGCACCAGAGTTACTGTGTGACTGAGATGGGAAGCCTGAGGTCCATGCACTCAGCCCCCTTCCATCACAATCAGGCAGCAGGACGGGGTTAGTGACCATGGAGGCCTGACCAGTGCCTCCCTAGGTACCAGCTGGCGGTGACCCGGCGGAAGGAGGCGGAGCCCAGCAGCACCAGCATCTACAACCAGAACGACCCTTGGGCCCCCACCGTGGACTTCGCTGACTTCATCAACAACGAGACCATTGCTGGAGAGGTCAGCTGACCGTGGGAGGGTCACGGGAGGGAGACCAGGGGCACAGCGATGAACCCCACCTTCTCTTTAGTTCCCTGAAACCATCTGCCTCCCGAGGGGTGGAGCTGACCCCTGCCTTCTGTGCATTCCCCGCATCCTACCTCCCAGAGGGAATCTTCCCGAGCTGGGAGCTCGCTTGCAGATGCTCCCTGAGGCCCGTGCCCATCCAGGAGACCCTGCAGCTCTCTGAGGCTTAGCTTCGTGGACTTTGTCCTTTTCAGGCACAGGGTTTGAGGAGGGCTGGAAGACCAGCTCTCTCTTGTGTCTAACGCTTCTCTCCTGTCTGGCTTGACCTCTGAAGGATTCATTTCTGAATGTCAGCCTTTTCTGCCTCCTAAACCCTGATCTCCCCTGTCCATCTTTGTCTCAGTCATAGGTAGGGAACCCTTGGAGAGTGAGGGAGAGGCAAGCTGAAAGCGCCTGTAGGTGTCATCCCTCTGGGGGTGGGTGTGAGGGTGGTAGGATAGGAAGTGTCAGAGACGAGGGCCCAGGCGGGACAGGGAGGCGGGGCTTGCTGCCAATGTGAAATTTACTAGTTGATTCCCGGGCTGGTAGGAAAAACTGTTTAAAGACTTAAGATCCTTTCTCAGCTCAGGTCTTGATCTCAGGATTGTGAGTTCAAGGCCCACGGTGGGCTCCACGGTGTGTGTGGAGCCTACTTAAAAAAAAAAATAGGGGCGCCTGGGTGGCACAGCGGTTAAGCGTCTGCCTTCGGCTCAGGGCGTGATCCCGGCGTTCTGGGATCGAGCCCCACATCAGGCTCCTCTGCTGTGAGCCTGCTTCTTCCTCTCCCACTCCCCCGCTTGTGTTCCCTCTCTCGTTGGCTGTCTCTATCTCTGTCAAATAAATAAATAAAATCTTTTAAAAAAATAGGCTTAAGATCCTTTTGAGGCGCAGGGTGAGGAGGGCTGGAAGACCAGTGGGCTGGCAAGGTGAAGCCTCACGTCCAAGGCTACTGTAGGAGGCGGGCTCGTCCTTCACAAAGCCAGGCCTCAGGATCCTCTCTCTTCGCCCCTGCCAGGACCTGGTGGCCTGGGTGACAGCTGGTTTCCTGCACATCCCACACGCAGAAGACGTTCCCAACACGGTGACTGTGGGGAACGGTGTGGGCTTCTTCCTCCGACCCTACAACTTCTTTGACCAGGACCCCTCCTTCGAGTCTGCAGAGTCTGTCTATTTCCAGGAGGACCAGGATGCCGGGGCCTGTGAGGTCAACCCCCTGGCTTGCCTTCACCAGGCTGCTGCCTGTGCCCCAGACCTCCCCACCTTCTCCCACGGGGGCTTCTCTCACAACTAGGGGGTCCCCGGGCCAGGGTGTGTGGGGAGGGGAGCAGTGGGCATTGGGCCAGGTGGCCTGGTGCCCTCTTCTCCTTCCTTCCACCCCGAAGCTCCCCGCCTCCCCTTTCCTCCCAGGCCCCCTCTCTATCGCCCTCCCTGACACCCCCTCCCTGCTGGGAGCATCCTGAGCCTGTGATGCCTGGCACTGGGGGAGGGGCAGAGACACAACTCAGCTTTGTTGACCCCAGACCAGCTGGGTTCCTGTCCCAGAGAGAAGAATGGCCAGCTGAAGGCCGGACTGATGGCCAAGCTTTTCCCAGAAGATTCCTGGTTTTTTTTGTGGTTTTGTTTCTGGTTTTGTTTTTTTGCTTTCTGGCTTTCCCAAACCTTTTTAACCCATCTCCTGAGCCTCCTCATTTCCTCCCTTGAAAGGTGAGGGTGGTGTTGCTGCACTGGGAATAGTCCCCTAGAAGCCCCAGGGCAGCGTTCCTGCCAGGCCTAGGCCTCCACGAATGAGCTAGAAGGGGTTCCTTAGCTCCCATTCCTCTTATCCAAGTCCTCCTCGCCCTCTTCCTTCCTTTGCCTACTGCCTTCTCTTCCTGTTGCTCCCTGTTCTTATAGCCTGCGATTTCCCTCCCAGCCCTGAGAAGATGTTCCTCTGTCCTCTGTCTTCACTTCTTAACTTAGGTCTCCTCTCCCTCTTCCCATGGAAGTCTCAAAATGCAAGGGACATCGAGTTTGAGAGGACAATTCCCTGTCTTTCCCCCTGTGTCTGTCACAAGCCAGAGTAGGAGCCCTGTCCTGGGGCAGGCTGTAATTCCCAGAAGTTCTCTTCTCCCCTTTGTATTCACCTGCCTGGCTCCCTCTGGCAAAGGATGGTCACACAGCAGCAGCTCAAGTTAGCATTTGAGGCGGATTTGTGGGTACCGTGGTAACGAGGAGCGGTCATTTGTGCCAAGGGTGTGTGACCAGTGAGCTCGTGTACCTCCCAGCGGCAGCCACAGACGGCAGGTGGGCGCCGAAGGTGGGAAGCAGTGAGACCTTGGAACTCCAGTGGCCACCATTTGTGACCATGCAAATGAGCTGGGTGGGGTGGTTCCCCCGACGGTGTCCCTCGGGGGCTCTGGGTGAGGGGTGGGTGCACCCGTAGTGAGAGATTGGAAACTACAGAAACACCCTTTCCTAGAGGATTGGTTGATTAAATTCCTACGCAGCCTTACAAGGCGGTGCCATGCAGCTCTAACGAGAACGCTCTGTGTGGACAATAGGGAATGATCTTCCCATGAAAACGGCAAGGCACGGAAGTGTGTGTGGTGCACTTCTCGTTTGTGTGGTAGAAAGGAGGAAACTATAAATACATATTTACTTATATACACATATTCAGAAGAAACCAGTGAAACTGGTTGCTTTGGGGGAGGGGTGCGGACAGAGGAGGGAGGAGACTTGGCACTCTATACCCTTGTGTATATTTTGAATTTTGAGCCATGTGACTGTATTATCTATTCAAAGTAAATAAAAAATGGGCCCAGATAGGACCTGACCTGACCTGTTGGTTTGCTTGTTTGTTTTTTATTGACAAGTCTTTCAGGAAGGGGGGAGGGTAGGGGTAGGGTAAGTGCATGAAGATGGGGGCCCAGGGACTCAATTTGGTCAAGTTTCTGAGACCCAGAGAAAGGGATGCGGCCTCTGGTAACTTCTCTGCACTCTCTGGCCTGTCCATCCCCGAAGACAATGTTAAGCCTCGGTCTCTCTCGCTCCCTGTCCCTGTCTCTGTCCCTCAATGGGAAGCAATGGAGAGAGGTGACTTCTGCCTGCTGGGATCCCGGGCCAGGCCAGGAGGTGACACACAGGAAACCGATTTGGGATTCCACTCAGCTTCTGACCAGAGGGTGGTCCTACGTAGGGAGCTCAGGCATCACAGAAGCTTCTGCTCCCTTCTGTGCTGCCCCAAGCCCAAGCTCACTTCTGGGTCAATGAAACAGTGGATGGGCACGAGTCAGCGAGCTGGAGAGAAACTAGGACCCAGAGAACGGGGAGGAGGACTGGAGCGAGGAGAACAGGCAGGTTCATGTATGGCCCCCTCCGGGCCAGAAGCAGGAGTGACAGAACACAGAGACCGAGGATGAGGAGCGCCTGACGACTGGGACAGAGGGGAAAAGCGCTGGATGCCCTGATCTGAATACTGAGAATTTTCTCTGTTACATGCAGGTCCGTTTTCCACCTCGTACGGCTCCTTCTTCTGGCCACCCGCACAGTGGTCAGTGCTGGGGGAAACGGACCGAGGCAACGCTGGTGTCCGCCCCTCCCCCCACCCCATCGCGCTCACCTGAATCTCATGACCTGGAAACCCACGTCCACACCAGAGAGCATGAGTGCTTGCTCGCGGTCATATGTGTGAGTGGGTGTCGAATGCTCACCAGCTTTTGTCTGAAAATGCGGCTGGGTGTGGTTGTGTCTCTACATCTCCCCACAGGGGTGACACCTCCTGCCCCGGCCTCAGATGAGAGGAGGCAGGAGGGACATATGGATCATTAGAACGCCTGCCCAACTGGGGTCAGGAGGGCTGCAAGGTGGACCCCAGCTCCCTACCCCAACCCGGTCTCTTCCTTATACATCTGAGGCAGCTGAGAGTGTCGGCCTCACATCTGTGATCCAGTGACAGGAGTGAATACTCACGAAGCATGTTACATTCTGAAGGAACCGGTGCCCCCAAAGCGAAAATCTTTAGGACATGGGCCCTTTGCCCTAAGAGGAGCTGGACAGGGGGAAACCTGAGGCTTAGCTCAGAGGGCACAGCTGGGACTTCTCTAGGAATGCAGACACTAGAACACTCTGGAAGGAGCACAATGTGCCTCTGTTCTCCTCCTGCAGCCCCTGGGAAGGGCTCCAGCCCAAAGTGCAAGGGGATTCTTACATGCATTTAACAAAGATTTACAGCGTGCCTTCTAAGGGCCAGGCACGTGCACTAGGTAAGACGCACAATTTTTGTCCTTGAAGGAGCGAGGTTAGGAAAGGACAGTTGCAGTCAGGACTGCAGGGAGGAGGGAGGAGGACAAGAGCAGGGGCTCCTGACTCAAACCTAGGGGCTGGGGAAGGCTTCCTGTGGGACATGATGTCTAAACTGGGGACAAGGCAGAGAGGAGGAAGAATTTTTCAGGCTAGGGAACAGCATGAGCAAAGGCCAAGAGGTAACAAGGCAGCACCGTCCAAGTGCCCAAGTTCATTGACAGGCACGTGGGCTATAAGGAGAGCCTGGAGGGACAAGCAGCGGACAGATGAGGTGTGTTCTTGGAAGCCGCGGTTACCCTAACGAGAAATGCGAGCCATGAAAGGATTTGGGGCAAGGGAGTGACAAGCGTCAGATGTGCCTTTCAGGACATTCCCTCTGGCCCAGATACAAAGAGCGGAGTTGACAGAAGTCCTGGCCATGGGCAGTGAGTCAGAAGTAAGAAATGATGGTGGCGTGGACACCTGGAGGGCCCCAGGGAGGATTCCTGTGGGGCGTCTGGCCCCGTGAGGCCCTGTTTCAGAGCGTCCCGATCAGAACCCCCACATCTGGGTGCCTCCCTCCTCCCGCCATCTGCCAAGATTACTGGGAAAGTGGGGCGGGATCTCTGGTCCCTGACTGGTCCTTCTCCAAGCAGCCCATGACCTCCTGAATGGAAGCGCATCATCGTTAACGAAACTTAACGGATCACTTGGGAAAGTCAGTTGCTGAAGAAAACTCCCACCCAACAATCAGGCTTTTCTGAAGTCAGTGCGGTTATGTGGTAATTGGTAAGATCATCCTCGTAGACTTTATACGGTGCAAAGTGAGTTTGAAAAAGATTTAACCCCTATAAAAGAGAAAGTACCTGGCGCCCCCCTGACAGCTTCTTTGACTGGATTTAGTGATGAGGATGGACTCATTAATTCCACAGCCTCTTTATCTGGTTAAGGGGGACCCCACCCTTCGGGCTCCTCCCAGAAGGTTCTCCTTCAGTTATCCGCTCCTCTGCTTGTATTTTCCCTCTCTCCCTCTTGACTGGCTCTTCTTCTCGACTCTAATCTCGCCAAGCCTTCCCCGGGACCCTGCATCTCCAGTGTGGGGGTCTTCTCTCTGCCTGCGCCTTCACAAAAACTCCTTCCTCCAAGGCGTGTCCTCCCCCCATCACTACTCTATCCACTGCCCTCCCTCGGCCCCACAGCCATAGACGCTGCCCCGACAAAGGTCACCAGTGACTTCTAAATGCAAAATCAATAGGCCTTTCCAGGCGCCTACTTTCCAGACCTCTCAGTGGCATTTGACAACACCGCCTACCTCCTTCTTGAAACTCTCTCCTGTCTTGACTTCCCCGCGTTCTGACCCCTCCTTGTCCGTATCTGCTGCTTCTCAGGCTTCCACGCCGGCTCCTTTACTTCTGCTCCCCCACCAGCCCACATAGCCCCAAACCTTGGCATTTTCTGGGACTCTGTCTTGGGTCTCCTCTCTTCTCTGTCCAGAAGTCCTCCCCACCCCCACCCCCGACCTTGGCCTGTCTTACTTTAACTGCTCATACTTGTTGTTGGCCCAAATCTGGATTTCTAGCTTAGAACATCTCTCCCACAATCCAGACCCATAGAGCCAATCACCCTACTTCTAGGCATCTACACTGGGACTTCCCATGAGCCCCTCAAACTCAACCTTGTTGGTTCCCCTTACACTTGCTGCTTTCCAGGTATATCCTCTCTGGTGAAAAGCCCATCAGGTCACAGGAAACTTTTGCGTCACCTAAGATACCGTGCTCGTCCTCACCTACCCCCGTCCAACCAGGCACCCGGTCCCGTCACCTCTGCCATTAAACATCTCAGACTCAGGCCTTCTTTTCTGTCCTCGAGGTCATTGGCCTCATCCTGGCCCTCTGCCTCTAGTGTGTCCCATACCCAAGTGCCGCCCCACACCGTAGCCAGGGACGTCTCCGTATGATACGGACCCGAGAGGAGCGCGACCTGTGAGGACCGGGTGGGGCTGGCTGACCGCTCAGGGCCTCTGGGGCAGCAGTTCTGCTGAGACACCCCGTTCTGGGGCCCAGTCTTCCGTCTGCAGGCTGGGGGTGGACTCTGGCTCCCAGGGATAAACTCATCCCATTCATAGAGGCTGGGGTCACGTTTATTCAAAGGGAAATATGACCTAATGAGAGGAGCAGAGCGTGTGGTCCTGCCTCCTGAGTAATTCTCCAAAAGGGACACCTTTTCAGCAAGTTTTTAGGGTATTCGGCCTGACAGTTGGGAAGATTTGAATGAAGTTATATCAGAGGCACAATGTGACAGCAAGACCTGTAGGGAAGGTGGCCAGGGGTGGCCTCTGCTATATACCAGCTCCCCCACCAGCCAAGGCAAAGGGCTCTCCCCCGATCGTGACCCACCTCCCCATAGGAGAACCTGGCGATACCTTACTGGAGCGAACATTCTTGACCTCTGCTTGGCAACACAGGTCAGAGAAACAAGAGCCGTCCTAACAGTGTGTTCTTAGCTGGGAGCTGAGACAGTAACTTCCCGAACAGCCCGGACTCGAGTTCCCTGGCTGAGGCACTGCCTTGTAGCCAGGGCTAGGTGTTGACATTAGATCCTGGTCCCTCTGGGGCAACCCTCTCAGGTCCCCTCCCTTTTCGGGGGCTTTGTGTACAAAAGATACACAGATAGCCAATGAACATATGAAAAGATACTCAACCTCTCTAGTAATACAGTAAATACAAAATAATAATGAGGTACTATTTTTTTACGTGAATATTGTCAAAAGAATTTTAAGATTGACAGTATCTGAGCCTGGGGGGGAGGGCGCTCAGTCGGTTAAGCATCTGCCTTCGGCTCAGGTCATGATTCTGGAGTCCTGGGATCGAGCCCCTTGTCGGGCTCCCTGCTCAGAGGGGAGCCTGCTTCTCCTGCCTCTGCCTGCCGCTCCCCCTGCTTGTGCTCCCTCTCTCTCTCTCTGTCAAATAAATAATAAAGTCTTTAAAAAAATTAAAATATGTATAATGCCTTTTTTCCACAAAGAGCTTCTGCAGAGTATGAAAACCAGATCCGCAAAGGGGGTGGGGGTTATTATGGGATGCAGGACCCTGCCTTTCGCACCACTTTGGAATGGGCACCACTACCCCTACTACTTTAAAGAACAAGGGAAAGGAAAAGCCTTGAGTTTCCATATCAAAATACAGCTGAATGCGGGGCGCCTGGCTGGATCAATGGGTGGAACATGTGCCTCTGGATCTCGGGGTTGCGAGTTCGAGCCCCACATTGGGTGTAGAAAGTACGCAATACAATCTTTAAAAACAAAAACCAAACTACAGCTGGATGTATTAATGTTTCTGGATAATCTGACTTTTTGTTATCGATTTACCTGGTTTAACTCTCCCAGGCTCTGAGATAGCCTCACCGTCTACCCGCAATTACGACCTTGCTTGAAACACGTACCACACAAAACTTCCTGATCTTACCTCTTCTGCCCCCCATTTTGTCCCCACCTCACATCATACACCGACCTTTTGGCCATTCCTTGCCCATGCCGAGCTTCAGGTTTCTCTACCTTTGCACTTTCTGCTTCCTTTGGCTGCCAAGTCTTTCTTCTTCTCTGCCCAACGAACGCATTTGGCCTGCAAGGTCCATCCAATGTCTTCCTGGGCAAATCTTCCTAGGCAGGTCCACGTTGGAAAGGATTCTCCTCCAGGCTCACAAGGGAAGCATGTCCCCTCTGCGGAGCGCTCAGTCTCTCCTTGCTCCCCTCAGGACCTGGCCGCCCAGATGACTGTGGCCTCCTACACGTGACGTGGCGGAGAATGGAGGTGGCTTCGCTCTCTGCCTCTGGAACATTTCAGTGGAGGGTTTCCTGGAGTTGAGGGCCATGGGATGCTAAGTTAATTCCACAGCCAGTTTTCCAAGCCCCCTGACCTCTGACCTGGCCCATCAGTCCTGCTCAAAGGGAAGACAAGGGGATTTCTGTTACACTCTGCACCTGCCCCCACCGCCGCAGTTTCTGACTGGCTCCACACCCTATGTTCTCCCCTCCAGGGATCGAGGCTGCTCACCTCCCCACCGTAGATCTGGCTCAGCCCGTCGGCCGCCCAGCTCCTCCCAGGTGCTTGGTGTTCCCAGCATTGCTCTCCAGCCCGGAGCCTGCAGGTGGGGTTCTGGCTGATGGCTGGCAAGGAGTAGGAGAGAGTGATGAGAAGCAGAGCCTGGAGGGAAGGGGGATCCAGCTGGAGAGGTGAGGGCCGGTGAGTCTTGCCTGCAGCCTCATAGGTAGCCAGGCAAAATGTTCCATCTGGAGGGTGGAGGAAGAACCCAAGGACAGTCCCTTTCTGTCCCTGTTCCTTCTTCCTCTTGCCTCCCCCAGCTGTGTTTTTTCCAAAACCTACCCTTCCCCCACCTTAGATCGCCAACCCTGACCCTGAGTGTTTGATCTGGAACAGGAGGACAGAGGCTTACGTGGGCCACTTAAAGTCCAGGTTCCTACTCCAGCCCCACCTCCTGAACTTGGCCTGACCCCTGGCCCCCTCCAGCTCCACCCCTATCCCCACCCAACCGTCTGCCCTTGGCTGCTTGTCTTCAATGCGCCCATCATGCCTCTTGCCCAGCAGCACCGCTCAGGAACCAGAAAACTCCAGAGACTCAAAGAGACATCCCGCGGCCAGGTCCTGTCTTTTATCTTTCTATTTCCCATTCTGCATAATGATTCGAGAGCCTAAGGACAATCCACAAGATTTAACTATGGCTATCTTCATTATTTTGTCCCTGTGTAGTGTGCTGGTGACAGGCATGGGTGAAGGTGGGAGTGAGAAAGGAGTGGGGAGGGAATGTAAACCCAGCCAGCCCCCCCGCTGCCCCTCCGTGTCCCCCACTGCCCAGCCCCGGACACACCCCGGCCAGAACCAGCTGTTCGCAGACCTGAGCCTGGAGGAGCTGACAGCTGTCATGAGCTTCCTGACCCAGCAGCTCGGGCCAGGCCTGGTGGATGCAGCCCAGGCGCGCCCCTCGGACAACTGCGTCTTCTCGGTGGAGCTGCACCTGCCCCCCAAGGCCGCAGCCCTGGCCCACCTGGACAGGGGGAGCCCCCCACCTTCCCGGGAGGCGCTGGCCATCGTCTTCTTTGGCGGACAGCCCCAGCCCAACGTGAGTGAGCTGCTGGTGGGGCCACTGCCACGGCCCTCCTACCTGCGGGACGTGACGGTGGAGCGTCACGGGGGCCCCCTGCCCTATCACCGCCGCCCTGTGCTGATGCGAGAGTACCTGGACATAGACCAGCTGATCTTCGACAGAGAGCTGCCCCAGGCCGCTGGTCTTCTCCACCACTGCTGCTTCTACCAACGCCACGGACGGAACCTGGTGACAATGAACACGGCCCCCCGAGGTCTGCGGTCAGGGGACCGGGCCACCTGGTTTGGCCTCTACTACAACATCTCAGGGGCCGGCTTCTTCCTGCACCCCGTGGGCTTGGAGCTGCTGGTAGACCACAAGGCTCTGGACCCCGCCCGCTGGACCATCCAGAAGGTGTTCTTTCAAGGCCGCTACTATGAGAGTTTGGCCCAGCTGGAGGACCAGTTTGAGGCCGGCCTGGTGAACGTGGTGCTGGTCCCAGACAACGGCACAGGTGGGTCCTGGTCCCTCAAGTCCCAGGGGCCTCCCGGTCCGGCTCCTCCTCTGCAGTTCCATCCCCAGGGCCCCCGTTTCAGTGTCCAGGGGAGTCGAGTGACCTCCTCGTGGTGGACTTTCTCCTTTGGCCTTGGAGCTTTCAGCGGCCCCAGGATCTTTGACATCTGCTTCCGGGGAGAACGACTAGCTTATGAGATCAGCCTCCAAGAGGCCTTGGCCGTCTATGGTGGAAATTCTCCTTCGGCCCTGCGAAGCCGGTACACAGATGGTGGATTTGGCTTGGGTCACTTCTCTTCAACTCTGACCCGGGGGGTGGACTGCCCCTACCTGGCCACCTACGTGGACTGGCACTTCCTTCTGGAATCCCACACCCCCAAGACAATACGTGATGCCATTTGTGTGTTTGAACAGAACCAGGGCCTCCCCCTGAGGCGACACCACTCAGATATCCACTCCCACTATTTTGGGGGCCTTGCAGAGACAGTGCTGGTCCTCAGATCTGTGTCGACCATGCTCAACTATGACTATGTGTGGGATATGGTCTTCCACCCCAATGGGGCCATAGAAGTCCGCCTCCACGCCACCGGCTACATCAGCTCAGTGTTCCTCTTTGGGGCAGCCCGAAGGTACGGGAACCAGGTTGGGGAGCACACGCTGGGCACCGTCCACACCCACAGCGCCCACTTCAAGGTGGATCTGGATGTAGGAGGTATGACATCCCTGGGGAAGCAAGGGTTCTGGCAGAAGGGGCTGAGGTCTCCGTGCCTAGCTTTACGAATTGTCATTGAAACATTAAGAATATAAAAGCGTATGAAGTAAAGGTGAAAGTCGGATTCCTCAGAGATTTTCATCCTAGCAGATGGGTTATTCTTCCATGCTTAACAAAAAAATTCTTCCATATTTTTAAATATGGCATCTGCAATATTTAATAAATTATAACATTTGTTATATTGTATACCATCTGTAAATATGCTATATGGAGATAAATATTTAGAATTTTTATTACCAAATTTGGATCATAACGTACATATATTTTGCCACTTCCGTTTTTTTCACATAACAACATATCACTCATGCAAACAACAGTTACTGAACACAATTTTTTTTTAGAGAGAGGGAGTGGGGGGAGGGGCAGAGGGAAAGGGAGAGAGAGAATCTCTTTTTTTTCTTTAAAGATTTTATTTATTTATTCATTAGAGAGAGAAAGAGACAGAGAGCACAAGCAGGGGGAGAAGCAGAAGCAGACTCCCCTCTGAGCTGGGAGCCTGACTCGGGGCTTGACCCCAGGACCTGGAGATCATGACCTGAGCCGAAGGCAGGCGCTTAACCATCTGAGCCATCCAGGCGCCCTGAGAGAGAGAGAGAGAGAGAGAGAGAGAGAGAATGTTATGCACATTCTACACCCAGCATGGAGCCCAACACAAGGCTCCATCTCACGACTCTGAGATCATGACCTGAACTGAAGTCAAGAGTCGGACGCCTAATCCAACTGGCCGCCCAGGCGCCCCATGAAGGCATATTTGTGCCAATCAGTGCACTAATGCGATTTCACAAAAGAAACAACATCCCTACTCTCAAGAGGCTTCCATTCTAATGGAGGAGTGGAGAACATGCAGAGTGCTTTGAAAAATGTGTTTGATAGAAACATTTTTATGCTTAACAGCTCTGTGCCTCGGTTTACCCCAGTGTAAAAATGGTGTAACGGAGCATTCCTAGTAAGACTGTTTGAGGATTAATAATGAGTACTTTAAAACACTTTCTCTTATAAAAAAAATTCTTTCTTTCTTTTTCTTTCTTTCTTTCTTTCAGTAATCTCTACACACAGCATAGGACTCGAACTCACAACCCCGAGATTGAGGGTTCCATGCTTTTCCGCCTGAGCCAGCCAGGTACCCCCAAAACACTTTCTCTTTTGAAATAATTTTAGACTTAAGGAAAGTTGCAAACATTGTCCAGTTCCCATATACCCTTCACCCAGCTCCCCTAATGTTAACATCTTCCACGACCACAGTATGGCGATCAAAGCCAAGTGCTTAACATTATTACAGAGCTATGAACTCAACTACAGACCTTACTAGAATTTTATTAGTTCTTCCATTAACTTTCTTTTTCTGTTCCAGGATCTAACCCAGGATCCCACACTGCATTTAGGTGACTTTTCTCCTTAATTTCTTCCAATCTACGACAGCTCCTTAGGCTTTTCTTGTCTTTCATGACCTTGACACTAGGGAAGAGGTTGGTCATTATTTTGTACAGCGTCTCTCAGATTGGGTTTCTCTGGTACTTTCTCATGATTAGATTGAGATCGTACTTTCTTTTTTTACAAGAAAACCCGAGAAATGACATTATGCCCTTCTCAGTGCATCATATCAAGGGGTATATGAGGTTGATATGTTTTATTACCAGTGATGTTGACCCCAAGCACTTGGTGAAGATGATGTCTTCTGGCTTTCTCCATCGTGCAAGTTAGTACTTTTCCGGAGCACCTGGGTGGCTCAGTCGATGAAGCGTCTACCTTGAGCTCAGGTCATAATCCCAGGATCCTGGGATCAAGCCCCACATTGAGATCTCTGCTCCGCAGGGAGCCTGCTTCTCCCTCTCGCTCTGCCTGTCACTCCCCCTGCTTGTGCTCTCTCTCTCTGTCAAATAAATAAATAACCAAATAAATAAATAAATAAATTTTTAAAAGTTAGTATTTTCCATTTGCAGTTAATAAATATGTTGGAACAATTACTTTGATGCTATGCAAATATCTTATTTCTTTTCTTCTTAAATTCTTGCCCACTAATTTTTAGCATCTGTTGGTAGACTTTTTTTTTTTTTGGCAAGAATTATTACTGCAATATTTCCCTACTGGTCATTTCAAATTTTTTTCCTCATTCTTTATACATGGATTAATTAAAATTCTCCACAAGGAAAAGTTATCCTCCTTTTACATTGATTTACATATGCAATTATTCATAACTGCAGAGATTCATGGATGTTTATTTTATTTTAAGGGTTACGGCCCAGCAGGATCATTTATTCTGTTCCTTGCACTGTTCCAGTATTGGCCGCTGGGAGATGCTTCCAGTTGGTTCTTGTGTCCTTTGGATGTGCCTCCATCCTTTTTTGAGTGCTGCTTTCCTTGTGCAGCACAGGATTTTCCAATTTTTTTTTAAATTCATTTGAGAGAGAGAGTGAGCACAAGCAGGGGGAGAAGTAAAGGGAGAGGGAGAAGCAGACTCCCCGCTGAGCTGGGAGCCTGACTCGGGGCTCAATCCCCAGGACCTGGAGATCATGACCTGAGCCGAAGGCAGATGCTTAACCCACCGAGCCTGCCAGGGGCCCCAGGATGTTCCAGTTTAATCTTGTATCCTCCCTGCTCCAGCCCTGGAATCCAACAGCTTCTCCAAGGAGCTCTGGTTCCTTTTTACTGGAGGATACTCTTTAGAAACCAAGCCCTGGGTCCCGGGAGTGCTCATGAGCACCGGGCCGTCGTTGCTTTTAGGCTCGCTCATTGGACTCAGCTGGAAAATCTGTGTGTGTGCTCTACCCTGCACGCGCATCTCTCTTCATCTCCGCCCCTAAGCGAGGACAGCTCTTCAAGCTCCTTGAACCGCGCCTGACCCGTAGTGAGAAGGATTAGCCGTTGTTGTTCTTGTTGTCCACATGAGCCCACTGTGTGGATGTTCCAGAAACAACTGTTGGCCTTTCATTGTCACCTACGGGTAGAAACCCTGGGGTGTGGACTGGGGGCAGTGAATCCCCAGAAGGAAAGCCAGAGTCTACTTCACCAGTCTCTGCTCTCTGCTGGTCCTTGGAAGGTATGGCGGGAGCTTCGGCATGTGTTCATTTATGGCTCTTTAGTCCCAGGTCACTTAAGTTGACTCCTAATAGGGTACCTCGTTAGATTCTAATAAAATCATTCAAAATGCCCAGAGCTCAAAGAACAGACTGTGCCCTTGGCCCTGCTCTTAATTCCTTGCCAAGCCCCAAATGATAGGAAGCACCCCCAAGCTCCGGCAGCAATGGGCCCCGGGCTCTGATTTTCCTTCCCTCTGGCCTGCTTGTCCGCTGTCCACGCCTGCTCTATGTGGCTCTCCTCTGTGGGCTGCTGTGTGGGCAGTGTAGAGCCAGAGCACGATCGGGGTCCCCAGCACCACCACGATGCTAACCCCACACCCTTGGTGACAAGCCAGAGCACGTTACTTAAATTCTCTAAGCCTCAGTTGTCCCATCTATACAATGGGCACAAGTGTAGTCCCTCCTTCATAAGGTCGTAGTACAAGTAATGTTCAACTGTTACTCTGTTCACGAGAGGGCAGTTCTGGTGATGCTATAGGGCTTCAGACATGAGGCACAGACCCTTTCCTCGGGTCAGAAGGAATCAGACTCTGCACATCGCCAGCGAGGCTGCTCCCACCTCAGGTCCACCATCCTCCCTTGCAGGCCCTCAAAGGGAGGAGGTCAGTGGAGGCCCAGTCACAAGGCATCCAGGATTATTACCAGAGACGACATCAGGAGGAAAGACCTTCTCCAAATTTCTGGATCAGGGAGATCTTGGGGAGAGGGAAGGGAAGCAGGGACACACTCCGTTCTGGGTTTCTCCTTGGCCCCACTCTGAAGTGGTGAGTGGCAAGGAAGGGACAGAGTCCAGAGGGGACAGGGCAGCTGCATGACCAGCCATCCCTCCCACTCTTCCCCCACAGGACTGGAGAACTGGGTCTGGGCCGAGGACATGACCTACGTCCCCACGGCGGTACCCTGGAGCCCCGAGCACCAGATACAGAGTCTGCAGGTGACCCGGAAGCGGCTGGAGACCGAGGAGCAGGCCGCCTTCCCCCTGGGGGGCACTGTACCCCGCTACGTGTACCTGGCCAGCAACCACAGCAACAAGTGGGGTCACCCGCGGGGCTACCGCATCCAGCCGCTTGGCCTTGCTGGGGAGCCGCTGCCCCAGAACAGCTCCTTGGAGAGAGCCTTCAGCTGGGGGAGGTGAGTGGCGGGGTGTCAGCGGCTGGAGGAGGTGGACCTAAGGGCCCATGTTGCTGAGAAGCTACTTTGCCCCAATCCCCCGTGGGTGTGCACACACACACACACACACACACACACACTCCTGTGGCCATGATCTTAGTGCCACCCAAAATGGAGCCTGCTGGTTGGATGGAAAGTTCCGTGCTGACTCAAATATACTAAGATGTCGGGGTGGGATCTAGGTTGTGGGTACACAGTGTTCACTGCGCCTTGCTGTAACTTCTCTGCATGTTTAAATGTTCACAGTAAAAGTTGGAGGAAAGAACAAAGAGTAGGAGAGGAACACGGGTCTGAGGGATCCGCCCTAACATCCAGGCATTTGACATCGTGGAGCGGACTGAAGTTGGGACTCAGGCCACATCCGCACACAGGCCTCCGGGGTGCGGGCTCGGGTCCGGGTGGACGCGTGAGGATGCCATTCCCAGCTGAGGTCTCAACAGTGGGCCGGTGGACCCTGGAGAAACGGGATATGAAACAAACTCGAGAACTCCATGGGACAGAGAGACAGAGAACAAGTGTACAGAGAATGATAACGAGGCTCGACACCACGAGACCTTTGCGCTATTTCCCCTTTGTGCTCCCTCTTCTGTGCAGCTTCGGGCAGTAGGACAGGCTGATGACCTCGCGAACTAACCCCAATCTCCCTAGGTACCAGCTGGCGGTGACCCGGCGGAAGGAGGCGGAGCCCAGCAGCACCAGCGTCTACAATTTGAACGACCCTTGGACTCCCACCGTGGACTTCACCGACTTCATCAACAACGAGACCATTGCAGGGCAGGTCAGCTGAGAGGGAGGAGGGGGAGGCGAGAGGGGGAGGCGAGGGAAGCAAGGAGGATTCGCTCCTAAGCCAGATTCCTTGGGGGTCTTTAGAACCTACTAAGAAAGAAAGCTTTGTGATTTCACATTTTTCCTGGGCTGGTGAGCTGAAGCCTCACGTCCAAGGCTACTGTAGGAGGCGGGCTCGTCCTTCACAAAGCCAGGCCTCAGGATCCTCTCTCTTCGCCCCTGCCAGGACTTGGTGGCCTGGGTGACAGCTGGTTTCCTGCACATCCCACACGCAGAAGACGTTCCCAACACGGTGACTGTGGGGAACGGTGTGGGCTTCTTCCTCCGACCCTACAACTTCTTTGACCAGGACCCCTCCTTCGAGTCTGCGGAGTCTGTCTATTTCCGGGGGGACCAGGATGCTGGGGCCTGTGAGGTCAACCCCCTGGCTTGCCTTCCCCAGGCTGCTGCCTGTGCCCCAGACCTCCCCGCCTTCTCCCACGGGGGCTTCTCTCACAACTAGGGGGTCCCCGGGCCAGGGTGTGTGGGGAGGGGAGCAGTGGGCATTGGGCCATGTGGCCTGGTGCCCTCTTCTCCTTCCCCCCACCCCGAAGCTCCCCACCTCCCCTTTCCCCCCAGGCCCCCTCTCTATAGCTCTCCCTGACAGCCCCTCCCTGCTGGGAGCATCCTGAGCCTGTGATGCCTGGCACTGGGGGAGGGGCAGAGACACAACTCAGCTTTGTTGACCTCAAACCTGCTGGGTTCCTGTCCCAGAGAGAAGAATGGCCAGCTGAAGGCCGGACTGATGGCCAAGCGTTTTCCAGAAGATTCGTGTTTCTTCTAACAGTTGTTAAATCTCACTTTTTTTAACAAGACATGATTCGCATGCCATTAAATCCACCTTGTTAATATGTACAAGTTAGGGGTGTTTAGTATATTTACAAGGCTGTGCAACTTTCACCCCATCCAATTCCAGAGCATTCTCATCATCTGAGAAAGAAACCCCGGACCTGTTAGCACTCACTCTTTTTCCTCCAACCCCTTCCCGGCTCTAGGCCACCTATTCATCTTTCTGTCACTACAGAGTTGCTGACATTCTGGACATTTTGTATAAATAGGTTCATACGGTACATGGCCTTCCGTGATTGGCTTCTTTCCCTCCGCCTCACGTGTCTGAGGCACAGCCATGTTGCAGCAGGTGTCAGTCCTTCCTTCCCTCGTGGCTGAGCACCCGCCCACCGCACGGATGGACCACGTCTTGTTCATCCGTTCTTCCACTGATGGCCATCTGGGTTGTTTCCACTTTGTGGACAATGCTGCCGTGAACACTCGTGGACAAGCCCTTGTGGGGACAAACGTTTTTGTCCCGTCACACACCTGGGCATGGAATTGCTGGGGCAGCTGGTCACCCGCGGCTTAACCTTTTGAGGAACTGCAGACTATTGTCCAAAGTGACTGCACCATTACTTTTCTTTTCTTCTTCTTTTTTTATTGCGCTAAAACATACATTACATAAAATTCACAATTTACAAAAATTGACCATTTTTAGATGTACGGTTGAGTGTCATGAACATTCAGAAGCTCTTTGGGGCCTGCCCGGCTCCTGCGCCCTTGGATCTGGAATCTGAAGATGGGGCATCTAGAGACCAGCTGTTCTCTCAAATACCAGGGCAGCATCCCCACTAGGCCTGTGTCCCCCTTATTCCAGCACATTCCTTCTCCTCCCTTTGTTCCTCGTCTTCCTCCTCCTCCTCCTCTTGCTAATTCAGCTTCCGCTCCCTGGCGTTTCCCTCCCCTCACTACCTGAAGAAAAATGTTCCTCCTGTCATTTGTCATCTGTCTACGCTGCCAAATAATCTTCTTCTGAGTTCCTGCCATGGACGGAGACCACGTGGAGTATGCTTTTGAGAGGGGGTAGGATGGTCACGTGACCACAGCAGTTCAGGGGGCTCTGTGGGAGAAATATTCCCAGGGCCATGAGTGACAGTGGCCTCTGTTGCAGCAACCAGCACAGATGACCGGAATGTCACCGAAGATAGGAACGAGAAAGCACCAGGAGCCTGGCCTCCAGGCCAGGAGCTGTCTGATCAAGGGAGGACATGCCAATAAGCCGGGGGTGTCCCAGTAGGGATCAGCCTGGCCTGGTCAGGCAACAACCTCCAGGCCCTCCCATCCCCACTGGCCTTCCTGGGGTATAGACTGTGGATGGCTTAAATAAGAACTGAAACAGTTTCCAGAAAAGAACGTATAGGAGTAAGGTGGGGAGGTGCCTCCAGACCAGAGAAACCCATGGCGTATGTGGTGTCCACACCTCTGCTTCGAGAACTTGCCTACTTCTGTCGGTCTCTTTTCTAGGAAAGGGGGTTATGGGGTCAGGAAGAGAGGGGATTCCTTCCCCAGGAGGAAGTCCAGGCCACTGACCCAGCCCTAGGGGAGGGCAGGCCGTGGCAAGAGGGTAATTGAGTGCACAGAGATTCGGGTCCGGCTTAGCCTGTGAGCAGAGAGAAATGGCAAACCAGGAGCTCAGACACCTTGGAAATCCCGTGGTTCCCTCAACAACTGCCCCAGGCTCAGCCAGGTGATCCGGAAAGGAACTAAGTTCTGGCAAAGGAACCTTCATACAAAGACTAAAAACCACAGGAGCCACATTCTCGATTCAAGAATTGCTGCAGGATAGGGTGAGAGCTTTCAGATTGAGAAGGGGTCGAGGCAGAGCTGGTTAAGACAGTTAAGCTGATGCTTCTTTCCATTTTGTTTCTAGGCTCAGTGATTTAGTGTCTGTTTATCCTCTCAGCCCAGATAAATACCCTGTTTTGACTTTCTTGTGTTTCCTTGTGTGAAAAAATTTGAACTGCGATGGGTATAGATGCTCTCATCTCGCCTCCCCTCCACCAGCAAGCAAATGCTAGGGGACGAGCCAAGAATGCTTTTCTTGGCTGTCCGAGCTCTGATTCTCCTCTTGCAAGGAGGGGGGAAGAGGGGACCTGTGCCCCCAGGCTGAGGTCTGCGTGAGGGGTTCTGCTACTGTGGCTCTCCGGCTAACCGATGAGTGTGTGATGGGGCTCCCTGCTGGGGTCAGAGCGGACAAACTGAGCCACTCCAAAGGAGTGGGTAGGTGCACAGGGAACTCTCAGGAAAAGCCCAAGGCAGGCTTGCTGGAAGGCCTTCCTGGGAACACCCCCTTCCAGCCACAAGAAAAAGAGCAACCAGACCCTGAGGAATGTAGCCCAGAGAGACCCAAACCGTCAGAGTAGCACAGCTGTAAGGGGAACCTGGTGAGTGGGAAAGAACTCTGGGAATGTGGGTCCTCCAGGGACTGTTAGACCTACAGCCCCCACGGAAAGGACCTCGACCAACACACACACACACACTATCCATGTGAGCTGGTCTTTTAGTAGCACCTGCTTTGTGTCCCCCACTCCAACACTTGGCCCATGGCTGAAGATTGGCCCCGTTTGCTCCACTCAGGCTCTGCAGGCAGGTATCTGCAGCTTCTGTAGAATTCTTCCTCCTCCTCCCCACATCTGGAGTCTGTGAAAGGAAATCAATTATAAGGCTTTTATCCCAGACACCTGCCCATGGCATGCTCCTCATACTCCTTGACCTTACGTCTGTGGGCCAGAATATGATGGGGGGACTCCCCCTTTCTTAAGGACACTCAAGGAAAGTGATGTCTCAGTCTTTCCTGCTTCTCCCATTGAAACGGAGCCAGTATGGTAGAGACTACCATGGGTGAGCTCATTTCCATCCATTGCCTCACAACAACCTTGAGAAGCAGATATTATTATAACTCCCATTTTACAGATGAGAAAACTAAGATTCAGAGGGATTAAGTAACTTGCCCCCAGTCATCTGGCTAGTAAGCAGGGGGCTGGGCTTGAACCCAGGTCTTTGTGGAATTATGTTTCACTGCTTTCTCCTATCCCACTGCTCTTCCTCACTGTGTGGGGCCTGGTTAAAGAATTCAACAAGGTGATGCTTGAGAAGGAGTGTTGAACTTAGCACCTGATCCATGGTAAGTGACCCTGTAAGAACAAAATCAACGCGCAATGGACCAGAGCAGGAATATGCACGGTTGCCTTAAAGCAAAGGCTCTTGACCTTGACTGTGTATTAAATCATTGGTGGAACTTGTAAAACTCCACATACCCAGGCTGTACCTCAGACCAATCACATCCAAATCTCTGAGGGTGAGGCTCAGATATTTGCAGCTTTTAAATGTCCCCCTGGTGACCTCAGACAGCAGTTCAGTTCCAAGCCGGCCAGAGGAGGCTTGATATATAAAGATCTACAAAGAATGTGTCTGAAATATATAAATAATGTATTCATCAAAAGGCACAGAAAAGGGGTATTACAGAGTCTGCCCCGGCAGGACAATCTGACCCTGTCTAGAACAGAGGACCCGGCCCGAGGCTGGACATGTCCAGCCCTGGAGACACATTAGCCACTTGGATGGAGGCACGAGACACCGTCAAACCTAGCTCGTGACCGACAGCTGATCCTTATTCACAGCTCCTTGGGCTACCTTCCCACCACACCTTGGTCATGGGAAGAAAATGGCCAAGTCACTTATATCTCTTGTACATGTGCACAGGAACTTACATCATGTGCACACGAACTCATCAGTATTCTGATAAAAATTGCTTTTGCTTTGACAGTTACTATAAATGAAGATTAGCCTGCAGGTGTTACTTTGATAAATTTAGATCTTCCCTGAAAGATGATCCCCCTGGGTGATCTGATGAACCTGGTTTCTGATTTAGGTCCCTCGCATGGACTGTGGTGAATTCACCAAGAAACCATATGGGGTGTCCTGGAGACATCAGCCAGATTCTCCTGCCACAAACCACCCAGCCTTGCCTGGATTTCACATCTAACTTCCAGAGCAGAAACTCAGTGTAATCAAATTCTCACCTTCCTTCTCTTCTCCTCCTACAGTTTTTCCTTGGCCAACTGATCCTTATAAATCTTCAGAGCTCCTTGGGGGCGCCTGGTTGGCTCAGTCGGTTAAGCATCCAACTCTCGATTTCGGCTCAGGTCATGATATCAGGATCGTGAGATCGAGCCCCACGTCAGGCTCCTCACTGGGTGTGGAATCTGCTTAAGATTCTCCCTCTCCCTCTGCCCCTCCAGCCCCACTCGCACACACCTGCTCTCTCTCTCGCTCTCTCTCTCCCTCTCTAAAAAAATAAAAGTGTAAATAAACCTTCAGAGCTCCTTACTCTCTGCCAGACATGTGAGATCATTCACAAACTGGTTTCAGCAACCCTTGCCATCCTGATGTCCCACACTCCAGATGCCCCAACCGTGTGTCCTTCCCCAGTCCATTCCCATCCACTCACACCTCTGCACCCCTCTCCTTCCTTCTTCTGGTTCCTCCCTCTTCTCCCTTCCTCCCTCCTTCCTCCACTCATTCATCCTCAAATAGCACCCCCTGAGCAAACCTAGTTGCTTTGTTCTCCCTGTTCCCTTGGTACTTTGGACAGAACCCTACGAAAGAGGTTCGTGCACTGAGTTCTAGTTCATTATCTCCATGTATCCTCCCTTCACTCCCCGTCTGAGAGACTGAGCTCTCTGAGGCAAAACCCATGTCCTATTGGCCTCACTGGCCTGGTGCCTACCATGGTGTCATGCTCATTATGGATGCTTAAATACCTCTTTGTTGAAATCTGAACAAACAATAACTGTTGTTATAGTCAAGTAATTCTCTGTCTTGTAAAAAGCCATTTCATATCCAGTTTTCCCTTTTTGACTACCTCAAAAAGAAAGATCTAGGAAAGCCCAAAGATTCCAAGTGAAAAATCACCCTGGCTCTACAGGTTAAGCCAGGACATGGGGCCAAAGGGCGACACTGACACCCTGAGCCTGAGCATTCCCTCTCCAGATGAGACCTGCACCGCTGGAACCATTACCCAGCAAAGGTCACAGGAAGGGGGGAGACGGGACAGAAGGTTTCCAAGTAGGTGGACATTGGCAGATCTGTAAATCAGTTCCCCAAGCTGGGAATTTCCTGAAACAGGAGAGGCCTGGAGCCTGGGATAGACCCAAAGAAGCATGGGGTAGGAGGGTTAGAGGCAGAGGCTGAGCATTGGACCCCCAGATGCTATAGAATTTGGCACACATGTGGGAAAGGGTGTTTGGGAGGCAACATCCTCAATGAGATCATGTTTTTGTCATTCCACAGCATGGTATAGTGTCCATGGTGTGGCTTCTAGAACCAGATTACTGGCATTTGGATCTGGCAAATGTCGCCCTTGGGCAACTTATTTAACTTCCCTGTAGCTCATTTTCCGTACCTGTAAGATGGGGACAGTAATCAAATCTACCTTGGAATTTTTATGAGGATTCAATTAGTTAACACATGTAATTTTCCAAAACCAGTTCTTTTTTTTTTTTTTAAGATATTTATTTATTTATGTGACAGAGAGACAGCCAGCGAGAGAGGGAACACAGCAGGGGGAGTGGGAGAGGAAGAAGCAGGCTCATAGCGGAGGAGCCCGATGTGGGACTCGATTCCGGAATGCCGGGATCACGCCCTGAGCCGAAGGCAGACGCTTAACGACTGCGCTACCCAGGCACCCCAAAAACCAGTTCTCGACATATTGTAAATGCTCAATGAATGCTAGTGTTTAATAGTTTATTAACCAGCATCTGCTGGGCGTTTCTGTTACTGCATAACAAACCACCCTGAAACTTAATGACTTCAAATCACAAACCATTTTATTTGCTCATTATTCCATAGGTCAGCTATCTGGGCTGGGCTCAGATGGAAAGTTCTTCTGCTGGAGTCACCCGGGATCACTCCCACAGCCACAGATCTCTGGCAGATGGGCTGGAGCTGGATGGTCTTATTTGGTGTCACTCCCATGTCTGGTGGCTGGGGCTGGCTATCAGGTCACATGCTACAGCAATGAGTGTCAGCAGAACAGCCTTGACTTTTCCCCTTTGTGGCCCAGGGTTCCAACTGCAGCCCCAAAAGGATACGCCCTAGTGAACGAATGCTTTCCAAGCCAAGGCACAAGATCAAGCCCAGATTCAAAGGATGGAGATGTAAATGTCACATGTTGATAGGAAGACAGGCAAAGTCACAATACAAAAGTACAGGTGGCCGTGATGAGAAGAACCGTCACAGTCATCGACACACGCGACCATGCTGGTACTGGATAGACACGCAGAGCTCAGTTCTGAAGGCTGGAAGGGATGTTTTTGTGGCCCTCAGGGCTCAGGATAGCAGGGAAAGGGTTGAGACATATGCAAAGTAACTGTAATGCAAGGTTTGAACATGAGAAGTGCCCCAAGATAGGAACAGTGAAGTGCTAGGGGAGTTCAGGTCCGTGTGACCCTTTACAGCTGAGGAAGGGTGAGCATTAGTGGGATGGGAAGGCTTTATTAGCTTGCCCTTGAACATGGTTAGAATCTGGACACGTAGGGATGGGAAAAATTGTATTCCAGATGGAGGGAAGAGCAAATTTGGGAAAAGCAAGGTGCATCTGGGAAATCCAAACCCATCTAATAAAGAACTAGAGTGAGGGGGGGTCTATCAAGGAGAGATTGGAAACATAAGGCTAGAAAGATAACCTGGGGTCTGATTGTGAGTAAGCTTGAATTTGAACTTCATTCTGGAGGCAATGGGGAGCCACTGGATATTTTTCAGGTGACAAGTGAGAAGAACTGTATTGTAAGAAGGCTCTTTTGCCAGCAGTCTATCAGACGGCTTGGGCTGGCAGCGAGAAGGGCAGTAGGAGATCATTAGGTAAGGGGGTGACTAGCAGGTGTAGGCAGAGAGATTGACAAGGAGCAGCAAGAGTAGAAAATATACAGTCAGAACCCAATGAGGCGGCATCAAGGACGACTCAAAGTTTGCCAGGCTCAGCGCCTGGAGGATGGCAGAGGGAGAGAGGTGTATACAAAGCAAGAAAGTCTGGAGGAGGAACAGGTCCGGAAGGAACTCATGGATTTGGGGAATGTATGGGACATTGAGGTGGTGTCCAAGCAGAGTCCAACATCATGCCATGGGAGGAGGAAGAGGAGAAAGGAGAGGAGAGCTTGCTGGAGCAACACTGAACACAGAGAGGGTGAACATTTCAAGGCAGCTGTCAGAAGTGTCAGATGTGGCTGAAAGATCAAGGATGAAGAAGGATGGGACAAGGCCAACCAGCAGATGTGACAGTGAGAAGGTCATGGCGACTTCCCAGTGGAGCCGAGGAGACTGAGTTTACGCGGGGCTGAGGAGGGAGCAAGAGGCTTCCTGCTTTCTGGAATCCAAGGTTGGAGAAATCCCCTGGACTTCCGGGACTCCAGGGCCACCCTCCTTCCACTTCAGCCCTCCTAAAGTGAAGGAAATCTTTAAAATCCTAAAAATAGAGCAAACACTGTCTTTCCCTTTCATCCTAGAGGAGAGAGGCACGCAAGACTCTCCCTGCCTTTGTCCCTCTGTCTCCTGCCTGCTGGCCAGAGATTGGGCACTGTCAGGACTCGTGTCCAGGGAGACAGGCGTTGGCGGGACAGACGGCTGTTTACTTCCTAGCAGAGCCCTGCCGTGTTTTCATAGCTCAGAATAGTTCCTTGGCTTTCTGCAGGCCTGGGGTGGGGGGGCGGCGGGGGAACCTCACTGTTTGTTTTCAGGACAATTCCAGGCCTCACCTCTTCCTCTTTCTCTGCACTGTGGTCCTCTTTTGGGAATTCTCAGAGGGGGTAAGGTGTGGGCTCAGAGGGTCCAAGACTACTGATTTCCTAATTATCTCCCCCCAGCCGGGCTCCGGAAGAGGGAAGGGCTAATAACTGGCTGTACTGCAGGGTGTTTTGGTTGGGACGAAAATGCTGTGGCCATTAAGGAAAGAGTTGATTAAAAGACAGCAGGGCAGAGCTGGGGGAGGAAAAGAGGGGGGAGGAGAGAAGGGGAGGGGACAGCCCCCTCCCCCAATCTAGATCTGGGCTGGTTGCCAGCCTCTGTGTGGGGAGCTCCCTGCCACTGGAGACCTGTGGGGGCTTCCCGGCCCCCGGCCCCCTGGTGCCCCAGCCCCCAGCAGCTCTGGGCTGCCTGCTGGCCACGCTGGTGTCTGGACGGTACCTAGAGGTGGGAGGAAGAACTGGCTTCACTGAATACTCCTTTGTACTCCGAATTTTTTAAAACTATGTGACTATGTTGCCTTTTTTTTTTTTTTTTAAAGTAATGTCTACACCCAACGTGAGGCTCAGTCCCACCCCGGAGATCGAGACCCCCCCCCCACCTCCGCCTCCACCAACGGAGCCAGCCACCGTCCCGTGACTATAGAACTTTTGAAAATATTTTAATGGAAAAGATATGAATACATTTATCTTTTCATTCTAGCCATAAGGAATCATTGACTTCTGTTCGATCGTTAGAAGTCAGGCGCCAGCTCACTGGAGTGACTTTCAAAGGAAAACCAAAGACTCAGGAATGTTAACACAGAACGGAGGGTGACGGTCACCAAGGCATATTTTGTCAAACCCAGATGACTGTAGTGACACACAGCTCTTTAATCTTCCCTCGTAATCTTTTATTTTCCTTTTAAATGCTAGTGATAGTGGTGGGGGAGGGGCGGTCTCTGAAGCTGCCTGCCGGAGGCCTCAGGGTATTTCTGAGAATCTTCTAAGGAAAACCAAGACCCTCCTTCTGCCCCACACCCACCTCTACCCAGCAGCCCCCACCTCACTCCACCTCCCCCCCCCTCAGCCCAGGCTGAGCTCTGGCTGCTGTAGGACTTAGTTTCCCTTCTTTCCTCGGCCCCAATTCTTTCAAAGAATTTCGAAGAATCCATGAGCTGAAGCAAGGAGGGGACGGCAGGTTGGGACTGGATCCTTAGTTTGAGTCACATTTCCTGTCTCACCTCAGACAGCCCCTCTTTGCCTCTGGGGTACAGACCAGAAAAAGCTCAAAATGAGCTTTTGCAAATAGTTCTGACCACTGTTTTGGAGACTGCCTCTGCAGTGCACCGTGGACGAAGTTTAACCCCTGGCAGGAAGGATCAAATGTGACAGCAGGATTGTGTCCTAAGGGCTCGTGTGATTTGGTACCGCCAAAGGGGTTGATGAAGAGCGGGAGGACTGTCCACCATCTGGCGGGGAGGGGGCTGGTTGACCATTTGTGGAAACAGGATATTCTCTGGGGGGAACAACAGCGTCTTTGGGGAGGACAGTTAGGGAAGATGGGGGGAGACAAAGGAGGGTCCGTCCGTGCTTCCTATAAGGGTTCTCCTTGATCACCCACCAGAGCCTGGGGTGACAGGAGGTAGTGAGCGGGGAGTTCCTCACTGCTGACGATGAAGCAAGTGCCCTCCAGCATTTTTCCGTGGACAAAGTGTCCAGCCCATCCTGAGACAGGAACCATGCTCCCCCCACCTGGTCAATAGCTGCACAGTCCAAGGTCCTGAAGCTGAACTTTCTCACCACGCCAGAGATAAGTCAGCCATTTTCACTGGCTAACAATGATTAACCCCCCTCTCCCTCCACCTGCTGTCCCCAACATGTTTTCGTAAAAAAGAAACTGGGTCACCCGTTGAAAAGGTGACAGTCGTCAATCCAGCCAATGTCTACTGTCTACCCCTAAACACTTCACCCCCACCGATCACTTGGTAGGGAAAAAAAAAGCAAATAAAGAAATTTTTACAAATAAAACTGGATCTCGTACAGCTTGAGCTCATCCTTTAGAGGGGTGTGCTCTGCTCCAAGCCCTGGCTCGAAGCTGGGGTTTGCATCCCTGCCTCCGTGTGCAGACAAGACCCTCTCTAGCGATGGCCCCTGAGCGAGGCAAACGGCAGCTCCTTTCTCAACAGAACCCAGAGCCCCAAGCAGAATAGAGGACCGGGCTGCAGGTGAAGTCAGAATTTCTTTTTTGGTAAGAAATGCCATTTTTGGATGAGGTGTGTGGCAAATTCTGGCTCCTTTCCCGCTTCACTTTCCTGTCGGCAAATAAACTTGTTCGAGCAAGTGAGTCAGACTTGTTCTTGGAGGAGGAGGTGCCAGGACCAGACTGTACTTTCTGGCCCCTTTCCTTCATGTTCTTCCCAAACCAAGATCCCCAGGCCTCTGAGTTTCTGTTTGTGGAGAAAGTGCCTGAGGAGTGCCCGGGCTAGTGTACCTGTCAAAAACAGAAAAGGGGGGCCTCTATAATTTTCCATCCTTATTGCTTCCCAGACTCAGCTAGTCATCACCCCAGAAGGCGTTAGTAAGTCCTGAGTCATCTCCACTGAGGACAAAATAAGAAGGAACTCATTTATATTTGTACCAATGGATTCAGCTTTAATTTAAGGATTCTCCGGTTGACATCGCCGTGAAAGGCCTGGCCTCCCTGCCCCACTACATTGTCGAGATCCCTGAGGACATGGGGATTTAACTTTGAATCCTCAGAGGGCCAGGAGGGTTAAACGTTTGTCGAGTTAAACTGGAGAACTTCTTGAGGGGGAAGCTGACAGGATTTAGGGGTAAAGATGGAAGCCTGCCTCCGGGAGACCGGTCTCTGAGTGGATTCTCGCCCAAATCTCTAGCAATGGGATGCTTTGTCCACAGTATTTACCTCAAATAGCCACAAGTGCTTTGAGGATCTGAGAACTCTACAATTTCTCTCTTCAGTCAGCTTTCCAGCAGACACAGGTCCTTTGGGGCCTCGTTCTTTTCTGCACACGATAAAAATTTGCTGGAGGCAGCAGGAAGGAGCGGGAGGGTGGAAAGGTAAAGACTAGTAAATGGTCTCATGATGTACACAACTGCTCTGACCAAGAGGGTCCCCCTCCCTGGAGGGCAACCTGCCAGAAGGCTGCCCCATATGCCTGGAATGGGTTATCAGCCCCGTCGTGACTCTATCAACGCGAGCCTTCTCCGCGTGGTTCTTCCAGAAGATAGGGCTCTCCACTGGCTCCCCATCTACTGATCACATGACGGAACCCCGCCCGACTCAGAGGCTCTGGCCCCAAGCAGCCCAGACAGTGGCCTTTGAATATTTTGTCAGAGGATCTGCCTTATTCACCCTGGACTCACCTCAGACCATAAAAAATCCAGTCCCCAGGGATCCCCACATAGTTACTCAATACCTTCAAGGAGGGCTTATCTAGTAGAGGGAAGGGGCCATCTCTTCTGATGGGGCCTCCTACCTGTGGCCTCGCAGTCCTGACAATGCAGAACACCCCCCTCCACACCCCTGCCAACCCCGAACCCCACCTGCAGCGCCCCCACAGCCACCACCGCCACCATTGCGGCTCTCTAGGCTAGAGGTGGCAGGATGGCGCTGCTTGGAGCAAGAGACAAGATGGTCAAGGGCAGTTGGAGTCCGCTTGAGCTGGGTGGGAGCCCAGGGGAGGTGGGGGTGAGACTGCACATCGCACCTTCTGGATGACATTGTAATCATTTCCAGCATGGAATCTTGTCAACCTTTGCTACCCACTCATTAGCCCTGAGTTTCTTTTCCTTGTCCCCAGTCTACCCCTTACAAGGCAATATGGACTTACTGATGGGAAATCCAAGCTCTAATCTTTAAAAAATGTCCGCCCATCACCTGATTCAGCCCCCTGCTCCCTTCAAGAGGTCTAGGGGACCCAAGTGTGTGAGGCTTTGGTCTCTGCACTGCTACGGGACGATTTCTGCTTGGGCTGGCAGCGTTGTCGCTCGTAACTTGGTATCTGTCACTTTTATCTATTCCTTGTCACATCCATGGCTATAATGAAATCGCATTGACTTCCTGGAGACCATACTGTATATGTACGTATCCGTATGTATATGTATGTGTGTGTATGTGTGTATATATACACACACACACACGTGAAAGAAAGCTCAAAATACAGAAACCCCTCAGGGAGATGCAAATTAAAACCGTAATAAAATATCACCTTACATGGGCGCCTGGCTGGCTCAGTCGGAGAAGCGTATGACTCTTGATCTCAGGGTCATGAGATCAAGCCCCACGTTGGGTTTAGAGATTACTTAATAAACTAATATTTTAAAAAATATATATCACTGTACACCTGTCAGAATGGCTAAAATCAAAAAGACAAGAAATAACGCGTGTTGGCAAGGAGGTGAAGAAGGGACTCTCATGCACTGTGGGAGAGAATGTAAATTAGTACAGTCACTGTGGAAACCAGTATGGAGTTTCCTCAAAAAATTAAAAATAGGAATACCAGGGGTGCTCAGGTGGTTCAGTTGGTTAAGCGTCTGCCTTTGGGGGCGCCTGGGTGGCGCAGTCGTTAGGTGTCTGCCTTCGGCTCAGGGTGTGATCCCGGCGTTAAGGGATCGAGCCCCGCATCAGGCTCCTCTGCTGGGAGCCTGCTTCTTCCTCTCCCACTCCCCCTGCTTGTGTTCCCTCTCTCGCTGGCTGTCTCTATCTCTGTCAAATAAATAAACAAAATCTTTAAAAAAAAAAAAAAGCGTCTGCCTTTGGCTCAGGTCATGATCTCAGGGTCCCGGGATAGAGCCCCACGTTGGGCTCTTTGCTAAGCGGGGAGTCTGCTTCTCCCTCTCCCTCTGCCCCTCCCCCTGCTCCTTCTCTCTCTCTCTCTCTCTAATAAATAAATAAAATCTTTAAAAAAAATAGAAATACCATATGACCCAGTAATTCCACTTCAGGGCATTTACCCAAAGAAAACAAAAACACTAGTTCAAAGACATATATACACTCCCGTGTTTACTGCAGCATTATTTATAATAGCCAAGCTATGGAAGCAACCCGACTATCTATCCACAGATAAATGGACAAAGAAAATACGGTATATAGAGAGATACGAATAGATACACACACACATATACACACAGGAATATTACTCAGTCGTAAAAAAAAAAAAAAAAGGGTGAGCTCTTGCCATTTGTGACAACACAGATGGACCTTGATGGTATTATGCTAAGTGAAATAAGCCAGACTGAGAAAGACAAATATCACATGATTTCCCTTACATGTGGAATCTAAAGAAAACAAAACAAATGAAAATACAGAGAACAAACTGATGGTTGCCGGAGGGAAGGAGGGTGGGGGGATGGGCAAAATGGGTGAAGGGGAGTGGGAGATACAGGCTTCCAGACCTCATGGAATGAATGTCACCGGGATGAATGGTACAGCGGTCGATGATACTGTAATCGGGAATGCTGTAGTCGGAATACAGTCGGTGGCATTGTAAGAGTGTTGTACGGTGACAGATGGCGGCCGCGCTGTGGTGGGCACAACACAACGTATACAGTTGTTGAATCACTATGTTGTACACCTGGAACTCATGTAACATTGTGTTACAGCTACATTCAAATGCATTAAAAAAATACAGAAGTTACATTCAAATGTATTAAAAAATATATACATACAGAAGCCCCTTCCAGAGTCCCCCGGTCACCAATTTGCAGGTGTTTTTATTGAGAACCACATATTCGTTGCACTGTTTTTGCATGAACACGCATCATTCTACTGCTTAAACTTGTGTGTTAAAACCCCAAAGGTCCCAACCTGAAGGCCATTAAATGAATGAATCAGTGCTTTCAAAGATGATTATTTTCTGGCCCTAAGAGACACAGAGCCAACACTGGGAAGAGGGTTTGAGCTCCCAGACCAGAAGCACTTCAGAGACCCTCTGCAGTTAAGAAAGGCCCAGCAAAGTGATGGTTCCCAGGATGATAGAACTGACTGTATTTTAAAAGGAATATTCTTTAAAACGCGATAGCTAGAGCACCAAGACTTTTCTTTGTCCTCTAATAAGTGCGCTCGCAGACAGGACATCAGGACCTTTGCAAGAACCATGGCAGATTTAGACTCTGTCCTGTGTCTCTGGCCTGGCTTCGGAGCCAGGAGGGCAGTCCGTGCACTACCCAGCAGCGTGCCCAAGTTAATAATTGGCCCTGCCGAGGACATGGCAGATCAGGCTGTTTTTGTGTGCCTGTTTTTCTATTTTACGTAAATCACCCCGAACATGTTTGCATCAACCTACTGACGATGCACCTTTGATCAATAGATTTTAGACAAAAGTGGTTTTTGAGTCCAAAGATCAGGGCTGGGTTGACCTGCAGACTGCATCCAGGGTGTATAAAAACAGGGGCAAGGCGCAGGCTGATAGCAGAGCGATCACCACCACGTCTGTACTCACTGCAAGGGCTCCACGGAAGGCTGCCTGAGGAGCCAGGGAGTAAGGATGGAGCACGGAATGAATGCTCTTCATGACTTTGGGATCCAGTCCACGCACTACCTCCAGGTCAATTACCGGGACTCCCAGGATTGGTTCATCTTGGTGTCGGTGATCGCAGACCTCAGNNNTGCCTTCTACGTCCTCTTCCCCATCTGGTTCCACCTCCGTGAAGCTGTAGGCATCAAGCTCCTCTGGGTAGCTGTGATTGGAGACTGGCTCAACCTCGTCTTTAAGTGGTGAGTAAGAGCCAGACAGAGAGGAGCTCGGCAAGGGAAGAGGCTGGCATTCTCTCTGGAAATGTCTGTCCATCGCAAGTTGCCTTCTCTGTGCTATTCGGGAAGCCACAGGTTACTCCCCTCCCGACCTTGGATCATCTGCTTAAAGAGGAAAGACAGAGAGAACCCTGTCAATGAATTGAAGATACAGGCAAAGCTATTTCATATGGATGGAAGGTTGTAAGCAAAGAAGCAGAGTTTTATTACTTCGCAGCAGAGTAGGGAACATAAAGATAGATGTAGGAAAGCTGATGTATGAAAACAGGAAACACGTAGATAATTTAAAAACCCATTGCATGGGGAAATGAGGAGTAACCCAGAGACCTGGGCTCCAACCCTTGTTCAGCCACCTACCGGCGATATGTCCTGGGCAAGTCAAAGCAACTCTCTGAGTTTCTGTTTTATAATCTGTAAACTTAGGTTATCTCTGGGACCTTAATAATCATTCTAGTTAACATTTACTGCACGTTCAGTAAGTACTAGGCCAAGTGCCAAGCGCTTTGCGGTGGTACCAGTAGTTACTACTATGTAACAGATGAAGAGACAGAGGCATTGAGATAAGCAAGCGCGACGAGATCACATGGCGGTCAGTGCAGAGGCAGCACTCCAGCCCAGGCAGGCTGGTTTCAGAGGCAAGCTTCTTAAGAACTATGTTATAGTCAATGCTGATGAACCGACTCTCTCAGCGGGCAGGAGGAAGCCCTAATTCTAGCGTTTGTCAATTTCCCCTGTGGCTAAATCCCCACTGGGGCCACTTGCAATCTATTGATGGGTCAAGCTTGCAAAAATCCTACATATTTCACAATTGTCAGCCAGTACCATTTGACTGTAGCACGTTACTGGCTTGGCCTCTATTTCTGTGTCTAGAGAATAAAGAGCTTGGGCCAGCTAAGACCTTTACCATCCCTAAACTGTGTATGTCTACTGTCATGTGATTCTGAAGACCCTTCTAGCTCTCGTATTCTTTGGCCATAAAAAATAAACATCTTTTAGTGTCCAAAAAAATAATTGTCATGGGGTTGAGAGGCCCAAAGCATATTGATGTGGTTCTGAAACCTCTGTTGAATAATCTAAGTGTTGTCTGTAATGTCCCCTATTCAACAGCATGACCTGAAAAAGTAAACAGGTGAAGGGTTATTTTAAACATCTGATCTCAGTTGAAGAACCATGAATTTTCTGAGTTGGCGGAGGTCAGAGTTAATGGCTGTCTCCGATTTCCATGAAAAATCACTATTCCATCCCCGGAGGGGCTGACCCTTGACACCGTTTCCACAACGAAAAACATATCTAGTATTTCTAAAGGGGAAGGGGTTTGTCTGAGCTAGATACCCTGTTCCAAGGCAGAGAGGATACAAAGAAAGCAGCGGAAGCTGTCTATGTGCTTACAGAGAGCAATTCTCACGGCAAGGAGGCCTCATCTCCTGAGGGCGCTTGTCCCTGAGTCTAGGGCACATTCTCTGATGTCAGAGGAAACCCAAGACTCCCTGAGACCTGAGGCAAGAGCATAGGGACCTGGCAGGATCTGCAAGTCCAAGTTGCAAACTGTAGCTCTGTATGTGTCCTTCCAGAACAAATTCTTCCTGGGGTTTAAAAAAAGTCACATGGCTTCCGTTAATATGGATTTTTAGGATCTTGGGTTTATTTCTGTTTGAATAAATAATACATTCAAATAGTTTAAAATTCTAAAGTTATATAAAGGACGTACCAAAAAAAGTCTCCCTCCCCACCGCTCTGCAGCCACCCAGGTCCCCTTCTTGGAGGCAGCCAAAGCTAATAGCTTTCTGTTTAGGATCACACGAATCTTCTCCTCATACTACTCTCTCTTCTCAAAGGTGTGGGCTTCGGGCAAAAGGGTTCCTTCAGTAACCCCAGACACGGGTTCTGCTTTTTTACAGGATTCTATTTGGACAGCGTCCATACTGGTGGGTCATGGACACTGATTACTACAACAACAGCTCCGTGCCACTGATAAAGCAGTTTCCAGTCACCTGTGAGACCGGACCCGGTGAGAGTCCCAGCCCCGGCAGAGACAGAAGCTAGGTGCACCTTGCATGTCATGGTGGCCACCTGTCAGCAGTCACCGTAGACGAAGCTGTCCTTGAGGGGACAGGAGGAGGTCCACTCCTTCAAGCTTTAGTCATAGTCTTCTATTGGGTACAAATCCATTTCAGCTGAATTCAAGGAGGCCTTCCTGAAAAACACATTACCGCTACTTTAGAAATCTGCCTAATATTTCCAGAACCTAAATTGCTAGTCCAGAGAGGCGAGGTACTCTTAATGGGCAAAGGGCTCATGAGAGTAACTGCATTATGGTCCTTTGTCCAGGGAGTGAAAGCAGGAGAAGCCTAATCCCCTGGCTGTCCTTCTCCAAGGCCTGGCCAAGCAGATGTATCTTCCTGAGCTGCCTGTCCAGTCCACACCAGGCTTGCGCTTTACTAATTACAACCAGACAGTTCTTGTGTGATCAAACGATAGATGAGATTTCCTTTCTCAGTAGGCAATGGAATAGCCAACCCCTTCACTCACCCTTAATTCTCGGTGCCATCAGCCCTTCCTCAGGGACCCCATCCCTGACTCCCAAGCTAGGACGTGGCCCTTAGCTATTTGTTCACTTCAGAGCATAGTCATTCATTCAGATGTCATTTGTTGAGCTCCTCCGCCGGGCCACACATGGTTCTAGGTCCTTGGAGTACCTTAGTGAATAAAACAAAGATTGCTGCCCTTGTGCAGCTGAAATTTGAATGGTGTGTGTGGGTGTGTGTGTGTGTGTGTGTGTGTCCACGCACAATATACAAAATCATTGAACTAAAGGTGAAAAGTCTCTATCTGGGATATTGCTAGGGGATGTCCTCTATCCATCATCCATCCATCCATCCATCCATCCATCCATCCATCCATCTTTCCGTCTATAGGATATATAGGATATTAGAAGTAAAATATATAGGATATATATAATATATCGGATATTAGAGTAAATATATAGGGTATTAGAAGATGATATATATATATATATATAGGAATAAATATATAGGATATGAGGAGTAAATATATATATAGGATATTAGAGTAAAATATATAGGATATTAGAAGATGGTAATGAAGAGAGAGAAGAGGAAGAAGAATAGGAGGAGGAGGTAAGAGCAGAGAAGAGGGAAGAGGGAAGAGGAGGAGGAGGAGGAGGAGAAAAGGAAAGGCAAGGCTTTATCTACGGGATTCCCTGGAAAGCACACTTGGCTGTAGGTTAGCATGCAGGAGGTCATGCTCCCGTGCGTTGCATGGGGGAGTAACGCATTGGAAGGAAGAACAGAAACCAACTGAGCAGGAGAAGTCTAATTCGGATTCGGTCTCAGCCAATCCCACGGGGAGCTCTGAAGCTGGGGATGGCCCTTCAGAGTTGCCCTGAAGTGTGTGAAGAAGATCACAATTTATACCGCAATATAGAGCGGTGATTGGGTGGAGACTGCCCCTGGGGAGAGGGTAGCCCTGATCAAAATGGCTCTCATCAGCCCAGGGCAATGCCGGAAGAAGGCTGAGAGCTGAGGGCCATCCATGACCACATTCTCAACAGCTGGGAAGAGAAGTCCTTCAGTCTAGAAGGGAATCTGGGTGGCACATCTCAAGACCTTCTATCTCTCAGGGTAGAATGATCAGGAAGTATGGGTTGAAGTATTAGGTAGGGTGGTCAGGGTAGGACTCCCTGAGGAGAGATTTGAGCAAAAACTTGAAGGAGGCAAAGAAATTAGCAAGTAAATTTCTGGTAGAAGAGTTCTCTGGCCAGAAAGACCAATAGCTCAAAGACCCTGAGGTGGGAGTATGTTTAAAGGAGAGCAACAAGGCCAGCATGACCAGAAAAGAGTGAACAACAAGAGAGTGGAAGGAGGTGATGGAGGGCAGATTGACTTGCAGTTATACACCCAGTATGCTGATTCTTTGTGTAGTCTCTCGACTGTTAACTGCAAGAGCTGGCACCTTCTCTGGTTTTGCTCACCACTACCCCCAGAGCCTCATACAGTGCTGGGCATGTGGTAGGAGCCCAATAGATCTTTGTTTAATAAATGACTAAATGGGTAAATGGATGGATGGCAGGATGGGTGGATGGATGGATGGATGGATGGATGGATGAAAGGATGGAAAGATGGGTGGTGGATGGACAGATAGTCGGATGGAAGGATGGACGGGTGGATGGATGGATGGATGGATGGATAGAGGACATCCCCTAGCAATATCCCAGATGGAGACTTTTCACCTTTAGTTCATCCATTCATCTCTTCCCTACCCTTTAGGGAGTCCCTCCGGTCATGCCATGGGCACAGCGGGTGTATACTACGTGATGGTCACATCCACCCTCACTATCTTTCGGGGGAAGAAAAAGCCAACCTACAGATTTCGGTAAGAACTCAGCACTGGGGTGCAGGTGGTGGAGGGCAGGAGGTGACTGTCTCTGTAACGGACACACAGACACCCCTCGCCCTTCCTCACATTCCCCACAGTTGGCCCACCCCACCTTCGGCTGGTACTGAGCAGAGTTGCGACAATTCTGCGGAGGGCAAACGTGAGAGCCACAAGATGTCAGGGCTGGAAGGGACCTACGAGCGCAACCCCTAACTTGACAGATAAGGAAAGAAGGCCTAACACGGTAAAGGGACTTCTCAAGATCAGATAGTGTAGGACTGGCAGGGTTTAAATAAAAACCCATTTTTTAAAATATTTTATTTATTTACTTGACACAGAGTGAGACAGCGAGAGAGGGAACACAAGCAGGGGGAGTGGGAGAGGGAGAAGCAGGCTTTCTGCTGAGCAAGGAGCCTGACGTGGGGCTCGATCCCAGGACCCCGGGATCATAACCTGAGCCGAAGGCAGACGCCTAATGACTGAACCACCCAGGTGCCCCTAAAAACCCATTTCTATATCAACCAAAGAGTCACCTTGTCCAGGTTCAAAGAACAAAGAAACATAAGACGTTCCCACTACAGAGAATCCAGAGCATGTAGCCAGGGTGCAAATGCTTAATGATCACACATATAAAATAGGGGAGCTTAGCGTTCACACGTGCAAGGGTTCACCACGAGACACGGGCATCGCTGAGCTTTGGAGTACGGGCTTCAATTTACAAAACTTCCACTGACTCTCCCTACGTGCCAGGCTCCGGCGCTCCTGCCAGGGCTGCTCTCCTCGCTAGGGGTGCGCATCTGGGCTCGGTTGTCACCGCCTCTTCTGTTCCAGGTGCTTGAACGTCATTTTGTGGTTGGCATTCTGGGCCGTGCAGCTGAACGTCTGTCTGTCCCGAATCTACCTTGCTGCTCATTTTCCCCATCAGGTTGTTGCTGGAGTCCTATCAGGTATCAGCTGCTTTGGTTCTCTCCCTTCCTGCCCCTCCTGTGCTGAGTCTCCCCAACGGGGACAAAACCCGAGCATGCCACTCGTGTTCTGGGTGTCAGCAATGCTGTTAGCACTTCAGTGGGTTGAAGGTTAAGGGTGGGTGTTCGTTTCTACAGGAGGGCCCAGATCGACACAATTAGATACGTTTCAGAAGATTTGCGATACATCATGTTAACTTACCCAATTGAATTAGCTTGAAATTTCCTTACTTTTCATAGTCTTTATTTCTTACTGGTTTTCAAATGGAAATGGTCCTTAGTTTAGTTGGTTTATTTTTTTTAAGATTTTATTTATTTATTTATTTAGAGAGAGAGTCAGGGAGGGGCAGAAGAACCTCAAAGAGACTCCGCGCTGAGCGTGAAGCCGGACCTGGGGCTCAGTCTCAGGACCCTGAGACCATGACCTGAGCTGAAATCAAGAGTCGGATGCTTAGCTGTCTGAGCCATACCCAGGCACCCCGGCCCTTAGTTTAGTTTTAAGGGAATCCACCAAATTTAGCAAATTAACAGTGTTCTAGAAAAGCTCTTTATTTGGGTAAATTAATTTGCAAACTTACAGTTGGTCTTTCTTATAGGTTCAGAGTTTTGAATACAGTTGAACAATGCAGAGGTTAGGAGCATGGACACCCCCCCCCCGGCCAGGCACTCAAAAACCTGCATGTACCTTTGACTCCCCCAAAACTTAACTACTAACAGCCTACTGTTGGCTGGAAGCCTTACTGAGAACATTAACAGTCGATTAACCCACATTCTGCATGTTATATGTATTATATCCTGTATTCTTACAATAAAGCAAGCGAGAGAAAAGAAAATGTTATTCAGAAAATCAGCAGGAGTAGGGGCACCTGGGTGGTTCAGTCAATTAAGAATCTGTCTTCAGCTCGGGTCATGATCTCGGGGTCCTGGGATCAAGCCCCACATGGGGCTTCCTGCTGAGCGGGGAGTCGGCTTCTCCCTTTGCCCCTCCCTCCTGCTCATGCTACCTCACACTCTCTCTCTCCCTCTCTCTCAAATAGATAAATAAAATCTAAAAAAAGAAAATCAGCAGGAAGAGAAAATATATTTACAGTGCTCTACCATATTTATAAAAAAAAATCTATGTATAAGTGGACCCACCTAGTTCAAACCCATGTTGTCCCAGGGTCAATCAACTGTACTTGTGTTTTCTTAGATCCCATTTATAAGGGGCAGAAAAGACTTAGGTTAAGTGTAAGAGGTACTAGAATACATTGTGGGAGGTGCTAGAATATAAGACCTTAGGGAAATTGTAGACTTTTCCCCCTGGAGATGGGTGAGAGCAGAACACAGTAGCATTACAAGAAGACTGAAGAGTACAAGGGAGATGATGGTTTCATGACAGCCACGAAAATAACACAGCGTTTAGTCCTGGGTGCCATGTTTGAGGAAGAGTCTAGAAGCCATGTTACATGAAAGACCTGAGAATATTTAGGTTAGAGACAGGGATACCTGTCTTCAAACATGCTCTATACAGAAGTTCTAGATTTACAACTTAACTCCTGCAGAAATAACTGAGACCAACAGATGGCATTGGAAGGGGGGCACATTTCAGCTTAGCACAAGGAAGAATTTTTGATAATCAAATCCGTTCAAAGATGAAATGGGCTGCCCAAGTGGGACTGAGCTCTCTCCCCCTGTGGGTATTCAAGTAGAAACATGAGCACCCCCGACAGGAAACATGCATACAGTGGGAGAATGTATGCAACATGACTCTTCCATCTGAGAGAGTCTATGGCTGAGGACAGGCTGGAGTCGCATAGGGCAATAAACCAGGTGACTCTCTAATCTAGCTTCTGTGATTTAATGCCACATTGGCCGGATGAATGATAGGCCACCCATTGCTCCAACCCCCCCCCCCCCCCCCCAGCTGAAGGTCCAGAGTCTTCCCTATTTCTCATGGTCATTCTTTCTTCCACGCAGGCATTGCTGTTGCTGAAACTTTCCGCCACACCCAGAGCATCTACAATGCCAGCCTCAGGAAATACTTTCTCATCACCTCCTTCCTGTTCAGTTTTGCCATTGGCTTTTACCTGCTGCTCAAGGGGCTGGGCGTAGACCTCCTGTGGACACTAGAAAAAGCCAAGAGATGGTGTGAGCGGCCGGAATGGGTCCACATTGACACCACGCCCTTTGCCAGCCTCCTCAAGAACTTGGGGACCCTGTTTGGCCTGGGGTTGGCTCTCAACTCCAGCATGTATAGGGAGAGCTGCAAAGGCAGGCTCGGCAAGTGGTCCCCATTCCGCGTCAGCTGCATTGTGGTCTCGCTCATCCTCCTGCACCTCTTTGACTCTTTGAAACCCCCATCCCAAGTTGAGCTGATCTTCTACGCCCTGTCCTTCTGCAAGAGTGCGGCCGTGCCCCTGGCATCTGTCAGCCTCATCCCCTACTGCCTTGCCCGCGTCCTGGGCCAGCCGGACAAGAAGTCTTTGTAAGGGGTGTGGAGCCTTCAGTATTCAAAGTCAATGACCGTGCCAACCACTGAGGGTGGCTAGGGTCTCCTGCCAGCCCGTTTTGAGGCCAGAGGTGCTAGGGTCAGCTCAGGCGACCCCTTCCTCCTTTGCAATTCTAATTGTATTGGGTGGGGGCTTTTTTGGAAAAGCTACTAAGGCTAGTTGAGAAAGCCTTATCTGTTAGAAGTTGGGTCGTTCTGGATTTTTCCCTGAAGACTTACTTGTTCTTTTTTGAGATATACAAAAGCAAGACCTCCAGATAGGGCCCACTCACAGTCCCAGGCTGGGGATCTCAACTGAGAATTTTCTACCTGTCCCCACCCTTACACAGAAAAAGGAAAGGAGCAGTGGATTTGATAAAGAAAGAGGGATGATAGCTTAAGGAAGACTTTTTTGTATCCTGCATATCATGCAAATTATGTTACACAATATTTAAATGGCTTTGATTATATTTGAATCTTTAGGTAAGGGACTCTGAATAGTGGGGGACCAACTTAAAGTATAATTAATAGGTAGTTAGTGGGGTAATTCTGCTTCTTATATTTTTCTAATATATATCCATGGTCTTTGCATTTACTAGGATTTCTGAATGGCCCCAGGGACCTAGATTTGTGCTGGGTCAGAGCATTCAGATATAGTCAGCTTCTCCTCTATCACCCTAGATCTTCCTCCTTGTTGGCCCAGCTCTGCTTTCCCTAGAATTTTCCACTGGCTCCACATCCTGCTGGATACCGAGATGCCTAAAGGCAGCTCTGGGTAGTGCTTTTGTATGGTTTCGTTAAGCTCTGAAATCTTGGGCAAAAAGGCCAGGAGAGGCAAGGATTCCTCTCTCCAGAAGGTCACTCCAATGTTACTTTTGATTCCTAGAGGGTAAATATGACTCCTTTCTCTATCCCAAGCCAACCAAGAGCATATTCTCGGAGGAAAAGCCAGCTCTCCCTTGCCTGTTCTTAAGTCTCAGCTGAGTTGCAGAATATGTCTTTTTAAAAAAATGTTTAAGCCTATTTATTTGAGAGCCCTTGTTTTTGCTACTAATTATATAGTTCACCATATATTACCATTCACACCAGCCATCCTGGTCATAACATCTTTGAAAGAAAAATATATATGTGCAGTATTTTATTAAAACAGCATTTTATTTAAGAATGAAGTCTTGCTGATTACTGTATTTTAGATGCAATGCGATCTGAAGGTTCTAATTCTGGCTTCGCTAAATTTCTAGCTCTTTTTCTATTTCCCTAAACAAATAATTTAGTCTCTGTGTACCTATATTTTCCCTTTGGAGAAAGAAAGTCTTGGGCTGGCCAGGAGTGCCAGTGGAGCTGGGGGACCTACAAAGTGTCCACGGGGGCACAGGTAGCATTGAGGGCATCAACACAGGCACAATATCATTGGCCAAGATTGAACATTAGTTACCAGACCACAGGTCAGCATGAGTTGCTCTGACAGATCAAGCTGCAACTTAAAGGCAAATACACGGGGTCATTACCAAACTAAGCAATCAAGGAATGTAAGTCATAGCAGCAGAAAAAGACTGGGTAGACTCTGGATTCCAGGAAGCCGGCATCAGCAAGGCTTGGGGTTATGGTTAAAGAAAGTCTAAACAGAGCAAGTCCCAGCAGCACGGAATGCTCAAGGGAGTTATTGAAGTTTTCTCCCCAAATGATCCATTTCATCCTGGGCGCAGGGCACCACCTCCGAAGGCCTGGACTCTTCAGTGTAACCCTGGATTTATCGAGGACGAGATCTGCTCACTCCCTTCAGAACTTTGGAATGTGTACCTTTGGAAAAGTTGAGTCCTCCTACGGGATTTGGTTGCTTCAGGGGGCACAAGGCCCCTCAGAGACTCTACTGGTCTTCCCAAGGGAGAAGGGAAATGGTCTTGATCTGTCTAAGCTGAGCCCCATTGCTCGGCCTGATCCCCGCCCCCCTCCTTGATGATTTACTTGTTCTCAGGAACCAGGTCCAGGTTTCTTGCAATACGAATCTGGCAGAAAGTGAATAGCGCCCTTGCCCCTAGCAGTTGGTGAGGTTGATAGGGACGCATAATAGACACTGAATACGTCTTCATTTTATGTATTCATTCAGTTAATTCACATAATCCTCCCAACATCTCGGTGAGATGGGAGCTATAATTTATCTGCACACATTACATATGAATAAGAACAGAGGGGGTGGGTATCTTGCCCAGAATGGTGAAGCCAGTTTAAGAACCAAGCAGTCTATGGGGCGCCTGGGTGGCACAGTGGTTAAGCGTCTGCCTTCGGCTCAGGGCGTGATCCCGGCGTTGTGGGATCGAGCCCCACATCAGGCTCCTCTGCTATGAGTCTGCTTCTTCCTCTCCCACTCCCCCTGCTTGTGTTCCCTCTCTCGCTGGCTGTCTCTATCTCTGTCGAATAAATAAAATCATTAAAAAAAAAAAAAAAAAAAGAACCAAGCAGTCTGACTCCAGAGTCCAAGCTCCACCCTGTAGCCCCTCACAGGGATGGATGCCAGTAAGACCGGCGGCTCTTTCTCACTGGCTCAGTCAGTGGAGCCCGCGACTCTTGATCTCAGCGTCCTGAGTTCAAGGCCCACTTTGGGTGTGGAGCCTACTTAAAATGAATAAATCATTAAAAAAAAAAAAAACACCAAAAGACCGGTGGCTGTTTCAAACGATCCTTCAGATGCCAGATACAAATTTAAATTCAGCCCAGAGAGAATTTGTTTTCTTGTGGTCGAAGGAATTAGAAAACTTTGAGTGATCCTCCCAGGGAGTTAGTCTTAGTTTCTAAGTAGGAAGATACAATATTTCAAAGGCAATTTTACAAAATAACTGTTAGAACAGGCATAACCATATTCGTTCAACTTTGGCTCTTGCTTTTCTTTCTTTCAAAAAAAAGAGTTTAAAAGTCATGCTCAGACTATCTGGGTCAGACAGGAAGTAACTACAATGGAGATAAAACGAGAAGACAAAATAACCACAAAGAACTTTCGGTACAGATCCATGTACAGGTGCAGAAAATGAAGAGACTGTGAAGATTGCTTAGGTCAGAGAATCCACAAAGACAGGATTGCTACCTTTCCTTGGGATGGTCCCCTGTTTCCTCGAGAAACAGACAGTGCTAAAGGCTTAGAATTTGTGATGGGAAACGCTGAGCAGAAAGAGCGTGAGCCCGTGATCAGCTCCTAATTGCCCGTAGCCAATGTGTTAGCGTATTCTGACCACTGCCCCACTGCCCAGGTTACAGAGGTGTGCTTGCTTTAGAAATGACTGGTGAGTCCTCAGGGTGGAAGTAAACGTAAGTGACCGATGACAGTTTTAAACCAAGATCCGTGTCATGTCATGGCATAATTTGATAGATTGTTCTAGCAGTCCACCTGGTGTGAGGAAGTACACTTGGGGATGATACGTGCGCACGCACACACACAATATATATATATAGATATACAATTGTATTATTGCCCTAGGAAAACAGACCCATTAAGAAAGTACAGCTTTGGGGCGCCTGGATGGCTCAGTCGTTTAAGCTTCTGCCTTTGGCTCAGGCCATGATCCCAGGGTCTTGGGATCAAGCCCCACACTGGGCTCCTTGCTCAGTGGGGAGTCTGCTTCTCCCTCTGCCTCTGCTCCCCCTGCTTGTGCTCTCTCTCTCTCTGATAATAAATAAATAAATAAAATCTTAAAAGAGAAAGAAAGTACAGCCTCTGCTGCCAGGGTCAGCCCTGCCACACCACAGACAGACTACGGGTTGAAGGGTTTTGTTTTTAACAACATTTATAATAGTTTTTAAAAATTTATAACAACTTTCTTGAGATATAATTCACATATCATACAATTCACCCATTTAAAGTGTACAATTCGGTGGGTTTTAGCGTATTCAGAGAATTGTACAGCTGCCACCAGAAATCAGTTTTACAACAGTTTTGGTCACTCCAGAGAGAAACCCTGTACCCATTAGAAGTCACTTCCATTTTTACCCCCACCCCCCCAGCCCTCAGCCACCAGTGAGCTACTTCCTGTTTCATACATTTGCCTGTTGCAGACATTTCATACCAAAGGACTCATACAATATGTGACCTTTTGTGTCTGCTTCTTTCCCTCAGCATGACGTTTTCAAGGTTCATCGGTGTTGCGATAACATGTATTAGTCTTACATTTCTTTTCATGGCCAAATAATACTCTACTGTATGGATATACTAAGTTTTGTTTATGCTATCTGGCTTGCGTCCGCGTTTTAGCTGTTATGAATAACACTGTTATGAACACTTGTGTACAAATATGTGTGTGGATGCGTGATTTCCTTTCTCTTGGGTACGTACGTAGGAGTAGAATTGCTGCGTCATATGGTAACTCTCTGTTTCACCTTTCGAGGAAGCGCCAGACTGCTTTCCCAAAGGTTTAGCGAGGAAAAGTTTTAAAATGTTTTCCGTCTGTCATCTCTTTTGATTTCCTAGAAGCCTACCCTGTCTGATAGCTTCATCTAATTCCTCACTTTGGAAGAGGTTCGCAGCAGGATTGATGAGGGGCTCAGATTTCACATGATGAAATGTCAGTGAGTTCCTGGTACTTAAAAAAAGCAATGGCTTTATTCCATTGTTCCAGCGTGCGTTCCAAGAGCACTTCATTGAAGACATGTCTGGATATTTGAAGTTCCAGCCCTAATGAATTGACTGCTTGTAACCTGTCAAAATTTGCTGACCTGTTTCCTGAACACCATTCCTTTAGCTGCTGAATTATTCACATTTATTGATTTCTATTCCATGATAATTGGCCGAACTAGGACAGATGCCTTTAAGGCTGGTGTGTGTAAATAAAATAGGACAATATCATTGGTATCCAAGGGGTTTTTCAAGAGCCTCTTGAGAACGGAAAACACGCCGGCCAAATAGCCTTCAGATGATGCTGTTAAGGAAGGAATTGACTGGAAATGGTATGAAGCAGCAGCCGACAAAAGTCACTTCCATTAGAGAACCAAGAACCTAATTAATCTGGAAGAGAAACCAGCAATTGTCTAGTCCAGTGATGGGCGACACAAAACCCAAAAATCTAACTTCAGAGTGAAAGATCAAAAAGCTGCCTCTGGAACATACAAAAAAAGCAGAAACCCATAAATACAGAGAACAAACTGGTGGTTGGCCGAGGGGAGGGGTCAAATGGGTGAAGGGGAGTAAGAGGCGCAGGCGTAAGTCACGGGGATGAAAGGTACAGCCCAGGAAATACAGTCCGTGGTACTGGGACAGTGCCGTACGGTGACATGGTGGCTCCGTTGCCGGGAGCACGGCACAAGGCGGAGAGATACTGAATCACTATGTCGTACACCGGAAACTCATGCCACATTGGGTCTCAGCTACACTGCAATACAAAATAATAATACAATAAGTAAAAATAAAAATCTGCCTCTGGGTTGCTGCTGCTTCATGAAAAAGAAAAAAGGCCTATAAATACTTTTATTTTTCCTGAACTGGCCCTTATTTAAAAAAAAAAAAAAGCTGCTCACTCCGAATCCTATTCAAAAATTTATTTCATAGATACAGAAATGAAGGTCTAGAGAGGTGAAACAGCTCCTCTACGTTACGTAAGTAACCTGTCCTCGGGTCTCCTGATTCTTAGCAGAGAGTGGTCTCCCCTTTGCCTGTGTCCTGCGTGCCGACACGCAGCTGTTGAAACAGAAGTGAACGCAGAGCCAGCGTATTGGATCCAAACCGGGGTTGTTAACCCCGTGGGAGCCACGGCTACAATAACCATGCTCAAGGGGTTTTTTAAAGATTTTTTAAAAAGATTTTATTTATTTGAGTGAGCAAGAGAGAGAGAAAGAGAGCGAGAGAGAAGGGGGGGCAGAGGCGGAGGAAGAAGCAGGCTGCCCGCTGAGCAGGAAGTCCGATGGGGGACTCGATCCCAGGACCCTGGGATCCTGACCTGAGCTGAAGACAGACACTTCACCGACTGAGCCACCCAGGCGCTCCTTAAAGACTTTTTATTTATTTGTTTGAGAGAAAGAGAGAGAGAGAGTATAAGCAGGGGGGCACGGCAGAGAAAGAGGGAGAAGCAGACTCCCCACTGAGCAAGGAACCCCGATGCTGGTCTCGATCCCCGAACCCCAAGATCATGACCTGAGCCGAAGGCAGACGCTTAACAACGGAGCCACCAGGCGCCCCTCAAGCTGGCCTGTTCTTAATTATGTTATGCACTCCTCTCTACCTTTGCTCTCAGAAATCTTTCCGGGGGGGCACCTGGGTGGCTCAGTCGTTAAGCATCTGCCTTCGGCTCAGGGCGTGATCCCAGCGTTGTGGGATCGAGTCCCGCATGGGGGCTCCTCTGCTGGGAGCCTGCTTCTTCCTCTCCCACTCCCCTGCTGTGTTCCCTCTCTCGCTGGCTGTCTCTCTGTCACATAAATAAATAAAATCTTTAAAAAAAAAGAAAGAAAGAAAGAACTCTTTCCAGGGCAGAAGTGTAACTAAAACAAGAAGCAGCTTGGGGGTTTTACGGAGTTTCAGGGGTTTTGCGTGAGCTTTTGTTGCTGTTGTGGTTTTTTAAGCAGGAGGGTGGTTTTCCAGGAAGCTCATTTTCAATACTTTTCTTTCTTCAAGCTCTATCTTCTGCTTTTCACGTTTCACAGTCATTGCCTTCAGAGCAGCCAATTCGACTCCAAGTCTGAGCGTCGCTAGGACTCTTCTCACTCCGCCCCAGCGCGGAACTGGGGATTCAGTGCTGTGTCAGCTGCGTTACTTTCTACCCGGAGGCAAAAGGAAGAAAACCGAATTCCTTCTCCTCCCTGGTGAACTGTTTGGACTCCTGGTCCAGGGCATGCGGCCAGAATCCCATCTTTTCTCCTCCATCTCCCCCACTAACCTCGTCCTTTGTCCTCCACCTGTCCTGGGGCCACTGACCCCTGCTTGGTCGTCCCTCCAGAGGAACGCAAATGAGCCTTTTGAGAAAGGTAATCTAGCTGAATTGATTTGATAGCCCCTGTGGCATAAATCAGTTTTCTTAATTTTGGGTATGTCTTTAGACGGCCAGGGCCCTCCTTACAGGTCCATTTCCCGCCCCACCGCCCCATACAGTGACTTGCGAGGGAGTGACAGCGGCAGCATCTCTCCCTCCAGCAGCATCACCCCTCCCCGTTACAAGGACTGCAGTGAAACCACCAAGGACACCCTGGACCAGACCTTCAAAGGGTTCCTGTGTTTCAGGAGCTTTGGGTGAGGCTCCCTTGCTCCTGACAGGTATCCGAATTGATCCAGAAAAAGCTGATGCAAGCAGCCCATCTTTGATCTGGCTCTCCGAGCTTTGCCACGACACACAGTGGCCACCAACTCTTACCTCCAGAACTATGCCCTCTCTCGTGTTCTGCACGGTATGCTTCTGAGAACTTCCACAGGGCCAATGACCTCCCACATAATAACTGTCAGACTGGTGAGCTAATTCCTCAAACTGGGGGATGGCTGAACTCAACCCATGTTAAGAAAAAGAAAAGACCTGGAAAGGATTCTGCCCACTTTGGACTCTTTCATCTGATTTCCAATTTTAGTTACAGGTTTTCTTGGGGGATGCCTGTAAGATTCCATCCCTGAGGAAAAGGAATCGGGGAGATGCTTTGATGAAGGATAGGAAAGTGCTGGAGAAGAGTTCAATGAGGGGAAGAGTTGCCCTCAATTTTTATTTGGGCTGAGCCTCCTGGGAAGCGAGGGGCAGAGAAGATGAAGTTGGAATGTTTCATTGTTGTCATCGAGAGGGGATAATCTCACGCTATTACCCCATCATTTCCATACAAAAATCTAATAAACCAATGGTTCTCAACCGGGAGTGATTTTGCCTCCCAAATGATGCTTGGCCATGTCTGGAGACATTTTTTGGTTGTCATAACTGGAGACGTTGCTAGTGGTATCTAGTAGGTAGGGCTCAGGCAGGCGGCCAATCGTCCTACCAGGCACACCCCCCCCAACAAAGAATTATCCTCCCCCAAATGTCCATAGTGCTGGCGTTGAGAATCCCCATAACAAACCCAAGAGAAAGGAGAATCAATCACAGTTTGCCTGGAAGAATTTTCTCCAGTGAGTGTTTTCAACCCAGCCCCAGAGTACTGCTTTGCAAATGGGTCCTTCTGGTGGGCCCAGCAGCCCCTCCTCCAGTCCTGTCTCAAGTGGGAGATTTATCGTGCTAAATTCTAACATCTTTCCCTCCAACAAAGCCGACTTGTTAAAGTAACTGGAGTCCTTGCGTCTGGGGGCCTGGAAGTAAAACCAGTCTTGCCTCCAGGCTTTTTGTAGAGACCCTAAAGCTGAACGCGTTGTGGGTATCCACACACGTGGCCATCATTAAATACAGGATAAAGGTATAGACGGATTGAGAGTTTCAGCTAAAAGTTAGGGTGAGGCGAGCCGGGTCTGACAGGGAGCTACCAAGTATGAGTTTGGTAGACAAATTGCGCTCCCCCCGGAAGGGCTCTGGACGAATTTAACATTGTTGTTAAATCACCAGGGAGAGGAATGAGTAAAACAAAACACATTCTTAGATGGACAAAGAACGTGGTTGAGACACACTGCCTAATACTGGGCTTAAGTCCTCCGAGCTTGGGGTTGATTTATTTAATGAAAGCAGAAGAGATACTTCTTTGATATCTCATTGCTACAAAACTCGGTGTCCATTACTATTGGTACAAACTGTTTTAATTTTTGTTAATTGCTAATGAAAAACATTCTAATTGGATTGTGTCACACTGCCCTAATTAAGGCTGAGAAAGGAAAAATATCAACCCCAGGCCAAACTGCCTTTTTTTTTTTTTTAAGATTTTATTTATTTATGTGACAGAGAGACAGCCAGCGAGAGAGGGAACACAAGCAGGGGGAGTGGGAGAGGAAGAAGCAGGCTCCCAGTGGAGGAGCCTGATGTGGGGCTCGATCCCAGAACGCCAGGATCACGCCCTGAGCCGAAGGCAGATGCTCAACGACTGCGCCACCCAGGCACCCCCCAAACTGCCTTCTTATGATGATGTTAAGAATCTCCTAGAAGGGGTGCCTGGGTGGCTCAGTTAGTTAAGCGTCCGACTCTTGGTTTCGGCTCAGGTCATGATCTCAGAGCCCTGGGATGGAGCCTAGGTTGGGCTCCACATTGGGCGCAGAGTCTGCTTGTCCTCCCCTTCCCCCTCTGCCCCTCCCCCTGCACCTCTCTCTCTCTAAAATTAATAAAATCTTTTTTTAAAAAAAAGACTCCACTAGATAAATTGATTTTAAATGATATGTAAACTTTAACTAATAATAGTCTATTCCAGTGAACATGTTTCCTTGCTTTCTAGTTGTTAAATATTAACTCCTACCCAAGATAAATTATTAAAAAAAACAACCCTGAACTTGCCACAAATACTTATCCGTCTCCTTCCTGTTTTGTACAGCCCCTTGATTTAATGTCCTCTTAGCTTTTTTTTTTTTTTTTAAGATTTTATTTATTTGAGAGAGAGAAAGAGCAGGGAGAGAGGCAGGAGGGGAAAGCAGACTGCGCTGAGCTCAGAGCCTGTCGAGGGGCTTGATCCCAGGACCCTGAGATCATCACCTGTCCGGAAATCCGAGGCTTCACCTAGTGAGCCACCCACGCACCCCTCCTCTTTGCCTCTTGATATGACTGTCCCGTTTTCCTATTCTGAATTCAGTTTTTAAAAAAAGAAGTGCCAGTCTGCTATGGACCCGACGCTGTCATAGTAACTGAAGAATTGGTGCTACTTTTTTGTAAATGTTCCTTTGGCAGCTCTGATTTATTCTGCCTTCTGAAATCTAATTTTCTCCCCTCTCCCCATGAAAAAAAAATAGGTCCCTGCCGCTCGACTCCTTACAGGTGAGCCCTCAGCAAGGTCTGAGGCTGGATCTGCCAGGGGACAGTGGATGGATTCCAAACAGGTTTCAGACCCAGCACGTCTCTTTCGTACCCGCAGCTCTCCAGTCCTTCCCCGACGTCTCTAGATTGTAGAGCAAAGAGTTCTGATGCCAGAGTTCACATTTTCCCAGGCCTTGGCACGTACCTACGAAGACTTCCTGCTGCAACACGAAACCTATTGCTTGATTTATATTATAACTGTCTCCTTTATATGCTCAAATAACTGTTTTAGACGCAAAAAGGTCAGACCCCAGAATGTCCTGCAGTAGATACGGTAATTCACATGCAACTTTCCAGGAGAGTTATCAAACTCACCTCTAAACTACATTTTTCCTTCCTCAAAACTCACTTCCAGACTTTTTTGTGCAACAGAGCGTTTTACAGTGCTGTAAACTTTCCATGTGGTGTTCCTTGTCACTTAAAATCATGAAATCCACACGTTCCCTAGAGCCAGCAAAGGCTGCGTTCCTGTTTTTAAGATCAGTCACTGGTGTTGCCTAATGTCACTATACCATAGTTTGCCGAGCCATGTCCTTATTTGGCATCTGGATTATTTGGATTATAAATAGCAACACATGAACATCTTTGCACAAATTACATTTTTTCCCTTTTGGGTTATTTCCTTGGGGTATATTCCCAAAACTGGTATTACTGGGTCAAAGGTTTGAAAAGTTTCATAGCTCTTGTCACCCACTTCCAGCATATTCTTGAGACAGACTGCGGCATATTTGAGCACTGGAAATGTTGAACCGGGTTTCCCACGATATACAATAAGAGTAACTTGCATTTAACTTCTCACAGTCTTCAGTGAGGGAAGGAGTTACAAAATGTCAAAACAAAACAAAAGCCAAGACAGCAGCACTCTTGCTGTAGCCAGAGACGAGCTCTGAGCTCTCGTTGGTTAACTTGGTAAAATGTCCACCACAAGGGCTCCGTAAGATATCTGTGTTCCAGGCTCTACGGAAAACAGCCCCCAAGCTTCTGTGAAGTACCGTCAGCTCAGCGCTGTGGCTGAGTAGTTTCAGGGAGAATTTAAAGCCGGCACTTGGTTAGGAAGGTGGGAAGAGAGGTAGAAAATAAAAAGAAGAGGTGCCTGCATGGCTCAGTTGGTTAAGGGTCTGACTCTTGAATCGGGCTCAGGTCAGGATCTCAGGGTCATGAGATCGAGCCCCACATTGGGCTCTGTGCTCAGTGTGAAAGCTGCTTAGGTTCTCACCCTCTCCTTCTGCCCCCCACTCGTGCTCACTCTCTCTCTCTCTCTCTCTCTCTCTCTCAAAAAGATAAGAAGAAAGGACGTGCTCTGCTGTCATGGCTGCCTCTGTGCTGATGGCAGCAGCGCCGAGAGAAATAAGCTGGTTCTAATTCAGATTATTTACCGCTTGAAAGTGACTTCTAAGAACTGTGATGCTAGAGGACCTTGATATCCTCAGTTTAAGAATCAAAACCAAAACAAAACAAAAATAACCCACTGAGTCATCCTTGCCATCTGGTTCCTCAGGCTAATAATAGTGATGATGGTGGTGACAAGGGACACGCACCAAGTACTATGTGCCCGTCACTTTTCGAAGGGTTTTACCCACAGCAGTCATTTCATCCCCTCAACTTCCATTATTGTGCCCACTTGGCAGATGAGAAAACAGAATCAGAAAGCTAAGAAGCTTCCCCGAAGTCACAGAGCTAGTAAATGTCTGAGCCAGACTCGAACCCAGACAACTGACCACCACGCCTCGTGCTCTGACCACCGCCTCGGGTGCAGCGAGAGAAAAGGGTTCAGGGATAGTTCGATGACGCACTACAATACCCAATTGTGGGCTCTCTTAAACACTTCTAAGTATTTCTTTCTCTTTTTTAAAGATTTTATGTATTCATTTGAGAGAGTGAGAGAGCATGAGTGGAGGGGAGAGGGAGAAGCAGACTCCCTGCCAAGCAGGGAACCCGATGTGGGGCTCAATCCCAGAACCCCAGGATCATGACCTGAGCCAAAGGCAAATGCTTAACCATCTGAGCCACCCAGGTGCCCCTTCTTAATTGTTCTAAACATGTGTTACCTTTTTCCTTACTCTGTATTTTGGGGGGAAAAAATCAAATAGAAAAGGGAGTGCAATGAACTTCTATATACGCTTCATCTGAATCACCAACTATTCACATTTGCCATACTTGCCTTTTATCTCTCACTGTATATGTACATATTCTTATATTTCATCAGTCATTTAAGGATGATTTGCAAACATCATGCTATATGCTTCAGGTGTTTCCTAAGGACATAGACATTCTCTTACATAACAGTAACACGTGTTGCTTTTTTAATCCCAAAGAACCTCAGCTTAAGAAAAACAAATAACTGGGGGCACCTGGGTGGCTTAGTCGGTTAAGCATCCAACTCTTGATTCTGGCTCAGGTCAGGATCTCAAGGTTGAGGGATTGAGCCCCCCATCAGGCTTCACGCTGAGTGTAGAGGCTGCTTGGGATTCTTTCTCTCCCTCTGCCTCTGCCCCTCCTGTTCACACACCCGGTCTATCAATCTAAAAAAATAAATAAAAATTTTTAAAAAAGAAAAACAAATAATTAATAATAAATAATTATTTTCTGTTTCATGACCACGCACTGCAGGTTAAACGGACTTTCCTTGCTCACTGAAGCTCACTGGCCCTGTTTAATCCTTGCCCAGCTGCCCAGCTGTACCCCATCTCTGCTGGGGAACTTTCCAGAACACTCTGGACTCCTTGACATCGCTGAACCTCAGTTTCCTGTCAACGCTTTGAGTGTCATGGTACCAATCTATGCACTTCCTTCCTTCTCTGAAAGCCAACAAGTTGCTTATTTAATTACCGTAACACTCAGTTTAGTTTAAAATTAATATCATATTTTACTACTGTAATGGAAATTTTAAAATCCTAAAGGTTTTTAATTATTTTTTCATAAAATCTCTTACAATTACAACTTAGGTAAACAGGGTCCCTCTTTCAATTTAATGATTTTTCAACTAAAATATTTTATTTCTTTAACTAGTATTTATTAAGCATCTATTATATCTTAGGCATTGTTGGAATCAAAGTAGCTAGCGCTGTAGGGACCCCTGGGTGGCTCAGCCAGTTATGCATTTGCCTTCAGCTCAGGTCATGATCCCAGGGTCCTGGGATCGAGTCTCACATGGGCTCCTTGCTCAGCAGGGAGCCTGCTTCTCCCTCTGCCAGCCCGTCCCCCTGCTTGTGTTCGCTCTCACTCTCTCTCTCTCTGATTAAAAAAAAAAAAAAGTAGCTAGCACTTTTGAGTAATTAACATGTCACCAGGGACACCTGAGTTAATCCTCACAACTATCACCATTCCCATTTTCCAGATGGGTAAAGGGAGAAGTTAAGTCATTTGCCCCAGGTTGCACAACGAGCCAGAATGCCCAGGCAGGCGATCTGCCTCTGTCCGGAACCCCTGCTCACAGGCACCAGGTAATCCAGCGGGGAGTGCCCCAGGGTGGGGCGGGGAGCTCATCCGTGGGGCCAGTAACAACACCAGCACTTGTGAGATAGTGGGGGACGCTTGCCTTCAGAGGGGTTGGTTGTGGTCGAGGAGGAAGCCCAGAAGGCAGTTCCATTTCCCCTGCTCCTGGGCGCTGGCAGATAAAACAGATCAGCAAGAAAAGCGTGCCTCTGCGTGGGTGATTATTTCCATAAACACTGACGATGGAGTCTTGGCCTTACTTAACTTGGCTTCCAGGACATTCTTGGTGTTTCTACTCCCTCTGGCCACTCCTCCGTCTCCTCTGTCAGCTTGCTCATCCTCCCGCACCCTGCCTTTCAATGACTCAAGCTCTGGCTCAAGCCTCGTTTCCCTCACGTCCCATCCAGGGTTAGAACCACTGTCTGCGCTGTGTACCTTCAGTGTGGCCCTTCGGCCTCCTGCTCTGGGCTAGGTGGAATGCAGCGGGCTCCTATCCCGGGGCTTGCATTTGGGGTCCGCAGAGGAGAGCCACAAACAAGGGACGAGATGGAGAGAGAGGCCAGGGTATTGATTCCGGAGGGGTCATGCTGCACCCTTTTTCACTGATTTCCATAAACCTCATCCACGCTTTTATCAACAACAACCTTCTTACAGTCTCCTCAAAGTATCCAGCTGGAGCGCACCCTCTGCTTCCCGCAGGGGCCTCTGCCTAACCAACCGCCAGGGACTGTCCCATCAATATCCCCCATCCAGACCAACGTCCACTGTTTTCTAGAGCTGTGCGTTCAACGACTCAGTCCGCTGCTCCACCGGCATTTCTCGCGGGTGCCTCGAACGCAAAACATACAAACCCTGCGTGGCATAATAACATTGCTGGTCCTTGTCCCCTGTTTCCCGCGCAGAGCTCCTAAAACCTTGGAATTTCTAAGCGATAAGAGTGATAAAGGTGTCTTGATATTCATAACAAACCCCTCTGAACCACACCTGAGTTCATGTTAATGAGGTGGCTTCTGGAAAGCTCCTAAGGAGAGTTTGCCAGGGGAGCTGGCCATGTGATTATCATGGGTTGGAACTTGCCGTCCTCCTGCTGTGACGGGAGGGGGGGGGCAGCTGGAAGTTGAATCAGTCGCCAATGGCCAATGATTTCATAAATCGTACCTATGTGATGAATTCTCCATAAAACCCCAAAAGGACAGGGTTCAGGGAGCCCCCTGGGCTGGTGGACACCTGGAGATGTGGGGAGAGTGGTGCACCCGGAGAGGCTCCCCACCATTCCCCCTACCGTGCCCTGTGTCTCTCTTCCATCTGGCTGTTCCTGAGTTCTATCTTTTTATAATAAAATAATAAACTAGCAATTTAGTAGGTAAAATATTTCTCTGAATTCTGTGAGCCACTCTAGCAGATTAATCTGATCCAAGGAGGGAGTCTTTGGAACCCCTGATCCATGGGTCTATTAGTCTGTCAGAAGCACAGGTGACGACCTACGATTACAAATGGCATCCAGGGGCACCTGGGTGGCACAGCGGTTAAGCGTCTGCCTTCGGCTCAGGGCGAGATCCCGGTGTTCTGGGATCGAGCCCCACATCAGGCTCTTCTGCTCTGAGCCTGCTTCTTCCTCTCCCACTCCCCCTGCTTGTGTTCCCTCTCTCGCTGGCTGTCTCTATCTCTGTCAAATAAATAAAATCTTTAAAAAAAAAAATGGCATCCAAAGGGCAAGGGGGCGAGGGGGCGGGGGTGGGTGGGTCTTGCAGGACTGAACCCTCACGCTGGGGAATCTGACACTATCTCCAGGTAGACAGTCAGAATCGAGTTGAATTGTGGGACCCCCAGCTTGTGTTCTGAGACTTGCTTGTTGGATGTGTGGGCAAACGACCCTCTCCACACTCTGGAATTGGGTCCGGAGCCCAAATAGTGGGGAATGGGGATAACTACTAAAGGACATGGGATTTCTATGGGGAGGCAATAAAAATGTTCTAAAATTGATCTTAGTGGGGTGCCTGGGTGACTCAGTTGGTTAAGCGCCTGACTCTTGACTTTGGCTCAGGTCATGATCTCAGGGTCGTGAAATCGAGTCCCGTGTTCGGCTCTGCACTGGGTGTGGGTCCTACTTGGGATTCTCTCTCTCCCTCTCCCTCTGCCCCTTCCCTCACCTGCTATCTCTCTCTCTAAAATAATAAATAAAAAAATTTTTAAGATTTTGTTTATTTGTTAGAGAGAGCAAGTGAGAGGGAGAGTACGAGCAGGGAGAGGAGCAGAGGGAGAGGGAGAAGTAGGCTCCCCACTGAGCAGGAAGCCCGATGTGGGGCTCGATCTTGGGACTCCAGAATCATGACCTGAGCCGAAGGCAGATGCTTAACCCACTGAGCCACCCAGGCACCCCAATAAATAAATCTTTTTAAAAAATTTTTTAAATAAAAATAAAACTGATCATAGTGATTATTCCACTCTGTGGATATAGTAAAAAACCAACAAATTGTATGCTTTAAATGGATGAATTTTATGGCATGTGAATTATAACTCAATAGAGCCCTTACTGAAAAAAAAAAATTCCTTATAGGACCTCCATGAGCCGGCCTGATCTGGGCCTCACCCTCCTTGCCCCTCACCCTGCACTGTGTAGACAGACTAGCTGCTCCAGGTAACACCCAGGCCTCCTCCGGGCTTTTCCCCAGACCTCCTCTCACGACTCTGTCCCCACTTCACGTAGAAGTCCCTCTCCAGTCCAAATCACTTTCTCAAGGAACCCTCCTTGCCCGCCTACCCGGAGCCCAGATCAAGAGCCCTGGTGGACCCAGGAGCAGCCCTGCACCCTGCTCTCCGGCTCATCAGACTGATTCTCTGAGTCATGTCTGTCCTCCCCAGCTAGACTCAAAGCCCCACGAAGGCAGTGCCACGCCTGCGTTGAACACCATTGTGAGTGACCTCAGGCCCTAGGGCAGAAGGAGGCCTCAGTAGGTCTTTGTTGAATAATAATGGAAAATACACAGCTATTTGCTGAAGAGTTGGAAAACGGGCTAACAAATTATAGATGCTCGAAGCTTAGAGCCCCACACATGACTCAGGAAAGAGACATTCTCAGGCACTCCCAACCGAAAATTAGAAAGAGGTTGAAAACCCAAAGGACAAGGCAGGCTTACGCAGAATAGAAACGCTGGCCTCTTCCCAGGAGAAGCTGACTCCCCAGTAGGTGGGGAACCACCTCTCTCCGCCAGCCGTTCTAGAAAGTCAGGGCCGAGGCTTGCTGCTGTTTTGCAAGATAGAGACTGACCCTCCCAGGTCCTAGGATAAGAGAGATAGTGTTAACCGAATCTTGCTTCAGCCCCACGGGCTTTCAACGGGGGGTGTTTGCTTGTCGTCAGTGGTCACACCTACTGGGGCTCAACCAACCTTGACCACATCGCCTCAGCCCCTGGGACGCCGCCGTCCCCTGACATCTTTGTGATGCTTCGGACATCAGGAGCGCAAGAAGACACACACAGGACGCCCCAGTGATAACAGAGCTTGTTACTATGCAAGTACTGACACCGTGAGGTCAAGCTTCGGCGGCTCCATCGCCAAATGTGCTTGTCTTACTTCTCTGCGTTCCCTTTCCGGGGCTGTTTGACACTCTCCTGGGTTCAGAGCAATTTTTTTGCTCCTCTAGCTTTGTGGAGTTACAGTAATCTTCAGAACCACGAGGAAAAATAATGCTATCTCTGAGAAACCAAGGTTCAGTTTCTGCATTGTAAACCGCCTGATTTTGGACCAGCGTCTGGAACCTGGTCACGCTTTTGAACCTGAGCTTCCGTTTTCCATTTAAACTTGACAGATACATCCATAAGATCTTAAAAATCCATTCTTTGGGGGCGCCTGGGTGGCTCAGTCATTAAGCATCTGCCTTCCGCTCAGGGCGTGATCCCCGAGTCCTGGGATCGAGCCCCGCATTGGGCTCCCTGCTCCACTGGGAAGCCTGCTTCTTCCTCTCCCTCTGCGCCTCAGCCCTGCTTCTCTCTCTCTCTCTCTCTCTCGCTCTCGCTCTATCTCAAATAAATAAAATCTTTTTTAAAAATTAACATATCTTGGGGCACCTGGGTGGCACAGTCATTAAGCGTCTGCCTTCAGCTCAGGGCGTGATCCCAGCGTTCTGGGATCGAGCCCCATATCAGGCTTCTCTGCTGGGATCCTGCTTCTTCCTCTCCCACTCCCCCTGCTTGTGTTCCCTCTCTCACTGCCTGTCTCTCTGTCAAATAAATAAATAAAATCTTAAAAAATAAAAAAATTAAAAATAAAAAAATTAACATATCTTGGTATAGTTACCCTTTGCATAAATCATGTATCACCTTTTTTGTTTTGAGGTCTTCAAATGCTTAACTTATTTTATTTTTTTTTAACATTTAAAGATTTTTTTTTTTAATTAGAGAGAGAGAGCACAAGCAGGGGGAGCTGCAGGCAGAAGGAGAAGGAGCCCGACTGAGCACTGACACAGGGCTCCATCTCAGGACCCTGAGATCATGACCTGAGCCCAAGGCAGACGCTGAACCCACTGAGCCACCCAGGCGCCCCACTTAACTTATTTTAGTTCCTCATAATTACTTTTCCCTTTTTAACGTCAAAATTGTTACAATTTGGTCAGTGGCTTCCTTATCCTTCCACCACTATTGTCTGAAATCCTTGTTTCCTAGGCCCTTCTAAAGTTGCCTGGCCCCAGGATGCAGAACTGTCCTCCTGTAAGTCTCCGTTCCGTTTAGTGACAGCCAGCGGTTAGCACAAGCCCTGCTATGTGTGGGCTCCAGTCAGGTTCCGAACAGAAAAACACGTTTCTGTTAAAGGTCATGAGCTCAAACCAATCGAATTCACTTTTTTTTCCAATATAAAATCTTTTAACTTACCTTCTCTACACTATTTCTGCTTCCAGTGTTCTATTCCTTCACCAATGACGCCGTCACATTTCCTTCTGTTTTGTATTCCTCCTACACCTTACCGGCCACCATCACGCCATCCCTCTGTGGACGGCGGTGTCTGTTGGGTTGGTCTCCTTGCTGCTGTTGACCAACCTGTCTTCCCTCCACAAGCATCAGGAAACTCAAACCCCCAACACACACACACACACACACACACACACACACACACACACTGACCAGAGCCGACATCCTTCTGCGCCTTGTTTGCTCCTAGAGGCCTCCTGAGAACCAGACATCTTTTAAGACAATGACTCCTTCTGGAGTAAAATCCTGACTGAGGGAGTTTCAGGGAATGTTTGGATTTTGCTGTTGCTGTTTTGCTAAGTTGTCCTCTGGGAAGCTGACATTTATTCTCACGGGATATTTTAATTTAATTTTTTTAATTGTAGTTCTTGCTGTTTCTGATTTGCAAAAGCAAAGGAATGATAAAGAAGACCGGTTCCTTTCAGAAGTGCTGCGAACCACTGAAAAGCATAAGGATGAAAATGAAAAGCGCTCCAATCTCATCACCCAGAAAGAACTCCGGCTAACATTTTGAAATAAGACATGTGGACTATAACAAAAAGGGATCAACGGACAGCTGAAAGAGCTGCTGAGCCTCACGCAAATATTTCGTCTGAGATTCCTCAGGGTTTCTCCAAAAGGTTAACAAAAATGTGAGAAATATGAAGAGCTGGTTGGGCCACAATGCTTTTTTTTTTATCCCCAGCCTTAAGAGTTGTAATGAGGGCTGCCTGGGTGGCTCAGTGGGTTAAGTGTCTGCCTTCGGCTCAGGTCATGATCCCAGGGTCCTGGGATCGAGCCCCACGTGGGGCTCCCTGCTCAGTGGGGAGTCTGCTGTCTGCCTCTCCCCCTGCTTGTGCTCTCTCTCTCAAATGAATAGATAAAATCTTTTTAAAAATATTGCGTTCGGGGCGCCTGGGTGGCACAGCGGTTAAGCGTCTGCCTTCGGCTCAGGGCGTGATCCCGGCGTTCTGGGATCGAGCCCCACATCAGGCTCTTCCGCTATGAGCCTGCTTCTTCCTCTCCCACTCCCCCTGCTTGTGTTCCCTCTCTCGCTGGCTGTCTCTATCTCTGTTGAATAAATAAATAAAATCTTTAAAAAAAAATATTGCGTTCAACTCTAAAAATATATGTATTTATTTATTTATTTACTTACTTACTTACTTAGATTAGGGGGAGGGGCAGAGGCAGAAGGAGAGAATCCCAAGCAGGCTCAGCACAGAGCCCAACCTGAGGCTCAATGCCAGGACCCTGAGATCATGACCTGAGTCCAAATCGAGAGCTGAAGGCTTCACTTACTGAGTCACCCAGGCACCCCCCCCATGACTACCCTATTTAAAATTCGAACCCAGGGTGCCTGGGTGGCTCAGTCGTTAAGCACCTGCCTTCGGCTCAGGTCATGAGCCCAGGGTCCTGGGATCGAGCCCCGCATTGGGCTCCCTGCCCCGCTGGGAGCCTGCCTCTTCCTCTCCTACTCCCCCTGCTTGTGCTCCCTTTCTCGCTGTGTCTCTCTGTGTCAAATAAATAAAATCTTCTTTAAAAATTTAAAAAATAAATAAAATGCCAAACCACCCTGCTACCTTCCTTTTTCTCTGCCCCCTGCCATCCTCTGTGTTCCCAATCTCCTTCCCTCCCCTTCCAGCTTTTCTTTTGTTTTCCCTTGTTGATCAGATTTATGGTTTGTTGTGTGTCTGCATCACTAAAATATAAGCTATACTAGGACAGGAATTGTCCTGTTCCCTGACATATTCCAAGCACTTAGAATTGTGCCTGGCACATGGTAGGCAAAACGTGGTAAAGATTTGTTGAAATTGGTTAGTGCTCAGGCCATAGCAGTTGGTAAATAATTTGAATACATCAGCTAAAAATACCCTATAAAACTCTCCTTTAAAAAGCAGCCAGAGGGTAAAAGAAGCAAAGCACATCATGGAAAAACGTTTGAGGTTAGCAACCATTGTAAATCCAGAATGATGGGGGTGTCTGGGTGGCCCAGTCGGACTCTTGATTTTGGCTCAAGACATGATCTCAGGGTCGTGAGATGGAGCTGCGCCTNNNNCTTCCTGCTGAGTGTGGAGCTGGCTTGAGATTTTCTCTCTCCCTCTGCCCCTCCCCACTCTCTCTCACACACAGAAGGAAGGAAGGAAGGAAGGAAGGAAGGAAGGAAGGAAGGAAGGAAGGAGAGAGAAAGAAAGAAAAATCCAAAATGGTTGCATGCAGAATTAGAACACCCACCATCCCGCTGCCCTGCCACCCACACCCTCAATTTCGGGACTAGAGGTAGCACAGCCTTGCTGGTGTAGAAAATGCTGGTCCTTCTGCTTTGTCGGTTCTCAAGTTCATTTCAGGGTTCAAGCTTGCTTTAGTTCAGATTGTGACTTTTTTTTTTTGAAATTTTCTTTATTTTGTTTATCAATTTGAGAGAGAGAATGAGAGAGAGCATGAGAGGGGGAGGGTCAGAGGGAGAAACAGCCTCCCTGCTGAGCGGGGAGCCCGATGTGGGACTCGGTCCTGCGACTCCAGGATCATGACCAGCCGAAGGCAGCTGCTCAACCAACTGAGCCACCCAGGCGTCCCAGTTTGCGACTTCCTTGAACATTTGGAAGTTTCTAATCGGCTCTCGGAGGATTTCAATGTTCGCCGTCTTACGATGCAGCTGTCACTTGAAATGTCTTTACGTGAAGTTCTCAGTCAGTTTCAGTGTATTATAATGCTTTATTTTCCTCTTTCTGGAAATCTTCTCTTCGTTTGCTGGGGTTTCTCCGACACGTCAAATCAAATCAAATGTTGTTTGTTTGTTCCACAAAGGGAGCAGAAGCAGGAAGCTTGCTGAGTCCTTCAGCCAGCGTCTCTCTTTCGTTCACATCTAGAAGGTTGTCAAGTTTACATTCCAGGTGACTGTTGACACCGCAGAGGCCGGTCTTTGCGGCCACCACTTCCTTCGCAGGTTGCTCAAGCTCCCTATGCATCCATCTCCCTCGACCCCCCAGTGGCTGTGAAATGGCATAAAAATAGTGGAAGCCAGCTTTCTGAGATGTTCTCTATGCTTGGAGGAAGTAGTGAACAAATTCAACGTGTGTCCATCCGGTTGTATTATGAACTCATCAGCATGTCTTGCCGTGAAAGCTTATTGTGAAGAATTTTATAAAAACAAACCACCCACAGGGACACCTGGGTGGCTCGGTTGGTTAAGCGCCTGACTTCAACTCAGGTTATGATCTCAGGGTCCCCACTGGGCAGGGAGTCTGCTTCTCCCTCTCCCTCTGCCCCTTCTCCCACTTGTGTTCTCTCTCTCTCTCAAGTAAATAAAATCTTTAAAAAAAAAATCACCCACTGATTTATTGCTGGAGAATATCTAGATTCTTATAAAGCAAAGTTGCCTAGAGCAAAGGATAAGTGAAATAGCCAGAAATGGGGGCCATCCATGATTTCAATCAATGATCGAGAGATAAAAGGGCTGGAGGAAGTCAAACAGAGGGGAAAAAATGATGCAGAATTTCAGGAAAACGGAGAAAAATCGAGAGACAACCTGGAGGTGACATTCAAGCCTCAGCTTAAAAAGAAATGAAAAAAGAAAAAAAGTCCTCAGTTGTCTTGGAGCCATTCATAGAGTCAGTATGAAGGAATTCAATGGGAGCCTTGGAAAATGGGAATAATGAACACTGTTTTCTGAATTAAGTTAGGACCCAGCACTATTCAAAATCTCTGGTCTTGGTGGATGTAAATGCATAAAATATCAAGCATTTATTTAACCAGAGAAGGGTTAAACCTCTCAAAAATGCAAACGACAAATCCTTTCCAGAAGGCCACACCTCATCTCTTGATTCCCTGCTTGCATTTTGGGAAACAGCTGGTGACCCCACAATCCACGGACAAGGTCCAGAGCAAGAAGGGAACAAGATGATTAGATGCCTTCTTTCAGGCTGGCTGAACGAGCAGCGGCTCTTTTATTACCTTTTTTTTTTTTTTTTTTTTTCCCTTTCCTGGCAGAGGCCTGGGCAACCACAGGCCCACAGCACCCTCTGCTGTTGAATTGCAAAGGACAGTACCTGGCTGCTGGGACCAAGGTGGCTCACGGATTCTGATCTTGAGCAAGAGGCAAATTACAAGAGCAGAAGAAATTCGAAATTAGTTTCCATGCGAAACCTCAGGATGAGTTCATCTTGCTGGTAACAGACAGCAAAGGCAAAGCAAAATAAAACTGGGCAGCTGAACTTTTCCAGCAAGACAGCTGTTCAGCCTTTTCCAAGCTGAGTGGAAAACCCCAATTCACCCACACCAAGGCTCCAACACAGGAAAAATACGCCTTTTCTAGTGTCATTTGTGAAGCACATGTAATGCTGTCTCCATAGAGATTGAGCCCAGAGTAACAGGGAGAGGGAGAGAAGCGCGCTTAGAAGTAAATGTAGGGATTGAGGAGCTTATCTTCTGGACCCCCCCCCCAAAGGAGAAGCCCCCAGCTTTTTAGTTCCAGCATTATAATGTACGTGCGTGCCCTAACAGAGGTAAAATTAGAGGCTACATGACAATGTTATAATGGAAGGCTTTCACTTCTATTTGTAGATTGCTTAATTGATCCTTTTTCCTTGCCAAAGGCACCAGACAGCCTTGAGATCCTTAAATGCTCCCATCTTAAAATCACTTATTTAACCATGAAAGAGATACTAGTTTATAAACAAAGATATTCATCATATATATACATTTGTGTGATCTTTTAAGGAATATGAGCTGACAGAGACCACACAGCACGGCGGTCAGGCAGATGGACCCGGGAGCCAAGCTGCTGGTTTAAAAATGTGCCCTGTCATTTACTAGCTGAGTGACCTCAGGCAAGCTCCTTACCTCTCTGTGCCTCAATATCCTCATCTGTCAAATGGGGTTGACAATAGGATCTATACCCTAGAGTTGTTATGAGACTTGAGTGAGTCGGTATTTGTAAAGTGCTTCGAACAGTGTCTGGAAGAACTAGGTTAAGTGCTGGTTTAATACCAATCAATAAGTAAACAGTGCCAAACAATAATAAAATAAAAAGTGTGTGGTGGCACTGACATCTGCTTTTCTTTTTTTTTTAAGATTTTATTTATTTATTTGTCAGAGAGAGAGCGCACAAGCAGGGGGAGCAGCAGGCAGAGGGAGAAGCAGACTCCTCGATCAAAGAGCCCAACTCAGGACTCGATCCCAAGACCCTGGGATCATGATCTGAGCCAAAGGCACCTGCCCAACCCACTGAGCCACCCAGATGCCCCTCAGCAGAGGTTTTTTTTTTTTTATCAAGCATGCCTTCCCTGTGTTGGTGAGGTCTTCAACTGTGATGTCTTTGTCACCTTTTTTTTGTTTTTTTTTAAGAGAAAGAGAGCGTGCGCATTTGGGAGGGGAAGAGCAGAAGGAGAGAGAATAGAGAGGGAATTTGAAGCAGGCCCCACACTCAGCACGGAGCCGACTCAGGGCTTCATCTTGCAACCCTGAGATCATGACCCCAGCTGAAATTAAGAGTCGGACACTTAACCAACTGAGCCACCCAGGCACCCCCTCTTTGTCACCCTCTTTCTCCTTAGGTGCGATACAGGGTTTCCCTTCTGCTAAGGGGGAGAAAGGTGGCCTCTTGGGGTCAGCCGTGGTGGGGGAGGCTCATTTGGGTGAAAAGCAAAATGAGCTTCATGTCTGTCTTATCTTTGGCCTCCTTGTAACCGCCAGATAAAAGGCTCCCGAAATACATACAGCTCATCGATGAATCCAGCAGCCCCTTTTAGCCCTTGGTCCCCGTCTGGGGCTCGGGGACGATTCACGGCTCTAGAATTTCTATAAAGGGCTCAGCAACGGCCATCTGCTTGGAAGGGAAACCAGCAGAGCTGTCAAAACACACCCGTTTCGTCTGCCTGTTCAGCACAGTGCTTTATTTGAGATGGCCTGGACGCTGGGGATCGTCAGGGGCCACCCCCATCACTGCCACAACTCCCCCCCCATTCCCCTCCCCTGCATTATCCTCTTTTACTTCACCCTGTTCTTTTCCTCTGTGACTGGACGGAGTGTATAATTTCACATTTATTTGCTCGTCTCCTTCCTGTCTTTCTCCTCCGTGGCCGTGCATGCCGCCAGCATGGGGACCGCAGCCGTGTTATTTCCCGGTGCGGCCCGCTCCTTAGAACAGGGGCCAGCACACATTACCCCCTCGACAAGCGGCTGAGGGCTAGATGGACAAATGACCTCTGCGGTGGCTTCTTATATGCACGAGTCAACAACGACCAAAACAAGTTCGATGAGATGAAAGAGGAGGGAGGGACTCTGCCCAGAAGACAATGTTGATTCCTCCCTTATTTCTGAAGAACTTGGCTTTGAGGTTGGTGTCTGAGGACGGACAGGGCTATCTCCCAGCACGCCTTGACAGCAGGGTACTTCTGCAGGGCGCCGATGAAAGGACACGAGGGAGAGAAGGCTGTCCCCGGGGGAGCCTCTTTGCTCTGGACACCGGCCCCGCTCTCCTTCCTTCAAGTCGAGAGCTTGGCCCTCTGTCGGCTGTCGTCTGCACAGAAGGTGCAGACCTTCCTGGAAAAAGAAGGAAATTTCTCCATCACTCTTCCCCGAATAGCCTTGGTTGCCCTCCATTGAGGACACTTTAGTCACCGTTTGGATCTAATTCAGGAAAGGAATGGGAGACACAGAAGCTTTCTGCAAGAGGGTTTTTCATTAGGGTATGTTGGGCCATCTGTTTTCCTAGTGAGGCCCAGGAGTGTGAGTTCTTATTAAGGAAAAGACCTGGCATTCCAGCATAGCTTGGCTGACTCCCTGGTTTCCACTCAGGACCGGAGGGTGGGGTGGGGCTCCAGGACATGTGGGCACAGTGCCTTCCTGAATTCAGTCTATCTCCGTCTCTCATCTGATGTCTTCTGTTTTTCGTGCTGACATCTGACCCGGTACCTACTATGCACATAGAGTCACACGGGCGACCCTCACCTGGGAACGAGCCCGGCATCTGCCGCCCCAGCAATTCACGGGCACCTGTGTCATAAGACTTAAGCAGAAGGAGCCCCTTCTCACTATTTCTATGCCATACAAGTGGGTTAGAGCAACGTTCCTGAATATACGATCTGTGTGTGTGTGTGTGTGTGTGTACGTAAGACGATGACATTTTGTCTAATTCCTCTTATTCTGCTTGTGCTCATTTAATGTTACTCTAGAAAATGATGAAACCCATTCTGCTTTGTTTTCTGACCCTCACAAAACACAACCGACCCTTGTATTTTCCTAATCGAGTTATTCCAGAAAGCTCCTTCTTTCTTAGGATGCCGAGTTCACATCCCCTATTCTCAAGTCAAGAAACTGAAGCTCCGGGAGTCTCAGCAGGAGACGGGACACCCTGGTTTTCCTGAGACCTCCTGGTTTGGGACTGGGGTTCTGGAGCACCCCTTGAGCCCTTAGAGGAGTCTGAGTGTGGGTCATAAACGAAACGGTTACTCTAGGTCTCTGTGAGCAGAACCCGCCTGAGTGGTGGCAAGCTAGGGTGGCCTCCAGTCCACTGCTCGTTCATTACACCCTGATGAAGCAGGAACAGAGGACAAGGGGAGATCACACGCACACACACACGAAAATGAATTCAAACGGGTCTCTGTCAAAGGGAATCCTGCCTGAGTCCTTCCATAAGTAAGGAATCTTCTGTGAGGTAAATGTTACTTCCCCATCTCCCACCAGTGGATCTATTTTGTCCTGCATGACTTTTATACTACGGTTTGATCCTAAAACACAGCACTCATTTAGCTGAGAAATGCAAGTTGCGGAAGAGCGTGCTGCCATTTGTTTCAAGAGGGAAGATTTAGGCACCTCAGTGACAAAATACTGCCAGAGGATACTTAAGAGGTTGGTAACAGTGGTTGTCTCTGGTGAGGAAACTGGGTGAGTCAAGGGCAGGGTTGGAGGAAGACTTTACATTTTAAAAATCTCTTGGGGCCCCTGGCTGGCTCAGTCAGGAGAGCCGTGCAGCTCTTGATCTCAGGGTTGTGAGTTCAAGCCCCACGTTGGGTGTAGAGAGTACTTAAAATCTTAAAAAAAAAAACCAAAACTCTTGATGACACTTTCCATACCCCAGGCAGCCTACTGATGCGGCATTAATGCCTAAATGTTGCCTCAGAAACTCAAATTCTCGGTCCTTCTGCCCCCCACTCCGGGCAGCCGGGCTCTAATCCTCCTCCTGGCCCCTGCTGAGGTCCTCAGACTGGACTCCTGTCCCTGACAAGGAGACTGCCTCATGACTTTTGATCTTACCAGGGAGCCATCTCAGCTGCAGTGGACCCTGTCAGCTCTCCTCAGGGGGTCTTGACACGAGGGAAAAGGATTCCCCGCCAGAGCTGTACCGACCCAGGGGCCCAGTGTATTTACAGTCAGCACTCAATCTGCAGGTAAAGCGGAACAGAACATTTAGGCAAAGATGAAGTGTTCTTAGGTCATCTCAGGGAACACACAAAGTGGTCCCCCCACTTAGAGTTGAATATATCGCTTGTGTGTCACCAGACCGCAGAGAATTTAAGTGCTGCCATTACCGCCACTTTGCTGGGGACCAAACTGAAGGTTGAAAAAACAAAAACACTTTCCCAAGGCAAACAAGTGACAGAACCCAGGATTTTTTTTTTCACTTGTATTCTTCAATGGTGAAATAGAACATCATGGAATAAAACAGACTGTAATGAGTAACTATAAAGCCAACAACGATGTAACTTCCGCCTGGTTCAAGAACACAGAACACTCCCAGCACCCCAGAACCCCCCCTCCCACTCCTGTCTTGGGTCCCTTCTCCATCCTGCTTCACTCCCTCACCCTAGAGGAAAACACTACCCTTTTAAAATGAATCATTTCCTTGCTTTTTTTTTTTTTTTTCTAGTTTTACCACCCATGGGTGCACAAAGCCAGGATTTCCACTCAGGTCTATGAAACTGCAACGTCTATGTTCTTATCTATGTTTTTTTTTTTTTTAAGATTTTATTTATTTATTTGACAGAGATAGAGACAGCCAGCGAGAGAGGGAACACAAGCAGGGGGAGTGGGAGAGGAAGAAGCAGGCTCCCAGCAGGGGAGCCAGATGTGGGGCTTGATCCCAGAACGCCGGGATCACGCCCTGAGCCAAAGGCAGACATTTAACAACTGCACCACCCAGGCGCCCCTCTTATCTATGTTCTTAACCTCGAGGTCACGCTTCCTCTTATACCATCAGATACTGAAGGATCGGTTTAAATCTTCCATCGAGTGTGAATTTGTTTCTTCTTTCAGCTGTCAATTTCTGCTTCATGTGTTTTGAGGCTGTTATTAGATGCACACGAATTTAGAACTATTTTGTCTTCCTTTGATCACTACAGGTCCCTCTGGAGCTCTAACAATGATTCTGAAAGGCTCGCTGGTCTGACGCCAGCTCTCTTTGGCTCAGTCTTCCACAGCGCCTTTCTCCAGCCCTTCTCTGCCTCGGTAACAGACATGGAGGCTCCTTCTCCGCTATTTGTGTGGCCTCTTGACCTATTTGCAAAGTCATTGATGCTTTTTAGTTCTAAAATACAGGACTAGGAAAATAAGGACAAGAAAACAAGGAGCTCTGAATGAATCGAAGCCCTCTGCTGAGCCTCCAGACTGGCTCGCCCTGCCCTTAGACAGTTACGTTTCCACAGGCAGAAAGGTGGCAACTGCTTTAGAGAAGTTAGGACACTTGTCACCGTAAAGCTCCCTGGTGCAGGTTACTCTAACAGGGGCCAAATGAGAAAGCTGTTTATTCCCCAACAGATACTCATCGCATACACACCCCGGAGAATACTGTACAAATCAGTCATATGCATGTGCCACCACGACCATTTCAAGTCAAACTATTTTATTGTCCAAGAGACTCTTTCTGTGGTCACGGGAGGCCCGTTCTCCAGGGCCGGAGCCCCGGACCGCGTCCTCACTCCTCGGCGCTCTGAGTGCTGATGTAGTCCTGCAGGAGCGCCCGCACCTCTGCCCGCCGGCTCATCCTGGTGGCCTTGCCCTGGAAGCGGCCTTTCTTCCCAGCTCCTTTGCCCTCCAGAACCTCAGCCACCCTGGGGAGCAGAGACACAGTCAGGGAGGACGTCTCCGAGGGAAAAGCCACAGAAAAACCAAAGGCAGCCCTGACTCTTTCCCCCAGGGCTGAGGGGAGAGAAAGGAAGAGTAGTCGGCTTCTAGAAATCCTTCTTCAAAATACCGGCACATGTGCACAGATACAGAGTACATGTTTAGTGTAAGAGTCAGTAACTAGGGGAACAAAAAATGAACTAGTATGTGTTGTTCCAGGCATTAAAAAAAAAAAAAAAGCGTGAATAACTGGACACAATGGAAGTATCTAGAAATGGGGGGGCCAGATAAATTATGGAAACCTCCAGGGAGCGGGGTGAGTGTCCACGAGAGGTAAGGGGCTGTGGACACAAATGCCTGTGGGAAGCAGCAGTGCAGCAAGCTGCGGGTGAGAAGCGGGGACGGCGGCAGCGCGATGAGCCTGGCCTGCCTGAAGAGGGCGCCACCAGCCCTTTCCTTGCAGCTACTGCCATGTGGGAATGCGGGCCCAGTGTCGCCAGAGCGGACCTTCTTTTCCTTTCTTGAGAAAAGCTAGAACTCTGTATTTTTATGTACAAATCCAATTTTAAAATGTAACAATGATTTTGAAAATTTAAAATACTACACAGACCAAACCATTCTATAGGCCACAGCTGGCTGCCTGTCAGGGAGCTGTGCTTTCCATTCCTGTTTCCCTGGGGCTCCTGGGGGGCTCCGTCGGTTAAGCATCTGCCTTCGGCTCAGGTCATGATCCCAGTTGGTTAAGCATCTGCCTTTGGCTCAGGTCATGATCCCAGGGTCCTGGGATCGAGCCCAGCGTCGGGCTCCCTGCTCAGGAGGGACTGTCCTCCTCCTCCCTCTGCTCCTCCCCTTGCTCGTCTGCTCCTTCTCTCTCAAATAAAATAAAATATTTTTAAAAATAAACAAATTCTTATGTTTTCTTTTTTTTTTTCTTTAAGATTTTATTTATTTATTTGACAGAGAGAGAGAGAGACAGCCAGCGAGAGAGGGAACACAAGCAGGGGAAGTGGGAGAGGAAGAAGCAGGCTCCCAGCAGAGGAGCCTGATGTGGGGCTTGATCCCAGGACTCTGGGATCATGACCTGAGCCGAAGGCAGATGCTTAACGACTGAGCCACCCAGGCCCCCTATATTTTCCTTTGAACATATGTTCATCAGAGCCAAGTGGGACTCTGAAAACCCTAAACAACCTCCGTACCTAATTTAAGGTAAGAAAACATCAACGATAACATGAGGGTAAAGAAATTCAACAAAGTTCTAATTTTTCCATAACAACGATATCTATGCCTATTTTTATGCTTAGTCTTAAAATCCTAATTTTTTTTCAGATGCCCGAAGCACCTGCTGCACCCGCCTAGGGACGACCCGGCACCTGAGTTCACGCAGCACTTACGTACCTCGGTTTCTAAAAGAAAAAAACAGAAAGCACAGGAGATGCGGAGCACAAAAGACCCAGGTCTGAGTCTTAGTTCTGCCACCGTACTTGCGAGATCTCAGGCACAGGACACGTGCTGTCCCTTATTTGCAAAATTAGGAATGATGGTGGTGGTACTCATTCCCGCTTGGCCCACCTCACATGCCTGTGATGTGACCCAAAATGAGATCACAGAGGTGGTGGCCCTTTTCCCCGGTCAAGGGCTAGAGTCACAAGTCAGTGCAGGCAGTCCACAGAAGATTACCTGGGGCCCAGGGTCTCCACGGCCTCAGCCGGCCCTGCCAGTAAGAAGAGCCCGGCACCTTTCTCATCGCCCACAGTTAAGAACAGAAGGGTCTCCTAGGAGGTAAGAGAAGGAGATAAGCCCTGATACTTAAGAAAGTGGGGTCAATCCCCCTAAACCCTGCCCTCTCCTCAGTCTCAAGATTAGACTTCTTGCCCCTAAACCATGAGTGATGTTCCTGATGAGTGACAACGCAGCCCCACACCCCAGCCCGCCAGGGCCCAGAAACTTTTTGAGAATGACTACGGGAACTGAGATTAAACATCAAGGAGGCAGAGGGGGAAAAAAGGCTGCTGACCATGGCCAGGTGCTAAATGCCTTTTGTGATCTGACTCCCACCCGCCTTTGTAGCCTGGCTGCCGCCTTCCCCCACGCACCCTGCACCTGCCGCTGCCTAAAGCTCCCTCTGCCCGGTGGCCTTTGCTCCTTTGTCTGATGACCACTAAGCAGTCCTCCAGCCCCCTGCCCGGGGGCCTCCCCACTCTTCCAGGTGACATGTTCCTCCACCCCTAGCATTTACCACCCTCAATTAGAAATGTCGACATACACATTTGTCTCCCAGACTCCGCTGTGAGTTCCTTGAGAATCAGTACGCTCTATACAGAATTAGGAAAGGAGACATACACACTGCTTGGCCTGGAGCAGGGACCCCAAAAAGTATTTTTTGGAGTAAATGCAAAAGAGAGACTGGGAAATCACGAAGCTGCAGACTGTCAGGATGGGCAGGGGCACTTGAAGCCAGAGGCAAAGGAAAATGGAAGGATGGCCCTCAAAGGGCCTAGCCAGCCCCATCACTTCTAAACCAGGCCTCTGGCACACGTAAATCTGCGTGGCTTGGATGAGTTCCAGCTCTGATAAGGGGAACTCAGAAGCTGGTAACTCTCACATCCCCAGAAAGGTCAATATCAGAGCTCTAACTCAGCACCTGAAACAGAGCTTGGCTTGTAGCTAGTGCTAAAAACACCAACCAACCAACCAAACAGTACTGAATGAACTTCTATTTCCTGCTCCTCATGTGTTCATGTGAAGGGACCTCAGCTAAACTGATGCCCCTCACTTAGGTCTCCACTCAGGGCGGACAGAGAATCTCACGCTCCTCTTACCTCGGACCCGATCTCATTGGCAATGATATTCATGAACTCAGAATCACCCTCCTTCCTACAACAGAGGACACAGATGTGAGACCCAGCTTGGAGAGGGAGCTGGGAAACGGCAGGGAGCCGCCCTCCTCCTCACAAGGCTGGCCTTGCTGCTGTCTGTGTGGAGTCCCAGACTCCCTTAGCAAAGACAGACGGCACGGCTGAGCGCCAGCAACGAGGCCTTCCCAGCAGTTTACAGCCTGCTTTGCATTCGTGTGAGCCTCTCTCGAACAAGATCACCCAGGTAAGGACAGATCTGGTAGGTGGTGAAGGGGGTGAGGGAAGCTGGTGATGACAGTTACAGTCACAGTGCTGCTGGGAAGATGCTCTTATCGAACCCAGGAAGTCTGGCGCATAAAGGTGTACTGGAAGGTAACACATCTCCTAGGGTCTGCTCAGCCTGGAGGAACCAGTGAGCAACACGCCTCCCACGACGCACTGCACACAGGGGACAGGCTGAACCCCAAGCCCAACGCTCCCACACCTTGTCTCTCACCTATGTAATGTGACCACACCTCCCCAGTCCGGGCTGTTGTGGAGGCTGTGGGCCACGTGCACGGCCAGGTCTCTGAGCAGATTCAGGTTGTTCTGAAACGGATGCCATCACTCAGCGGACAGGAGGAGTAACACGCGAGTCGCCATCCTCCCGCCACTTCTCTCTCCCCTCCCTCCCCGCTCTGACGAACTACACAGCCGGCTGGGCGGAGGGGTCGGGTCTGGGGAGCCTACTCCAGGGCTGCCCTCTCCGTCCTCTGCGGAGTAAGTCACCTTCTGCAAGAGCTTGGCAGAGTTCTGTAGCTTCTTCACGGCTTCCACGTGCTCCTCCGCTCCACACCTGCAAGGGAAAGGCGTGTGGTCACCCGCCCAGCTTCCCAAACGGCTTGTGGTGCGGGGTGTAAATCCATGAGGCCCTTCTGGACAGTGCACTCCCTCCAGATGGGGACCCGGGGACATTCCTAAGCAACTGAGGAAGAAGATATAAAAGAACGAGCCATTTCGCGTGGGTCTGACATATTGTCCAAAGCGCTTGATCATTTATGATTGCCTCTCACCCCACCGAGATTAGAGATTACGGTCTCCCTGACCGGGAGGGGGCAGGGGGCGTACTTCAGCAGTGCGGTCAGTGCTTTTTCAGTTCCATGGCTCCTCTCCATCCACTTCAGCACCCGGTTCCCAGCCAGAAATGCCAGGTTGGTCTTGTTCTTTTTCCCCTTCTCAACGCCCAGAATTTTAATGACCTACATGCGGCAAGGGGGGAACACATACACACACACGAACTACAGTGGTGGCAAGACCTGAGGGTAGGAGCTCCCTAGACCTGCCCCCCAGCTGGGAAGCAAGAGAGGGGTGACTTCACCGAGGCCGCCTCCACTGTCCCCCTCGATCACTCCCAGCTGGTCATGACCCCCGCTTCCCCAACGCTCTCCCCCCTAGCCACTTGGGAGCCCTTCCTCGCCTACCTGAAGGTCACTGAGATTGCTCACATGGGTCCCACAGCACATGTTGGCATCAACGCTCTCGATGGTAACGACTCGAACAGGCCCCGCGTGATCGTCCGGCAAACCCCGGCCCCTCACCTGGAAGGCGACAGAGGGAGAAGAGCCATCTGACTGCTGAGGAGGGGCTCTCGGAGCACCATTCCTTGGACGCTACCCGACTGGCTCTCCCTCACCTGCTCCACCTCCGGGTCATCCAGGCTCAGCTCTCGCACGTTCACAGGCAGCCGGGCCCTGATTTTTTCATTGACGCTCTGCTCGATGGCGGCCACCTGCTCTACAGTCACGGAGGGGCTATCCAGTTCGATCACACTCCGGACTCGCCCTAACTCCCTGCCAGAAGAAGCGGAGTGGTCACTGGATGCTGACGATGACCACGGTGACGTAAGAAGCTTTACAGAGAAGGTTCGTATAAAGTATCTTACTTAATGCTCATGAGAATCCTGCAGGGTAGAGACTGTCATTTCCTTTTCACAGGTGAGGGCTCAGAAGGAACGTGAGCAAGATCACGTAGCCAGAATTCACCCCCTGGGTCTCTGGGCTCCAAACTCCATGCTTTTTCCTTCTCCCATCCTCATGTGTCCCCTGAGACACACAAGGTCACCCACCACCCTATCCGAACGGGAACAGGAGAACACGGCAGATTTTGAACACTACCCTTTCTTTTCTCCCTGCCACTCGCTTACCCGTTGGGGTAGTTGGGGACCTGCGACCTACGGTTAGTCTTATGCCCCCTGCTCACCATGATGTGGTCTTCAACCCAAACAGATGGTCAGCAACTGCTGTGATGAGATGCTGCCCTGAGCAGAGAGAACAAGACACAGGGAATTGTGAGCAGCACAGCCAGCCTCAGATTCCCACGCTATCATCGCAGACACTCTCCCTGTTGAAGACCTGACGGGCACTGGTTTCATACTCTTGACAGATATTTTATTGAAAATCCTCATGAGGGGGCGCCTGCCTGGATCAGTCAGTTAAGCATCTGACTCTTGATTTCCGCTCAGGTCATGATCCCGGGGTCATGGGATCGAGCCCCACGCTAGGCTCCACTGTGCATGGAGTCTGCTTAAGATTCTTTCTCTCCCTCTGCCCCTTCCCACCCCGCACACTCATGCCTGCTCTCTAAAATAATACATACATACATACATACATACATAAATAAGTAAGTAAGTAAGTAAAACCCTCATGAGGGGGCGCCTGGGTGGCTCAGTCGGTTAAGCATCTGCCTTTGCTCAGGTCATGATCCCAGGGTCCTAGGATCGAGCCCCGCATCGGGCTCCCTGCTCAGAGGGGAGCCCGCTTCTCCCTCTGCCTGCAGCTCCCCCTGCTTGTCAGTCTCTGACAAATAAATAAATAAAAATCTTTAAAAGAAAAGAAAAGAAAGGAAAAGAAAAGAAAAGAAAAGAAAAGAAAAGAAAAGAAAAGAAAATCCTCATGAGAACTCTACAAGAAGCTCATGATGCCATTTTACAAATGACCTATTTCAGAGGTGCAGGATGACTGCATTGACAGTGGAAGGAAGTGAAGAGCTAGCTTTAGAAGATAAACTGACAGGACTCTGTGGCTGGCTATCCCCAAACAGGTGTCTGCACTGACTTTCAGGATTCAAGCAACCAGGTGGATGCTAATGGAAGATCAAGTCTGGGGGAAGAGATGCCTTTTTAAGTCCATTTTGGACATGCTGATTTCAAGAAGCCCAGGAGATATCCGGGTAACAAGTGGGAAGTTGGTAATACTCAAACCCAGCAGTTATTCTAATACTTTTACTTTGTTTACATTGGTTGTTCTTTTTTTTAAGATTTTTATTTATTTATTTGACACAAAGAGAGAAAAAGCAGGGAGAGCGGGAGAGGGAGAAGCACACTCCCTGCTAAGCAGGGAGCCCGATACGGGGGCTCGATCCCAGGACCTTGAGATCACGACCTGAGCTGAAGGCAGTCGCTTAACCAACTAAGCCACCCAGGCGCCCCTGTTCATGTTGTTTTTATACCACTTATCATATCTAGCCTGAATTGGAGCTCATTCTGAAAGTCCGTCCTTTACACAAGGTTACCTCCTAGACAACCCAAACCACATCTCAATCATCACGGCATTCCCCATGCATGGCAACCGCCCCTCCTGCAGGGCCCCCACGCCACCCCACCTACCCGAATGCTGCTGCATGTGGTCAAACCTCCGCTCCCAGTCCACCCGGACCTGGACCTCGGTCCCAGGGGCCAGGGGTGTCTGTGTGAAATGATCAGCTTGGGCCCCCCGGCGGGTCACCCGCAGCACAGAGATGTCATTGATTGTACCATGGTCATCAGGCTGGGGAAAGAAGTAAAGCTAATCAGTGGAGGGAGGCAGAGCTCACCTTAACTCCTAGATACAAAGACCCGCTAGAGAAAGTGTGTGAGAAACACACCCAGACACCCATATATATTGTTCTTCAGAACAAAATAACAGAATTGAAACAAAAATTGTAACTACAGCAACGAAGATTTTAGTAAAACCCGAAAAACCTTAATCGTCACTCTCACTGCCTTAATTTAGATTCTTATTTTTCAATAGTTTCTAAAATGGTTTGAATCTTCCTCGCTCCCTCCTTCCACTCCATCCTCCGCACTACTACTGGCATTAGATTCAAAAACATTCACTCATTTTAGGAATGCCTGGCTGGCTCAGTCGGTGGAGCATGTGACTCTTGATCTTGGGGTCATGAATTTGAGCCCCACGTGGGGTATAGAGATTACTTTAAAAAAACAAAAACATTCATTCACTTAAAAAAGATATCTAGGGGCGCCTGGGTGGCTCAGTTGGTTAAGCGGCTGCCTTCAGCTCGGGTCATAATCCCAGGGTCCTGAGACCAAGCCCCACATTGGGCTCCCTACTCCTAGGGAAGCCTGCTTCTCCCTCTCCCTCTGCCTGCTGCTCTCCTTGCTGGCGCGTGCGTGCTCTCTCCCCCTCTCTCTCTCTGTCAAATAACATAAATAAAATCCTTAAAAAATAAATAAATTAAATAAAATAAAATAATTAAAAAATATCTAGTGCCAACTGCTTACAAGACACTGCGACCAAGAATACAATGTAAACCAGACAAGACCCCCCACGGAAATTAAGAGTCCGGAAAAGAACACGACACACACACAGGTCATTGCAATATGAACTACAACACGCCACAATGTAAAAAAGTACACTGCTCTCGAGGAGCTCAGACGAAAGAGACCTGATAGTCTCAGGGAATCAGGGAAGACTTCCTGAAAGAAACGATATATGAAGTGAGTCCTTTAGTTGCCTGAGGTCACAGGTCTTCCTTCAGCAGAAAATCCCTGTAATAATGATGACATGGATATGAAATCGGAACTTTCTAAGTTTACTAAACATGTTCTTTTGTGTCACTTCTTTGCCTAAGTACCTCCACGGCTCACCAGAGCTGCTTCTTTTTTTTAAGATTTATTTTTTTGAGAGAGAGAGCGAGCAGGAGTAGGAGGGGCAGAGGGAGAGAGATCTCAAGCAGACTCTGTGCTGAGCACAGAGCCCCACTCGGGGCTCGATCCCACCACCCTGAGATAACGACCTGAGCCAAAACCAAGAGTCGACGCTTAACAGACTGTGCCACCCAGGCGCCCCTCACCACAGCTTCTTGAATGAAGTCCACACACCTTAACACATCCTTCAAGTTCCTCTGAACTGGCCCCAATTTGCCTTTCCAAGGTCATCATCTCCAGCCTGCCATCAACACACACCACAGGCTCCAACTACATCGGACTATTTGCAGTTAACTAGACATGACAGATTCCTTTGGCTTCCCTGCCTTTCTTTGTGCTATTATCCCTGCTAGAAGAGCCTCTCCCATAATGCTCACCTTTTTGCTGCTATTACCCTCCTTTCCCGTGTTCACACTGGACCGTGCTCCTACCCAACACAGCACCAATAAATCTGTCTTCTGCTGTGCTCCTTCAAGGAAATCTTTTCCAGGCCCTGGCAAACACCCTAAGCTAACGCCTAATTCCTTCGCACTTGCTGTTCTCCTTGCCTGGAATATTCCCCATCCCCACCAGCACCATTAGGTAATTGCAATGGCTTACCCCCTCACTTCACTTCGTCTCTACCGAAATAACGTGCTCCCTACCTAGGAGAACATCCCACCACTGTCTTTCCCTCAAGCTTTAATTTTCTTTATAGTGTTTACCATACCGGGCCTTCTATTTTATCTGTTCACCATTTTGTCTGTCTTCTCGGATAGGTACCCTACGTAAGTAAAGATGCTGCCTTCTTCACCCCTTATCCTTAGCCCCTGGAATAAGTACCCAGCATATGCTATGGCCCGATAAATATCTGTTGGGTAAACAAATAACCCGGATTGAACTAACTGCCATCTGCACTCATCACGGCCGGGGCAGAGGGGCACGAGGGCATTTTCCACCTGAGCAGGAAGGAATGAAGGGCTTCCTGGAAGGGGATCGGGGTGAGGCGCGGGCCTGGTACCTGTCCCCCGCCCTCGGGGAAAAGCAGCGTGTCTTCCAGCACCACATGGAAGCCGCTCAGCACTTCCTTCTTGCCATTGCTTCCTTCGGTCTGCAGCTCGGCGGGGCTGCAGGAGACCACGGTGGTGGTGAACTGCACAGAGAGGGACAGAGAATAAGCCCGACCCCAGCCCTCAGGCCACTGGGACGGAGTCTCCCTCGGCACCCCCTCCGCGCGGCGTCCCGCTCCCGCACCGCCCCATCCGCCCTCGCCCAGCCGGCCGCACCTCGCGGGCGTAGCTGTCCCGCTGACACCGGAACGCCATCGCCGCCGTCTCCCGGGACGCGGGGACCCGCGCACACAGGAACGCCCGCTGGCCGACGGAGAGTCGCGCGGGACAATCTTCACCGCGGGCGCGTCTCCGCGCAGAAGCAAGAGGGCAGAGGATGGGGTGTGGCTTGGACAAATTTACTGCAAATGCGATTTGCGATTTGCAGACATTCCGAGGTGCCTAGCAACTGTGTAAAGACTTTGGAAAGGGCCAGAAGAGAAAATAAAACAAAACTGCATGCGGCCTGAACTTGTCAAGGCACTCAATTTAGCCCCGCGCAGTCTCGGTTGGGTGGTACTGATTTGGATAGACGGCCGCGCTGCCCAATTAGAAATTAGGGCAAGCCCCATCTGCTACTGTTGTATTGAAATCAACAGATCCAGAACGTTATGTCATTGTGTGATAACGACTGTAAAAATAAGTGAGATTTTTTTTCCGCACAAAATATTCGAAAGCTGGTGTGTATTTTGCACTTAAAGCACCTCTCAGCTTGCACTGGCCACATCTCAGTACTCAGTATTATCACATGCACTCAATAACCGCAGGTGACTAGCGCTACCTAATTGGACAGTGTAGATAAGCAAGGCTAACACAAGTTACAACCTGTAATCAGTATCTTAAAACATTAAACGGATTAGATGTTAAAATTAACTTTCTGCTCTCTTAACTCAGCTAATAATGAAGTTTGAAGACTCCAGGTGTTTCAAAATGTAGGACTTTTCAAATTTTCGGCAGTAATGCAGAGCATACCCCATCTGCTAGGTAACACGCTCCACTCGGAACCCTGGACAACATCATGTCATCAAACACATCGTTTATGCTGAGAAATAAATGCACTACATGGAATAAACAAATACTGTAAATAGCTCCACATCATTTTAGGTTAGGTTTTGCTGCCAAACGAGTTTTGCTGTCAGTTTTTTTCTAAGTGGGTTTTCAGAACTTTTTGGTTTTCAGAATCGTGGATAAGAGGAGGGACATATGCTATACAAGTTCATGTCCCAACTCTGCCACTTATTGTAACCTGTTCAATCACCTATGAAGAAAAGGCCCAATTATAAGACTGATATGAGGTTCAAAAATTTTTAATGAGATAATATATAAAGACTTAGTAAATTGTAAAGCATGATACAAATACAGCTTTGTATTATCAGGTTTTTTTTTTTTAAGAACGAATGTCAACAGCACAATGGGCAGAAGATATAGACAGAGCACCCTAGAAGAACTACCAATCACTAATAAACACTCAACAATCTTATAATTAAAAGTAAATTAAATCAGGTACAATTTTTTACCTTCACAAATATCTAAAAGGTTTTGGAGACTAGGGCACTCTGTTGGTGGGAGCAGGAAGCTGTCCAATTTCAATCTAAGAGCAACTTGGCAACATCTATTAAAATGTTTCAATGTATCTACTCTTTGACCTGGCAATTCCACTTCTAGAAATCTACCTTACAGATATTCTTGCCAAATATGTAAAGATAACACATTTTTATTTTATTTCATTTTTTTAAAAGATAACACATTTTTAAATGTTCATTGCAGAATTGTTTGAAAATTAAAAAGGACCAACAACCACCTAAATGTCCCTCAATAAGGAATCAGTTAAATTATGGAAAATATATTCAATTGAATACCATGTAGCCATGAAAAAGATTAGGTCTGTATATACTAATTTGGAAAGAGCCCCAATATATATTAAGTAAAAAAAAGCAGAGCTCAAGAAGTACATAGTATGATTCCACTTATGTTCACACACTGCATTGGCTTGTATGTCTACTAAATTATAATATATATTATATATAAGTAATCTACAAAACCATAGATGTTTGTTTCATATTATTATATATTGTTTTACATATCAGATAACTATATAATACAATATAATTATATAAGCTATAGGTATTAACGGAATGTATAACATGTACAGCATATATACATATATAGTCATAGAAATTTGTCAGAGAGGGGCGCCTGAGTGGCTCAGTCAGTTAAGTGTCTGCCTTCGGTTCAGGTCATTATCCGGGGGTCCTGGGATCCAGCCCCATATCTGTCTCCCTGCTCAGTGGGGAGGCTGCTTCTCCCTCTCCCTCTGCGCCTCCCTCTGCTCCTGCTTGTGCTTTCTCTCTCTCTCAATAAATAAAATCTTTTAAAAATTTGTTTAAATAAAAAAAGAAATTTATCAGAGAAACTGTTAACAGTGGTTACCCTTATTGAGGGAGTATAAATTTTACTCTAAATTTTATGCCCTTTGGGACACCTGGGTGGTTCAGCCGGTTGGCCTTCTGCTTGGGTCATGATCTTGAGGTCCTGGGATTGAAGCCCATGTCAGGCTCCCTGCTCAGCAGCGAGTCTGCCTCTCCCTCTCCCTCTGCCCCTTCCCTCCACTCGTGCGAGTTCACTCGCTCTTTCAAATAAAATCTTCTAAAAAATTATTTAATAAATATATTATATACCCTTTCATACTATTTTTTTTATATTTGGGAGCTCTGTTATTAGGTGTGTATATGTTCATTATTGTTCTTGAAACTTTTATCAGTATATAATGTTCTTGTCTCTTATAAACTTTTTTAAATTTATTTAAATTTAATTAACATATAATGTATTATCTCTTTCAGGGGTACAGGACTGTGATTCATCAGTCTTATATAATACCCAGGTGCTCATTACAACACATACCCTCCCCAATGTCCATCATCTAGTTACCCCATCCCCCCCCCCCTCCAGCAACCCTCAGTTTGTTTCCTATGATTAAGAGTCTCTTATGGTTTGTCTCCCTCTCTGGTTTCATCTTGTTTCATTTTTTTCCTGTCTTCCCCAATGATCTTCTGCCTTGTTTCTTAAATTCCACATATCAGTGGGATTATATGATAATTGTCTTTCTCTGATTGAGTTACTTCACTCAGCATAATACCCTTTAGTTCCATCCACATCGTTGCAAATGGCAAGATTTCATTTTTGATGGCTGAGTAATATTCCATTGTGTACATATACCAGACCTTCTTTATCCATTCATCAATCCCTTTTAAACTATTTTGTTAAACTATGTCTATATATTACCAATATAAACTTTCAAGTTCAATTTTTTAAAGAAATCTCAGTATTTTACTATGAGTTCAAGGGCAAAGTCTGGGTATGGCATTTTGTTTAAGTACACATCAGGCACTCAAAAAATGTTTATGGATGAATGGGGTAGCTGATGAACAGAAGAGTAAAGAGACATAGGCATTAACTAACATAACAATTAGCTTTGAAAGTATAAAGAAATTTCTGGAGTATGCAGAAAGCTGAGGCGGGTTTCTGGCTAGCTCTAGGGGTGGCGATACAGCAAAAGGCTGGTTGTGGTCTGAGAAATAGGAGCACTGACCTGGGCATGAGAAAATCCCCAGTTTGGTTACAAGCCTGCTCCCAACATCTTTCTGCTTCCAATCTCAACAATGAGGACCAGGATCTGTGACATCCACCCCTCCCCTTGAGAGGAACAATAGAGGTAGAAAAGGATTGCCTCCAGGTGGAAGAAGTGCAAGAAGGAAAGAGACAGAAAAGTGTTCTTGCAGATTTATTTATAATCTATCTGCTGCTTTTTGGCTTTTGCTCTACCACATATATACACATGCTCAAATACTCAAGAGAGCCCTGATGACTGGCCCAAACACAAAGATTACAGGCAATTGGTAGAAAGTAAGGAGCCCCACCAGTCTCCTCCTCTCCTATCCTGCCATCTGATGCAGCCATACTCAGGTGCCTGGGAAGAACAAATAAAACATGAAGAGGACCCCGAAAAAGAGCTTCAAAAAAGGGGCGCCTGGGTGGCTCAGTCGGTGAAGTGACCTAAACTCTTGATTTCGGCTCAGGTCATGATCTCAGGGTCCTGGGATGGAGCCCCATCTTGGACTCTATGCTCAGCGGGGAGTCTGCTTGAGATTCTCCCTCCCTCTGCCCCTCCCCCCTGCTCACATGCATGCTTTCTTTCTCTCAAATAAATTTAAAAAAAAAAAAAAA
>NW_024424897.1:19236169-19287353 GCF_017311325.1 Ursus maritimus | reverse complement strand
AAAAAAAAAAAAAAGAGCTTTTAGGAAGGTTCAGAGATCCCAGAGATCCCACAGCTGAAGAGCTGGCAAAGACCCCGGCCCAAGCTTTTCAGAGCAACTGGAAGATGCCCCAGCTTCCACCCCAGCTCTGCCATACAGAAGTCAATTACTTGTTGCATCAGCACTGTCAGAATCATCCTAGGGAAAGAACAAAAGACAAAAGCACCTGTAGAATTTGCAAAGCATGAACATTTGTGTTCACAAACTCTTCTCACTCCTTCCCGCTCTCCAAGATTTCTTTTGTAATTTTCTAAATCACACAACTTCCTGGTAGGGTAACACGGAAGGATTTATACTTTGGAAAAGATAATCAACCCCTGGTGCTCAATAAACAACAGTGTGTCAAGCATCACTTGGTTTCAGGATTTTAATTCACGCCACGGCTCCTTACAGCTGTAGAGACAGTTAAGGGGGCCAGGTCTGCTCTAGGATAGAGAAGTAAAGGGGAGATGGGAGGGAGGAGGGTCTTGCTCGGGTTTTCTACAGCCTGGAGAAGAACATTCGACCTCCTACGTCAGATTCAAATTTGGCTGACATGCACTGAGCACTACTGTGTGCTAGGGACCATGACAAGAGCTTTCTAGTATCTTATTTTTTCAGACTAAAAGGAAACCGAAGGGTTTAAGGGCAGGCTTTACTTACATCCAGGTCATCCATGCCAGGGGGAGGTCTCTTGGTGTTGACCTTCTTCAAAAGCTAGTGGAAAGAAGAAAGTAATTACAAGAGAAAAGAAGGGCAAGGGGAGAGCAAGCTGTATACAGATGGACCACAGAAGGGTCCCAGCCAGAAAAATGCCCCTAACACATCACTGGAACGAATTGAAGAAAAGTAAATCGATCCCCTTCATTTATTTTTATTTTTATTTCTTTTAAGATTTTATTTTTAAGTAACACCTGATGTGAAGCTCGAACTCACAGTCCTGAGATCAGAGTTCATGCACATTCCACTGACGGAGCCAGCCAGGAGCCCCGATCCCCTTTTTAAAAGGAAATCGACACACACAGAGCATCCTCCTTACTAATCCAGGTTAGGGTCTGTTAAGTGTTTTTGCAACTTGAATAAATAGTAGCTGAAATTCTAAAACCAAATAATGCATGGCAGGGTGCAACCTAATGGGAACTAGTAATTTGCTTTACGATGTGAATTTTTATACTGCCTAGTTTGAGCTTCCCGTGAAGTTGTGTGACTCAGGAAACACACACACAGAAAATAAAAGAAAGAACAAGAGTTAACAGAAGAGTTGGGAAAGGTTTTGCCAAACTTTCTCAAAATTCTGCAACTGGTGAGGGAAGGCATGTACACGGTTTCACTAGTACTCATTTCTCTCCTTCTACTAAATAAACATTGCACAGAACACGTAAAGAATACGAGCACCAATGAGGGGAGCTCATATATGTCTGTCTAGCCCTGATGACAGTCCTCCAGAGAAACGTGTGCAGGGAGACACAGGGAATGAGCAGGAGGGGCAGAAAATGGCATTACCTCTGCGTAATGTTCCACCTGAGCCAGCTCCACCTCTTCATCCCCTTCCCAGTCCCTCCAGTTATCAAAGTCCACAGACAACCACACTGGCTGCAAGAGGAAAGCGCAGAGCGTCACGGGGCAGGAAGCGCAGAAGTGCGCGGANCCGTGTGCACAGGGGCATGCGTGGGGAAAAGAAGGTCAACGGGGGCACAGTCTTCTCAAAAGCACCTCTTTGATGGATCCTTCTCCAGACTGCCATTATTATCATCCACAAAGATTTGCCAGGAACCTACTAAGCCCCAAGCACAATGCCAGGCATTGTAGGGGATAGAAAAGCATAGAAATTCGGCCCTCCAGAAGCTGACTGACTAGAGGGATAATATATCTGGAAAGATAACTGTGTCATAAAGTATCATGGGAGTCAACCAAGCAAGATAGACAAGCTGCATTCCCTGGAGTGGGGAGAAAACCCTTGGAGGCCTGTGTTCCAAGCTCCTACACTTAGACAGGAAAGAAGTTATTCACTCATGAATTTAACAGCTGTTTATTGAACACATACTATGGGCCAGACTCTGAGCTTGGCGTTGGGATTATTAAAATGTTTGATATGTAGTCCCAGCCATCACAAAGCAAGTAGGGAAAGGAAATCTAAATAAATCATTATAATACAGTGTGGAAAGTGTAGTGGTGGCTTACACAGGGAATATTATAGCTCCCAGAAAGGAGCTAGAGGAACCCAGGCTTTTCAGAGTAGCAGAGACTTAAAGGATGAGCAAGGGTTGGGTGAGCACAGGTAGCCATGATGGAGGCTTTCCAGGAAGAAGGCACAGCTTGAGCAAAGGTAAATTAGTGAGAAATAGCCTGGTGTGTGTCAAAGAGCTGCAGGCCATTTGCTGTGGCTGGAATGTGAAGTTTAAGGCAGACACTGATGGGGTGTAATGCTAAAGAAGGGAAGAGTAGCCGGGTCATGAGTTTATATGTCATGCTATGGTGCTTGGATTTCAACCGAAAGGGTGGGAAGTGACAAGCTCAAATCCCTAGAAGAGCTGGGGAACTAATGAAAAGGATTAAAGTGTGCTGGTCCACATGCTCCGTTTACAGCTCCATCTCTAGGCACTTGGGAATTGCTTTCTTTATTTTTTAAGTAATCTCTGTACATGGGGCTTCTTGAACTCACAGCCCTGAGATCAAGAGTCGAAAGTTCTACCAACTAAGCCAGTCAGGCGTCCCTAGCATTTGGGGATTTAGACCAGTGTGATCAGGGTCTCCATTTCCGAAGAAAAGTTGATAATCTCGAGTTTTACGTGAAATCTGCACATTTTTATAGGTCATCAACTAAACAAAACTAAATGTCAATAACCAATCAAAATAATCTGTAAATACTGTGAAACTACAAAAACAAATTCGAGAGCCAGACCAGTCAGGAGATAGCTGATTTTCAACTTTTAGCGGGGAAGAAGCCACTTCTTAGGTAGAAAAATAACAGGGTCAAATGTGTGTTTTAGACAGACCATGCTGGAAGCCATGCGAAGGATGGCCTGAGAGTGAGGCTGAAAATATGCAATAAACCTCACCCAGTGATGGATGAGGCCTGAATTAGGAAAAGATGAAGTAACAGATTCAAGCATATTTAGGAAGTCAAATAGGACTTTGTGAGTGATTGAATGTTGGTGGGAAAGGAGCCAAGGGTGATTTCCTGACTTATGTCCCCAGGTGCAGAGACAGCACAGGAGAAAGAGCAGGCCATTCCCCACACACCTACCTTGATATCTTCTTTGGTGAGTCGGGGCCAGGCCACCTTCTCCTTCCATTTCCTCACAAAGCAAGTAATGGAGCGACCAGAGCGCTTATCCTGAGAGTCCTGCCAGATAGAGAGCCTCATCCTTAGGATGTGAGGTTTAGAATGAATCTCCAATTTTCCAAACAGCCTTTCCACCCAGACCTTACTGTCCCACCCCACAATTACCTTGGAGTTCACCTTAGCATAGAATTCAATCTCATTGTACAACTCCACTCCATCGGCATTCTTGCAGCTGAGGAGACAATGGAGCTGAGGAAATGCGGGAGGCTGAGCATGTGGGCATTAAGAGAAGGGAAAGGTTCCTGGAAACCAGGACCTTCAGAGAGGAAGGCCATTACCTGAACACAATACGATGGTCTTCGATGAGCACATGGACATCGGTGCTGTCCTCAACACAGAACTCCATGAACACGTACTTGGGCCTGTCGTACCACAGGGTCCGGGCATGCTGCCTGCAGGGGAGTTGCGGTGGGGCTTCATCGGGGTGGGAGAAGGAAGACTGAGGGCATTTGGGAAAGGTGGAAGGAAGGGAAAATTGAGGGACGTTTTATGCTACAGCCCTGTCAAAGTGGAGCTAAATGAGACAGAAGGGGGTGAAAGCGGAGTGATAGGAGTGGGGGTGTGCGGTCAGGGTGAACCTGGGGAGAATTCAAAGTGCGAGAGTTGAGAGGGAGTTATGGAGAACATTCCCCACCACTCCAAAGTTACAGAGACCTGGAATCTGGAGTTTCCATAGGACCTCGCAGTACCTAGAGCGCCCAGAAAACGTGGGACGAGAAATCTCCAAGGAAAAGGGCGACCGGAAACACTCACCTTGCCATGGTGGCTCCCCGCTACCCGGTGGCGTTGGGACTGCGAGCCCGGCTATCTTTAGATCCTGGGGACGCCCCCAGCAGCTGCCTCTCCTTATATGGTTGGGGAAGGCTTTAGAGAAAGGGGGAACGTGGCCCTACAGCCAAGGGATCTGCACTCCGGAGAGACTCTGGAAGAGCGTAATCCCGGCAGCCCTTCACATCTCAGCGTCTCCAGAAATGTACAGGTTAGGAATAGACGACCCACCTGCGGGAAACCGGGACAAGGGCCACACTAGATGCACACCGAATGACTTGTCCCTGGCTTCATTCATCCGCTTCTCCAACGCTTAGTGCGTCAGTGTCTGATTCACAAGAGGCGCTCAATAAAAAATTACTGGCCCGAATTAAATCCCCTGGGAAGGCCCGCCCCCGTGACGGAGGACTGTTTGGCGTATGAGCCCCGCCCACCCGCTCCTTCAGGTTTCCCGGACTGCGCGCCGTTGCCATGGCAGTGAGGGGGCGCGGCTGACGTGCGGCGGCGTTTCCGGGAAGATGGCGGCTGTTGAAACTGCTGCGGAGCCGGTAACGGTGGTGGCAGCTGTTGGTCCAAAGGCGAAGGACGAAGAGGAGGAGGAAGAGGAGTCGCTGCCCCCGTGCGAGGCGGTGCGCTGGGCCCCGGTGGGAGCAGTGGCGGAGGCCGGGCCTGGGACGGCCGCGTTCTCGGAAGAGGCGGCGGCCGAGGAGCCCGGCGCGGCTCCGGGGTCCCCTCCGGACTCGCCCGGCCGGACGCTGCGGCGTCTGCGGGCCGAGCGGCGGCGGCTGGACTCGGCGCTGCTCGCGCTGTCCTCGCACTTCGCGCAAGTGCAGTTCCGCCTGCGCCAGGTGGTGCGCGGGGCGCCCGCGGAGCAGCAGCGCCTCTTGCGCGAGCTCGAGGACTTCGCGTTCCGCGGCTGCCCGCACGTCCTGGGTTACGGGGGGCCTGAGGACCCCGCCAGCGACGATGTCGATGGGCTCTCAGGGGACCAGCCACGATTGCGGGGCGAGAACCAGGTGAGCAGCTGGGGCCGGGCCCCGAGGGACATGGGAATAAGGACTGGGTGGGTGACGATGCCGACGGGGACGGAGGTAGCAGTGGTGAGAAGCAGGCCGGTCTGGGTGAATACTGCGCGCGTCCGAGAAGAGGAGGTAAGACAGGTGTGCGAGTCCTGGGGGGCAGGAGGACAGAGAGGCCTGGGAACCTGATGGTGAGGGGTGCCCATCTATGGTGTGGGAAGAGATGCAGGTGTGGTGACGTGCGGGACAGAAGAGTGGTGAGCAGAGAGCATTCAGAGGGAAACAGCACAACCAACCAGAGCATTGCTGCTCTCGCTCACCTTCGCCGTTGCCTCATAATGCACCTAAGACCCAAGGACATTTGCTGATAAGTACCCCGACCTGGGGTTGAGAACATTGGCTAATGAAGTGTGAGTGAATTGGAATCCATGGAAACTTAGATCTACTGCCTGTTCCTGCTTTCCTGGAATCTAGAGAACGTCTTTAATATTTAGACTTTTCTATGGGTGGGAGCTTTGGTGAACAGCAGGATCAGTTAGTAATTGAAAGAAACACAACTCATGATTATATGCATTTCCTAATGCTGGTATTTTAAACCTCCTTGCCCATCCTGCCTAATAACTAGATATTATAAATGAAGTCCCTTTACTAACTGTGACAAGATCCATTCAGTTAGCCTCCAGTGAGTAATAAGAGTCTGTGAGCCATGCCAAGAGAACATTTCCTTGCAGTCTTTGAATCTCTGGAAGTGCACAGCTGAAGAGACTTGCTGTCTTCTCCCCCTTTTCATTCTTCAAGTTACAATCCGTTTACGCCTTTCTTCCCACTTGAATTGGTTTTAAGCAAGAAGACTTATCAGTAGCAGATATTGACTTGCTTATTTTAGTCTGAAATGTTTCCAGTACAGTCCTGTGTTTACTGTTCCACCCTTCTCTCCACATACCCACAGCTTTTCCCCATTCTTTCTCCTTGGGCTGGCTAGACAGCTTCCTCCAGTCAGAGCTCATTATTTGGAATGTCTTGTTCTGTACCTGTTTCAGTTCCGTAGCCTACAGCAAATGTGTAATGAGAGCTTACCCTGGGCCAGACTTGGTGCTAGGCATTGAGGGTATAAAGTCAAGGCCTTTGCCCTAAAGGCGTTCATTGACTGGGGGACAGAATCCTCAAGAAAGAATTCCAATGGGACATGAGCTAGAGGAGAAGTGTGTACACAACACAGCAAGAAATGGTCAGCTTTGTCTAGGGAGATCTAGGAAACCCGAAGGCTAGTTAGGCCCTCCTACGGTAGGTTTCTAAGAAACCACAACACTCGGAAAGGTTTGGAGAGAAAGTATCCTGAGAAAAGGCTTGCTTTCATGTTGAGTAAAGCTAAAGCAAGAGGCTTGCTTTTAAAATAGGTTAAACAAAAAGTTAATTTGTTGTTTATCATTTATTCTCTCTCATATCTTCTGGAGGGCTTGGTAAGTACCATTTGAAGGTTAAGTTTAATATCCTATAGACTGCTGGTTTAAAATGCAGCCTTACACCTGCACGTGACGTGCTGGTTTTGTTTTGTTTTTGACACTCAAGAAAGTTAAGAAAGAACTGGTATTTGAGAAAACATTGGCAAGACTTTACCACCCTGAAGGGTTTTTAATCATTTAAATGCAGAAACGACCTGATGGCCAACAGTGGAGAAAGGAATCCCTGGTGGGGGAAACTTACCAGACTTTTTTTTTTTTTTTTTTACATGGTTACCTTCCCACTCCTGTTATTGGCTTTTGAATTTTTTTTTCACTGCCCCAGGCACCTGCTTTAATTCTTTTGATTTTGCAGAAGTCTGTAATGCATTGGAGGGGTTTTGAACCTTAAGGAAACTGGTTATGAGTTATAAATCCTTTCTCTACACTCTTATCTCTAGATTCTCTTGCAAAATTTGGCTGCAGAAAGTGTTCAGGAGTTGATCTGTGGTAATTGGCTGTGGAGGATGGCATGTTTAGTTCCTGGGAGGCTGTCTTGGCTAAGATAAGTTGTCTCAATCCTAACTAGACTTTGAGGGGGGGAAGCTATCTTAACAAAAGGCTCTATTGTATTCTTATTCTATTTCCAGTAAGGGACAAACAGCTTCTTAAAGAAAACACGTTTAATAAATTGCCCTGGATGAAATCTCTATTCTCATTTTTGAACCTATCTTATGAATTCTGTATTTCATTGGGATTATTTGGAAACATTTTATGTTTCACTAGTCATTATTAGCTTGAGAGGATTCTTAATGTGCCTGGATTTTTCCTTTTCCTGTGAAATAGACCTAAGTATTTTCTTGTCTTAGAGTGAACAGGAAAAACGGGAACGTCTGGAAACCCAAAGGGAGAAGCAGAAGGAACTTATACTACAGCTCAAAACCCAGCTCGATGACCTGGAAACGTTTGCTTATCAAGAGGGCAATTACGACTCCCTGCCGCAGTCCGTGGTCTTGGAAAGACAGCGGGTAAGCAGATACTAGAGGCGCCTCCCCCCTTTCCGCCCCCCACCTAAGGTTACCTTGTCCCTTCCGGCATTCACAGGATGTTCTTTCTTAGCTTGTTCGCCCTTGGCCTTACTGAGAATCCCTTTGCTGGCCCAAATCAAAGAGAAGTGGGACACGTCTTTGTTCACACATGGAAACACAAGTTCCAGAGCTCTATAATATGATAATTGAGCTCTTTCTTTTTGGTGGTTATTAGTTATAATATATAATAATAATAGTAATTTTTCATTTGCTCATTAAAACAGTTCTACTTAAGCACATCCTACAATGTAAATTAGCTTTTTTCCCCACCACCAGCTGATAAATATTCCAGGAATCCAGACTGGCTTTAATGCCGTATTTATTTAAGCAGTGCCCGGGTAGACAGGTAGACCTGCTGGCACAAATACAGCTACCGTCTCCCCAACAAACACGTTTGTCCCTCACTGTGATGTGGCTGTTTCTCTGGCTGGGCTGTAGTTACATTATCTGGGTTTCAGACTGTTCCAGATCTTGTCACTCGGGTATTTTGACTGTAACACACTTGGATGTTTAGTAGAGATTTTTGTTTAGTTGCTAGAGTAGGGCAAGAAGGGAGGAGGAGGACTAGACACTAAAGGAAGTCAGTGTCTATTGTCTTGGAGGCCTTGGGGGAAGCTAACTCTGAGGCTTCTTGGCTCATCAGCCACTTTGGATTATTCACACTGTTGTTCTTCTGAAAGTTGCCTGGCCTGGTAGAAAATCTGCCGTTGACAGGAGCCATTTCTGTCCGAGAGGACCCAAGGGCCCTTGTCACTTAGGAGAAGTAGCTCTGTGCTCTCACCTTGCTCAGCAGTTACATCGTTTTCTCTCACAAGTCTGGGCGTTCTGTCTGTCTGATTTAAAAGGTAGGAAGCTTACGAGCAAATATTCTCCTTCCTAACCCTTTCCCTGAAAATGCTAAAGGCTGTGCTCATTGCTTGTGGTCTTGATAGGTGATCATAGATGAATTAATAAAGAAACTGGACATGAATCTGAACGAGGACATCAGTTCACTGTCCACCGAGGAGCTCCGGCAGCGTGTGGATGCCGCTGTGGCTCAGATCGTCAACCCAGCCCGAGTGAAAGAACAGTTGGTTGAGCAGTTGAAAACTCAGATCCGAGACCTCGAGATGTTCATCAGCTTCATCCAAGGTCAGGTGAGGGGAGGGGAAGAGAAGGGTGGACAGAGATCATAATAATTATATGTAGGGGCGCCTGGGTGGCTCAGTCGGTTAAGAGTCTGCCTTCGGCTCAGGTCATGATCCCAGGGTCCTGGGATCAAGTGCCCGCATCGAACTCTCTGCTCAGCGGGGAGTCTGCTTCTCCCTCCCCCTCCCTCTCCCTCTGTGTGTGCACACGCTCTCTCCCTCTCTCGCTCTCAAATAAATAAAATCTTTAAAAATAATTATTATTATATGTGATCCGAGTACTGGTACTTTTAGGTTTCTTGATATACTGTGTAGGAAGTTTGATCACTCAGTAAAGTAGCCAGCATGGTAGAATGGAAAGAACAGGGATTTTATTTTATGTTTTTAAAGATTTTATTTTATTATTTTTTTTAAAGATTATTTATTTATTTATTTGACAGAGACAGAGTCAGCCAGCGAGAGAGGGAACACAAGCAGGGGGAGTGGGAGAGGAAGAAGCAGGCTCATAGCAGAGGAGCCTGATGTGGGGCTTGATCCCACAACGCCGGGATCACGCCCTGAGCCGAAGGCAGACGCTTAACCGCTGTGCCACCCAGGCACCCCTAAAGATTTTATTTTTAAGTAATCTCTACACCCAATGTGGGGCTCGAACTCACAACTCCAAGATCAAGAGTCACATGCTCTGCCGACCGAGCCAGGCAGGCACCCCAAAAACATGGATTTTTTTTTTTTTAAGATTTTATTTATTTATTCGACAGGGAGAGAACATAAGCAGGGGGTGTAGCAGGCAGAGGGAGAGGGAGAAGCAGGCCCCCTATGGAGCAGGGAGCCGATGCGGGGTCCGATCCCAGGATCCCAGTATCGTGACCTGGGCCGAAGGCAGACGCTTCACCGACAGAGCCACCCAGTCGCCCCAAAAACATGGATTTTAGAGCCATCTAGTTCAGATCCCAGTTCTGCCACTTCCTGGCCTCGGGTCCTTGGGCAAGTTCCTAACTTCTTTAGCGCCATCGTCCTCACCCGTGAAGGATGATTCATGCTTCCCTCATGCAGCAAATATGTATTGAGCCAGTCACTGTTCCACACAAATAAGATATTTGTAAAAGTCTTATCATGTGTTAGGCGCTAGGAAATACTCTCTTTCCTCCTCTTTGTAACTGCTGGCTGCAGATGAAGTGGGAAGCCCGTTGCAGGCGGACAGCGCGCACTGCGAGTGCAAGGCCGCTGGGAAGACCGGCAGTGGCCCCACCAGCACGGGCAGCGGCAGACTGCCTCCCGGCAACAGCAAGAGTAAGTACAGCTTCCAGAACAGGCTAGTCTAGAGAGAGAAGAAGTAGATTAGTGGTTGCCTAGGGCTTACGGGGTTGGGGAGAATGGGAATGGGAAATGCTAACAGTACAAGGTTTCTTTTTGGGATGATGGGTGCAGAACTCGTAAATGTACTAAAAGTCACTGACTTATACACTTAAATGGGTGATTTGTATGGTATGTGATTTATATCTCAATATAGCTATTATGAGCCCACGACAGTGCAGTCCAGCAACCCCCTGGGTGGCTCGTGGCTTCACGTGGGACCCATACTGTAGCTCAGAAGCAAGACTAGACCTCAGCTCGTGACTCTGTGCCATCGTGGCCCTAACTGATGAGCCATTGCATTTTCTAAACAGCGAAGGCAGAAGACGTGAAGAAGGTTCAGGAGACGGGGCTGCACCTCATGCGGCGTGCGCTGGCAGTGCTCCAGATCTTTGCCGTTAGCCAATTCGGTTGCGCCACAGGCCAGATCCCACAAACCCTGTGGCAGAGGGGCCAGGCTGACAGGGACTACTCCCCCCTGCTGAAAAGGCTGGAGATCTCAGTAGACAGAGTGAAACAGCTAGCCTTGAGGCAGCAGCCGCACGACCACGTCATCACCTCTGCCAACCTCCAGGACCTCTCCCTGGGAGGCAAGGACGAGCTGACCACGGCTGTGCGGAAGGAGCTGACGGTGGCCGTCAGGGACCTGCTGGCGCATGGCCTCTACGCCTCCTCGCCAGGGATGAGCCTGGTCATGGCCCCCATCGCTTGTTTGCTGCCAGCCTTCTCCTCGGCCCCCGAGGCCATGCACCCGTGGGAGCTCTTTGTAAAGTACTACCATGCTAAGAACGGCCGTGCTTATGTGGAATCCCCCGCCCGGAAGCTCTCCCAGTCCTTCGCCCTGCCGGTCACGGGAGGCACCGTGGTGACCCCCAAGCAGAGCCTTCTAACGGCCATCCACGTGGTGCTGACGGAGCACGACCCTTTTAAACGCAGCGCGGACTCCGAGTTGAAGGCCTTGGTGTGCATGGCACTGAACGAGCAGCGTCTTGTGTCCTGGGTGAACCTGATCTGCAAGTCGGGGTCACTCATCGAGCCCCACTACCAGCCCTGGAGCTACATGGCACACACTGGCTTTGAGAGCGCCCTCACCCTGCTCAGTCGCCTCAGCAGCCTCAAGTTCAGCCTTCCCGTGGACCTGGCCGTGCGCCAGCTCAAGAACATCAAAGATGCCTTTTGACCAGAGTTGCCCGGGCCCTACACCAGCACCTTCTTCTGTCGAGTAGGGGTAGATGGTTAGTCTTCTAGGACAGAAAGCGAGAGGAGGAGGAGGGGTTAAAGACGGTCTCCCTAGCCAAGTGACTGCACAGTCTGTTTTCCCCACCAGCGTAGCATCTCAGAGATGCTGGGGACCCTCCCGTTCAGAGGTTCTGCCCCGGTGTATAACCCGTGGGCACGGATATTTGAGCCTGTGTAAAAGAAATCAGCCAGGGCACACAGTGAATGGACCGCCTCATCGTGCCACATCTGCTTTTTCCCAAATCCAGGTTGCTCTGACCATTCTTTTTAGGGTGGTGCGTGACATGAGGGAGTTGTTGGTCCCGGAAGACCTTCAACGTGAGGCTCCTGTCCGTCAAGCTGGGAGCCATGTTCCTTCACTTCCCAAAGGTTCACGAGTCGCCAGGCCAGAATTTAAATTCCTTCATGAATACTGACACCCCTTCCTTCCTGACCCCCAGGTCAGGAGAGGCCGTGTATGTTCCCCAGTTGCCTCTCAAACTAGGAATGGGGATATGTGAGCACAGCATTTCTGAGGGAGTTCACCGAAAGTTGATTTCAACGTGGGCCCTTTTTTGTGGGTAAGCCCCTGAAATCTGTTCCTGACAAGGTGGCCCTCTCCTCACGGCTCAGACAGTGGTCTTTTGGATTTAGAGCTGGTTATTTACGGGGAATGGCAACCATTGTCTGGTACCATGTCCTCTGGCAAATAACCCTTCCTGTGCACACCTCCCAGCAAGGCACTGACACGATCTTTTTGGAAGTCAATCCGCCAGAGGTATACTCCCCGAGAGAACCCTTGCCACCCAAGCCAAGTGCGAATGGGAATACGCTTTAGCGATCAGCAGCAACTCCTCCCAGGGTTGGGATTCCACCTGTGCTGGAGGCTGGATGATGGAGGGGGTCTGATCACACAGCAGGGACTAGAGCAAATCACCGTTGACAGAAAAGGGACTGAGCATTTCCTTGTAAAACCGACTCTAGAGTGATCCTATTCGGTTTTCAGTATTTTAGCCTTTTGAGTTCATATTTATCATTCAGCTTGCATACTGCTTCCAGACTGACCAAAGATGGGCAAAGTGTATCACTTTCTGGAAAGCCAAATGGGATCTCAATACCGCCGATTCAGCATTGTTTCATGTATTAAATCGCCAGCTGCACTTTGTGTCTGCACTAGTATGTAGTGCATTTTAACTTAATTTTTTTCAGCAACCTATTATTTAAGATGTATTATTGACAATTCATTAGAATTAGTCCTTCCGTGTGAAACAGGATAAGTGTAAAATGTGGAAAATGATAAATCTGTGGTTGCTAATAAAATCATAGTATTTTATGTGGCTTCTCTACAAAGACCTTAGAGACTCTTGGCTTTGGTTTATAAGTCTGTCCGTGCATTATGAGCCCATCTGATCCAGATCAGTATTTCCTTGAGCAATGTCTGGCTCTTGGCCTTTCTGCCTCTTCTTGGCCCCCCACCCTGGGTCAGCTTGGCTTTGGTGGTGTTTTCTTTCCCCCGGACATCATCCCCCCATCTCACCCCGGCCTATGGCCCCATTCCCACATCACACCTCCCCATACGTGCCACTTTGAGAGCTGGCACTTTTTTTTCTAAGGAGGGAGAGGGAAAGAGTGGCTCCAGCAGACTCCACACTGAGCACAGAGCCTGACGGGGCTCTGAGATCACGACCCAAGCCGAAACCAAGAGTCAGACACCCAACCGACTGCATGACCCAGGCGCCCCTGGAGCGGGCACTTTTAAATCCATTTGTCTAGATAGCATGTAGGGTGGATGGTAACTGGTAAAGCTACACCACACAGCCCTGGATCACCCCAGGATTACCTTTTTCTAATCCTCACAAAGACTAATTTGTAACAAGGTTTTGTGTTAGGATCACAGGAAGCATTTTTAAGTCATCCTAATTTTTTAAAAAAAATTTGAGAGAGCACGAGTTAGGGGGAGGGGCAGAGGGCCAGAAGCAGACTCCCCCCGTCGCCAGCCTCATCCCCAAATGGGGAGCCCTACATGGGGCTTGATCTCAAGACCTGAGATCATGACCTGAGCCGAAACCAAGAGTCGGATGCTTAAGTGAATGAGCCACCCAGGCTCCCCATAAGTCATCCTAATTTAATTCTCACTACTTGTAAGGCAGGACAATATCTTCCCGATTTTATAGCTGAGTATATTGAAGTCAAACATTTTGTCCAAAAACAAAACGAAAAAAACCCAAAAAACAAAAAACATTTTGTTCAGGTTTCTGTGATGGAAGAGCTGAGATTTTGAACTCAAGTTGCCTGAATCCAGATCCAATCCTATCATGTTATCTCACTGTATCATGCTGCTTCCAGATCTTTTGCTCCTCTCTCTCCTTTATCCACCACCTCACTCCACCATCACTTTGGGGAAGAGAAGGTATTTCCCACATACCCACCAGAAATTGCTGCTGCCAAGGGACTAGGCCACAAAGAGATGGGCAGACACCACTGCTCTACCAAGTTCTTCACGAAACATAAAGACAATGTGTAGAAACGCAGACAATCCCGCCAGCATCCCATAGTCATAGCTGGTAGTCATTGATATCCACATTATTAAGTCAGAGTTCTGTCCTTGGCTTGGGGTGAGGCACACAGGACAGGGGAGGAGAGAAGGAAACAGTCAGCCTAGGTCTAAGCATACGCAAGAACAGAATGAAAAAGAGCCATGGATGTGTATCCATACAGGGCAGCCTCCACTGTTAGAAAAGTATGATCTGCAAAGCTTTCTTAAAGATTTCTAAGATGGGGGCACCTGGCTGGCTCAGTTGGTAGACCATGTGATTCTTGATCTCAGGGTTATAAATTCAAGCCCCACATTGGGTGCAGAGATTACTTAAAATCTTAAAAAAAAAAAAAAAAGTTTCCTAAGGTGTTCTGCATTCATTTATTCTTGAATGCCTGCCAGTTGCCTGGGCCAGGCTAGATACTGAGAAAAGAGATAAATAAAACAAAACATATCCCCTGCCCTCAAGGAAGACACAGTCTAAGGAGATACCAAACCAACTGGAGATTTTGTGTAGCTTGTTAAAAATTGCTGGGTCCCATCCCAGAGATTTTTTATTCAGTAGCTCTGGGGTGAGGCCCAAAAATTTGCAATCCTAACAAGTTTCCAGGTTATGCTTATGCTGATGCAGCTGGTCTGGGGACCACACTTCGAGAACCACTGATCCAAACCAAATATGTACTTTTTAAAATTTTTTTTATTTATTTATCTGAGAAAGAGTGAGTGCTCAAGCATGGGGGGAGGGGCAGAGGGAGAGGGAGAAAGAAACCCAAGCAGACTCCACGGTGATGCAGGGTTCGATCTCACGACCCCAACATTATGACCGGACGCCCAACTGACTCAGCCACCCAGGCGCCCCCAAACCAAATATGTTCTATAATAAAGATGACTATGGATTGGACTGCTGTGGGAGCACAGATTGATTCTGTCCAGGAGAACTCTGGAGTGGATTTGGATAGGATTTTTGCCTGGCTACAGTGGAGGAGAATAAAGACACATGGAACCACCCAAGTAGAGGGTGCGGAGAAGTGAGGAAATTAGGCTGCAGGAAAGGAGAGGTGCGTTCAGACTTTGGTGTAGAGAGCCCGTGAAGAATTTCGAGCACATAAATGGCGGATTGAAGAGTTGTGCTGAGGGAAGCTTCCCAAAATAAGCTCTATAGATCATAGGGCTCCACTCCAGGCTGGAATTGTTATCTCCCAGGTTGGAAATCCATCTCTCATAAACATAGCAAGCAATTCTGACCCACATAAAAGTTTGAGGAGGAGAAGAAAAAGATCTGGGGCTGGATCGGTGAGGGGGCAGGTGGAAAAAGACACAAAAGATTTAAAAGACAACGAAAAATTCAGAAAATTTAGTACTAATTTGATTTGGAGAGTGTGAGAAGAGTCCAAGGCAATTATGAGATTTCAGGATCTGGTTTCTATTTTCCAAGAGAGACACAGCAAAAGAGGCAGCAGCAGATAAGGAGGAGGCTGGGAGCAGACTATGAAGATGGAAATGGGCAGGTTGGTGTGGCGTAGTGGGAAGAGCACTGGGTTGGGAATGAGAAATTACTCTTTGTCACCATCTCTGTGACTTTGCTGCTCTAGAATTGTCCTCTCAGAGGCCAGAGTAGATGATCTCCGAGGTCTCTTCCAACTCTAAAATGTCATATGCCAAATTAAAACAAAAGATTTTAATGGAATATAGAAATGTAAGTACATAATTACTGTGATAAACTACTGGAATAGGGTTGTGAGGGCTGCAGGGAAAACTGGTCCCTGGAGAGCCTTAAGAAGTGAATTGATAAGGGGCGCCTGGGTGGCGCAGTCGTTAAGCGTCTGCCTTCGGCTCAGGGCGTGATCCCAGCGTTCTGGGATCAAGCCCCACATCAGGCTCCTCCACTAGGAGCCTGCTTTTCCCTCTTCCACTCCCCCTGCTTGTGTTCCCTCTCTCGCTGGCTGTCTCTGTCAAATAAATAAAATCTTAAAAAAAAAAAAGAAGAAGTGAATTGATGAAACCATGATTGTTCCCACATCTTGCCTAAGACCAATCCTGTAGATGCTTCAATGTTCAGATAAGCAAAAACTGTAAGATGGTTTCCCTTTTTCTTGAACTTAGAAGACAACTAAAGAACCATCAAAAAACACTTCCAGGGATGGTGACTCTTGATCTCAAGGTCCTGTGTTCAAGCCCCACCTTGGGCATGGAGTCTACTTTAAAAAATAATAATATAATACAATATAATTAATATGATATGATATAATATAATATAATATAATATAATATAATATAATATAATATAATCACTCTTCCAGTAAGTGATGGAAAATAATTCAGTTTGGAGAACCAACTAGACCTGGGTTCAAATCTAGATTTGAATCTCATCTATGCTACTGCTCAGGGTCAACCTCGGATTGGTAACTTATCCTCTTTTATCTCAATTTCCCCATGTCTAAATGGGAGGAAGATACCCAAGATGCAGAGTTGTGAGAATTAAATAGGCTGTGGACTTACCTAAAAAGCCTAGCACAGAGTAGGTGCTCAGTGATTATCACCATCGTCGTCCCTCACCTCCCTCACTGCTTATTCTAGCCGGTAATTTCTGTGACATCACTAGACTCCAAATATTGGGAATAGGCACCCTTGCCTGATTGATCTTCGTCTCTCCCTCCTTACGTCTAAGAGTGCACACTAACGGAAGTCCTCTTTTGCGGACTCTTGCAAGGCGTAAATATCAATTTAAAACTGTGTCCCCTCCTAGCGCCCGAGGAAGGAACTACAACCAAGAGTACGGCAGAGCAGCGGAGTCAAAAATCTGCGCTCTTTCGAGCGTTCCTTGTTCTCCCAAACTCCGCGAAATAAGGGACTCCTTTGCTCTTGCCCACTGCCGAAGCTACTAATAAAGTTTGATTTGAATAAATGAGCGCCCAGGGTCCGCTCTCCCCGCTAAAGCTTCTTCCGCCCACAACGGATTTCGAGAGGCGGGGCAGGCTTGAGGGGCGTGGCCGGAAGTGAGATCAACGCACCCCGGGGTGAAAGGTTAGCGGAAGTGTCCTTTCTTCCTTTCTGCTGTAGGCTCGAGTGCTGGTGTCGGTGAGTAGAGGTTTGGGTAGGATGTTCCAATCCGCCGCCATCCGCGGCCTGGGGTGGAGTTGCCGGGCGGCGCCGGGCGCTTTCCCCTGCTCGGTGTCTGGCGGCTTCGTGGCGGTCTTGTCCTACGAGCAGGGCCCGCGGGCGGCTTGGGCCGAGATGGCAGAGAGCGCAGCGTCAGTTTCCGGGCCCCAGCCTCGGCTTGCGCGTTTCTGATGGGCCCCTTCTCCTTCCTCTGCAGAGATGGGCAAGTTCATGAAACCCGGGAAGGTGGTGCTGGTCCTGGCCGGACGCTACTCCGGACGCAAAGCGGTCATCGTGAAGGTAACGAGCCTCTCGAGCCTCTGCGGCGCGCTTGCTTCCCGGGAGTTGGGCCGGTTTCGGAGGACCTGCAAGCTTGGAATTCAGGAGCTAGCTTGGCGGGGTATTCGTCCCTGAGCATTGTGGGGGGGGGGTGAATGCGTGAGGGCTTTTGAGAGAGGAGGGTGCAAAAAGGGAGAAGCAAATGGGAGTGGAGCTGGGCGCCTAACACACAAGGCGTCCTCTGTCAAGGAGATTTTTAAAAATAATAGTGGCCAACGTGTATCGAGCGCTCGCTTGGTGTCTGGCATCGCCTTGCTGGTGTTGCCATGTCCAGTCCTTGAAGTCACCTAGGGGATTCCTTTCTATTGCTAACGTGTAGAGACCCTAAGTAATTCAACTGAGATAAAAATGTTAAGTGCTGCGGCTGGAAGTCTGTAAAAAGAGGAGAAATTGTTTCTAGTCCAAATGATCACTTAGCATATTCTACCCCTCACTGTTGGCCTTCTGCCTACATTTTGTAGCCTCTGGTGAGAGCTCCCTAAGCTCTGACCACACACACACCTGCTTCTGGCAGCCTTTGTTCCCTTTCCCCCCTAATCTGAGACTGGTTTTTGGAGCCAGACTGCCAGTTTTGGAGTCCTGCCTGGATCCCCCACCAACAGTGCAACCGTAGGGGAAGTTAAGAGATGCGAAGTCCTTAGCACCAGTGCTTGATACTACAAAGCAAGCAACTCCGTCAGTGTTAATATTGTTCCTTTTAAATCTCTTAGCTCCCAGGAGCCTTCCCGGGTTCTTGTGGGAATGAATACGACCCTTACCTATTACTCTTTGTGCTGCGTAGCACAGTGCTCAGGACCGCTTTGTGTGGTTTTTCCCGTCGTGGGTCTCAGACCTGGGAGCCGGCGTGTTTCTTTTATACATGCCCCACATCTAGCACAGGGCCTAAGTAGGCCCTCAGTCAGTGACATGTGATTTTTGCTTGTTCAGAACATTGATGATGGCACTTCAGACCGTCCCTACAGCCATGCTCTGGTGGCTGGAATTGACCGCTATCCCCGCAAAGTGACAGCCGCCATGGGCAAGAAGAAAATCGCCAAGAGGTCAAAGATCAAGTCTTTTGTGAAAGTTTATAACTACAATCATCTCATGCCCACAAGGTGAGCATTTCAAAAATGTGAATGAGGGGTGCCTCGGTGGTTCAGTTGGTTAAGAGTCTGCCTTCGGCTCAGGTCATGATCCCAGGGTCCTGAGATCGAGTCCTCAAAGGGCTCCCTGCTCAGCAGGGAGTCTGCTTCTCTTTCTCACTCTCTCTGTGCTCGCTTGCTCCCTCTCTCCCTCCCTCCCTCTCTCTCTGTTTCTCTCAAATAAAATCTTCAAAGCAGGGATGGGAATGACGGGACTTTCTTTTTGCCCCTCTCTGCCCTGCTGAATAAGGAGACAACCTTGCAACCATTCTAGTGTGGGGAAGAGACATCATTTTCATGTGTCACTTACGAAGTGGTGGTGGTTTCCAGTGTTGCTTCTTTAGTCCAGTGTGGAGCTGTGTTGTACCATTTTCTGTGATGACTTCCCTGACTTGGCCAAGCAGGATGGAAAATCTCTTCCAAGCTTGCCCTTTATCTGTCTCCTCACCTGAAAATTCTTTTTAAGTGTTGGGTAAAGATCGTTTCATTTGTTCACATTCAGAGTAAACACGGGCACTGGATCTGGCCTGCCTCTCTGCCACTCTTCCACTTTCCAGGATACTTATTGAAGGCTTCCCAAAATGGTTGGTAGGTAAAGGCAGCAAGCCTCCCTCCACCAACTATTTCCACTGGGCTGCCAAGCCCTTCAGTCCCTGGCCTTCCGCAGTATCGTGCGGCATACACACTGTCTTGGTGCGTAGGTTATACGGAAGTACAATGGTTGAGGGTCCTGAATAATGAATGGCAGAACCCAGCAGTGTGTGCCTTACAGTGTGCTGCCAGGGGCTGCGTGTTTACTTGTAAGCTGTCTGAAAAGGGCAGAGCTGTTACTTAGGTGCTGGGAAGCAGTGAGACCTCGGCAGCTAGCCGTCCAGCTTTTGTACTGTCAGCAGTGAGGCTGCCCCTGCCCGGGCACAACTCGAACAGCACTAAATAAAATGACTCCAGATAGAAAGCTGGCCAGCCGCCATGATCACAGTGAAGGAGCTCTAATAAAGTGACAGGCCTTAGCTAGAAAAATGGTCACTGTGGAAAGTTGAGAGTGAAATGTGAAGTATTTCAGTGGTTTGAGTCCATGTAAAGGAGTCCTTTTAAATTGGGAATTTCTGAAGAATATTCTCGGGTCTTTGGCACAGCTCCTATGGATTGCTCCTATGGAGACAGACCCTGACACCCCAGTGTCCCAGGAGTCCTTGGGCTGTGTGAAGGGCCCTGGAAGCGTGTGGGCTGCCCTTAACCTCCCCACCATTATCCCCAGGTACTCTGTGGATATCCCCTTGGATAAAACTGTCGTCAACAAGGATGTCTTCAGAGACCCTGCTCTTAAACGCAAGGCCCGACGAGAGGCCAAGGTCAAGTTCGAGGAGAGGTAAATAGACTTTGGTGGTGGATATTGGAGTATGGTGGCCCTATCTACCATGAGGGGAATTTGGTTTCACTGTTTTTTTCAATGGTGTCCTTTTTTCCCCCTTCTAGGTACAAGACCGGCAAGAACAAGTGGTTCTTCCAGAAGCTGCGGTTTTAGATGTTTTGTTTTCAGTCATTAAAAATACCAAAAACAAAAAAATCCCTGTCTGCCTGCGGCATGTATTCTTAGACTGGGAAGGAAGAACTTCCTATGATGAGACATTGGGTGGTGGGTGAGAGGCTGCGGGAAGATACAGAAAGTAATGCCTTTGTGAGACTTGGACAACTTCTGTCCTCAACCTGGTCATCCTTTTCATCATTTGGACACCCTCGGTGGGCAAGGTGTGAGCTACTGAACTGTTTCCCCAAAAAGGAGTACTCCTGACAGGTGCAGAGTGGATAGAGAGCCACCAGTCTGAGGATCTCAAACCAACCACAAAGTGCCGTAGTCCCACTTCGAGATTTAGTAGATCAGAACATCTGGAAAGTTATCTGCTGACACTGGTGCTTCTCTGATGACGCCCACCCTGGAGAGCTGCTCTAGAGGATGGGGTGGGACTAATGAAGGCCTGAGCCCCAGAAGAACCATTCCTAGTGAGATCAGGAGAGGTCCCCAAACGGCCTGGCTAGCAGAGACCAGCAAAAAACAGTGTGATTCAAGGGCCTTGGGCACTGTTGTGTCACCCCTGTTGCCGGAAGGGTATTTGGCCCTTCCGTCTGGCATTTTACCTTCCACTGGACACCTGTGCCCCTGCTGTGCTGGTAAAAGCTTTCCAGCTGAGCCGGTTCTAAGTCCCTCGAGGGAAGGAGGAGTCAAACAGGTGTATTCACCAAGCACAGCGCTTGGCACACATCCACCTGGGATCTGGGGAAAGGGCTGGGTCTGTAAATGACTCAAAATCCTGGACTGGATACTAGGAAAGTCTGTTGTGCACTGTATCCTATGTGTTCTCGTTTAATTCCTCACCCTTAAGTATTGGGCATCTCGAGACAGACGAAGCAGCTTGCCTACTCAGTCACAAATGGAAGCAAATTCAAACCCTCTGACTAGAAACTTAAAATTCCCACTCTACCTCGAGGCCCAAGTTCAAATACTGTTCCAGCCTGGTTTGGTTACCGCTTGACTTACAGCCGCATGACCTCAAGCCAGCTTTCTACAATTCCCTGCTTCCGAAGTTGAGAATCCCACCCGGAAAATGTCAAAAACAACCACCTTTGTGGGGTGGTTGGGAAGATCGAGTTAACTCCCGTGAGGCGGATGCCGTGCTGGGCACGGAAGAGCCCCCCAGGCGGCCGGCCGTTAGTAGGGCTCCGTGAACGTGCCCAGGCTTAACCGGCCCGCTCGCGTTTCTCAGTCACCCTTCGTTAGTCTGCTCCGGGGAAATACCTTCACAGCAGACAAGATTCTTTTTTTTTTTTTTAAAGATTTTATTTATTTATTTGACAGAGAGAGAGACAGCCAGCGAGAGAGGGAACACAAGCAGGGGGAGTGGGAGAGGAAGAAGCAGGCTCACAGCAGAAGAGCCTGATGTGGGGCTCGATCCCAGAACGCCGGGATCACGCCCTGAGCCGAAGGCAGACGCTTAACCGCTGTGCCACCCAGGCGCCCCCAGCAGACAAGATTCTACCGACAGGCTTGTACCGGGATTAACAGCCTGGGAACGAGCGGTTGACTGGGGTCCACATTCTGTTTGCTGTTTGTGGGTGGCTTCCCCTCAGGCCTCAAGGCGGTGAGGTCAGCTCCCAAGCCCAGAAGGTCTCCTCCCAGGGGCGGGGAAGCCAGCCGGGGGCGTGTAAACCTCGGCGGCAGGGGTTTGGCTGAAATGAAAGTGGAAGCGAATTCTGCAGGCAGAACCCTCCGAAGCGTATCTCAGGCCCGGCTTGGAGGGGACGAAGCCGCCTCCGAAGGTCCAAGCAAGAGTTTAGTTACAAGGGACACGGCCACTTCGTGCCCAGCTCTGAAGCCTCAGCTCTGGTCAACCGGACCCCAGGCCCGTGTCAGTGATGGATGATGCCGTAAGCGAGGAGTGGGGGGTGGGGGGGAAGCCGAGGAGCATTCCTCTCGGCGGGGAGTGGGCAGGTGTCTCAGGGGCCGGGGCCAAGCCTCCCCGCCCGGCGCTGAGACCTGCTAAACGTCCGCGGAGAAACGGCTGGGATCACCTCTCCCCCAGCGCACTGCCTCGGAGACAGTCCTGTAACCTGCACCTCGGAAGCCCAAGGATTCCTTGTGTGGCTGCGGTTTTCTGAGAGAATTCACAGTTCTCATTAGATACTTAAAGGGTTCTGTGACCCAAAAGCTAAGACTCATTCACACCCTTATCTCCTGAGATCTTACCCAACGAACTTCCCCTCCTTATATTTTATCCTAGAGTTGAAACAGACAGTTGCTCGCCTTACAGTTCATTTCAGCGGAACCCTGGGCCCTCTTCCGGGTCACAGGAAGACGCGGTCCTCTTCCAAGAGCTCACCTAACCCCTGCGTGCTGTAGTCTTCCCCTGCCTGACCTGTGAATGCCCCGACTCCTGCCGGACTAAGACTGGCCCCCTGTCTAGCCTGTTCGCCCTTGATCCCTAGACAGGCCAGCACTGTGTCTGATGCAGTCGGCACTCCATGAGCCGCTGTGGAATAAATGAGTCTCCTCCCCTCTCCAGCTTCTTCAGCCTTTCCCTCCCTGCTCTTCCCCCATCTGTTACAAACACACAGATGTCTTGCTGGGGAATCTTTCATTTGCCCCACAAATGTAATAAGAAAGATCACAGGCTCAGGGTGCCTGGCTGGCTGAGTTGGTGGAATGGGGCAACTCCTGATCTCGGGGTTGTGAGTTCAAGCCCCACGTTAGGTGTAGAGATTACTTAAAAAAAAAAGAAAAAAAAAAGGGATGCCTGAGTGGCTCAGTTGGTTAAGCATCTGCCTTCAGCTCAGGTCATGATCCCGGGGTCCTGGGGTGGAGTCCCGTGTGGAGCTCCCTGCTCAGCGGGGAGTCTGCTTCTCCCCCTGCTTGTGCTCTCTCTCTGACAAAATCTTTTAAAAATTAAATTAAATTAAATTAAAAAGTTAAAGCAGATAATCCATAAACCCATAAAGACTTAGCACACTGATTGTTAATGTTACTGCCAACCTTTCAGAACCTCAGTTCCCATGATTATCTTGATTCAGCCCCATCGTCTACCTCTGCCAAAACTACTCCCTTAAAGGGCCTTTCATATTGAAAGGTGGGTTCAGGAAACTTTTCTTTTAATCACACTAAGTTCATTATTGAGAGACGACCTCTATTAATAACATTTTGGGGGACGCCTGGGTGGCTTAGTCGGTTGAGCATCTGCCTTTGGCTAGGGTCATGATCCCAGGGTCTTGGGACTGATCCCTCGTCTGTCCGGCTCCTTGCTCAGCAGGGAGCCTGCTTCTCCCTCTGCCTGCCACTCTCCCTGCTTGTGCTCTCTCCCTCTCTTGACAAATAAATACATAAAATCTTAAAAAAAATAATAATAACATTTTGGTGTCTGCCCAGAGTTTTTTTATGCCTTTTAATTTTTTAAAATATTTTATATTTTTTAAAAGTAATCTCTACACCCAATGTGGGGCTCGAACTCATGACCCTGAGATCAAGAGTTTCATGCTCTTCCTAGAGTGAGCCAGTCAGGCACGCCCCGCATTTTTGTATGTTAATAAGGTCCTTACGAAGTAAAACTTTTTAAATCAACAGAATAGGGATTATACTTCTATACAGTTTTATATCTTGCATTTTTGGCTTATTGTGAACATTTCTTCATATCGTTAAATGTTCTATGTCTTTTAATTGCTGCATGATATATTTATTTAGCTATTCCTCTGTTGTTGGATATGTAGATTTCTTTTTGTCAGTTTTGTTTTTTTATTGTTTTGTTTTTGTTTTTTTAAAGATTTTATTTATCTGTCAGAGAGAGAGACAGAGCACAAGCAGGGGGAGCGGCAGGCAGAGGGAGAAGCAGGCTCCCTGCTGAGCAAAGAGCCCGATGTGGGACCCTGAGATCATGACCTGAGCCAAAGGCAGATGCTTAACTAACTGAGCCACCCAGACGTCCCTATCTTGCCGTTTTTAGAAAAAGATTTAATTTAATTTATTTGAGAGAGAGAGCTCAATCATGAGCAGGGGGGAGAGATGGAGGGGGAAAGAATTTCAAGCAAACTCCTCACTGAACGTGGAGCCCAGTGTGGGGCTCAATTTCACCTCCCTGAGATCATGACCTGAGCCAAAACCAAGAGTCAGTCGCTCAACTAACTGAACCACCCAGGCCTCCCTGTTTTGTTCTTAATGTAAGCTCTACACCCAATGTGAGGCTTGAACTCAGACCCTGAGATCCAGAGTCACGTGCTGCATGCTCTACTGGCCAAGCCACCCAGGCACCCCTCTTTTTGTCTGTTTTAAATAAAGCCACAATAATAATCGTTGTACATAACTTCTGGCTATTTCCTTATAAGTAGGACTGGTTTTTTGTCGCTCAGTCTCCGTGGTCATTCTTTTTTTTTTTTTTTAAGATTTTTATTTATTTATTTGACAGAGATAGAGACAGCCAGCGAGAGAGGGAACACAAGCAGGGGGAGTGGGAGAGGAAGAAGCAGGCTCCCAGTGGAGGAGCCTGATGCGGGGCTCGATCCCACAACGCCGGGATCACGCCCTGAGCCGAAGGCAGACGCTTAACGACTGAGCCACCCGGGCGCCCCTCAGAGGTCATTCTGAATTCGGTCATCATCTTAGTTGGCCTGTTAGCAGATTTAGCACAGCTGCGGGCTCCTCTTCCGTGAACCCTTTCTTCACACTCCCGTTCTCCCTCCAGGTTCACTGACCCCTCCTCTGCATTCTCCTTGGCTGGTGCTTCTTTGTTCCCCTGACCTCTTACTGGTGGGAGCCCCAGAAATCAGCCCTTGGACCTCTCTATGTCTGTACCTCCCTCGCTGTTGCTCTCATGGAGTTGTGAGACTCTCTTGTGATCTTACTTAGTTTTGTGACTCTGTCTCCCCTGCATGAATAATCCCCACACATTTCCTTCCGGCCGGACATCTTCCCTGAGTACTAGATCCCTAGAGGCAACTGCTACCCCCCGCCCCGTCTCTACTGACATGTCAAATAGGCACTGCATACCCGGTATGTTCAAAATAAGCCCTTTGTTTTCTGCCCGAAATCTCTTCCACCCACGGCCTTCCCCATCTCAGAAAATGGCTCTCATTCCCTCCAGTTGCTCAAGCCAAAAAGCTTGGAGTCATCCCAGGCTCCTCTCTTTCTTCCACACTCTATTTCCAATCCATCTGCGACTTCAGCCAATCTAGACTCCACTGCCCCTCACCGCCTCCATTACTCCCACCTGGTCCAAGCCACCAACGTGGCTCTCCTGGACACTGTAATGCCTCCTCGGTGGCCTCCCCGCTTGTGCCCTTTCCCCACATCAGTCTAGTCACACAACAGCCAAGTCAACCTGTTAACTTTTAAGCCTGTCTGTGACTTCCCACCCCACATTGTATAAGAGGCCCTGCATGGTCCGACCCTGTTTCCTCTGTGACTTCATCTCCGGCCACCGTCCCCTCAATTCCTCTGCTCCTACTCATTGGCTTCCTTGCTATCCCTCAGATCCGCCCGACAAACTCCCATCTCAGGGCCTTTGCACTTGCTGTTCCTCTGCATAGAACTCTCCCCCCATGTACACATGGCTTGCTCCTGCATGTCCTTCAAGTAAATGATCCAGTGTCGTCTCAGCAAGGCCTGCTCTGATCACCCATTTCAGATGTACTCCAACGTTCTCTCTCCTCCCCCTGCTTGGTTTGTGTCCACAACACGTACCACTAGCACACTGTAGATTTTATTTATCTGTTTATTGTCGGGCTCATCCTCTAGAATATAAACTCCACAAGGAAGTTGTGTCTGGTTTTGTTGTTTTTTAAGATTATTTATTTATTTATTCGACAGAGATAGAGACAGCCAGCGAGAGAGGGAACACAAGCAGGGGGAGTGGGAGAGGAAGAAGCAGGCTCATAGCGAAGGAGCCTGATGTGGGGCTCGATCCCAGAACGCCGGGATCACACCCTGAGCCGAAGGCAGACGCTTAACCGCTGAGCCACCCAGGCGCCCCAGAAGTTGTGTCTGTTCTGTTCACCGCTGTGTTTCCAGAGTCTGGAGCAGTGCCTGGCACCCGGTAGAAGCTCAGTAGCTAGTTGTTGAAGGAGTGAATGAGAAAGCAAATGAGCGCGTGGGCTTCTTCTAGCCTCCTTTCCTTGGAGCGCTGCTCCATCCCCCTCCCCCCGTGTCTCTGACAGTCCCCAGTCCTGGCCCTGGCCCTCCTTATCTTTGGCCAGGCCTTCTTCTTCTTCTTCTTCTTTTTGGTTTTTCCTCTGCCATTCCTTTCGTCTCCCCTGACCCCTGACTAGGTATCCTCGAGGGTTACATTTTTAAGGCTCTGTCCCTGAAAGAGTTCCTCCTGCCCTTTGGCTTCTTCCATCACCACAGGCCGTTCCAACCTAGAGTCCTCTGCACCAAATCCTGTCTTGACCCTGTGTCGTCAACGGCCTGGGGTTTGACTTTCTTTGGCCCATTAATTAACCCTGACAAACTTCAGGCTCCTCTTCTATAAAATGAGGATTAACAGGGGCGCCTGGGCGGCTCAGCCAGTTAAGCGTCCGACTCTTGATTTTGGCCCAGGTCATGATCTCAGGGTCATGGAATCAAGTCCCACAATGGGCTCCACGCTCAGCACAGAGTCTGCCTGAGATTTTCTCTCTCCCTCTCCCCCTCCCCCTCCCCTCACACACTCGCCCGCTTTCTCTCTCAAATAAATAAATCTTAAAAAAAAGAGAGAGAGATTTAATAAAATAGAAAGCATTCAACATAGCACACATTATGTGCCAGGCACCATTGTTTCCGACAAAATTATATATAGGTGGAAATTGCTATTACGCCCATTTTACAGATGAGGAAACCAAGGCACAGAGTTCCATAACTTGCTCATTGTCTTGCAGTACTAAGAGGAGCTGGATGTAAGCCCCAGGAGTTTGGTCCCAGAGTTTGTGCTTTTAACTGTTACACGGAACTGCCTCCCAATACCCCTGTGATGAACATAGACAGCATGAGAGCTTATCTCATGGGGCAGTTACATTGTAAAGTTGGCAAGTAAGGCAGAAGTATGTAGGTAGTCAAAATTAACCTTAAATCATTACCCCAGCGCTAGAGTATCCAGCATTTGCAGTCCGTCAACGAGCTCCATGTAGAATGAATTGCAATTCTTTTCCGCGGAGCAGCAGATGCTCATTGGCTTGTGTTTAGGAGACCCTGTTACCAAGTGCGTGAAGTGAATTCATGTAAGTGACGATGATCAGCCTGTGTTGTCCTTCAGAGGGCCCTACAAGAGAGAAGTTCCAGTTGGGAGCTGGAGACAGGGGACAGTTCTGTGATTCTTAAATTGAGGTGGGGTCCAGCTGTGCCCAGCACCTAGCAAGCCCCCAGTAACCACCAGCTCACTTCCTTGCCTGTTGGGTCCCTGGCTTTTTATCAAACTCTTGACACCCAGGTCTACACTCTTGGCATCATCTCTCCAGTTTGTCCCCGCTGCCTCCTTACTAGAAACATCCAGAGTCCTGGAGCTTTCCTCATGAAATGTGCCTACCCGCACATGCCCACTGCCAGCGGCCCAGCTCAGCTCCTGCCACGTCAGTGGGAATTAGAACCTCAGAGTCTCACTCCTTTATTAATGGGATGAACCCCGCTGCTTGGGTTCATCCTGCCATGGCTGCCAAACTGCTCTCTTAACCACCGTGCCCACCCCCTCAGCCCCCCTCAGAAATCTTCACTAGCTCCCCATCTCCTACTGATATCAGATCTGAACTCCCCTGCTTGAATGGTTCTTTTAAAAACTCTATATTTATTGGGGCGCCCTGGTGGCTCAGTCGGTTGAGCGACCAACTCTTGGTTTTGGCTCATGTCATGATCTCAGGGTCATGAGATTAAGCCCCACGTTGGGCTCCACGCTCAGCACAGAGTCTGCTTGAGATTCTTTCCCCCTCCTCCTCCTTTCCCCTCCATCCCTCCTACCGCTCATGCGCTCTCTCTCTCTGTCAAATAAATAAATAAAATAAAGTCTTTTTTTTTTAATTGGGAAGATAGGGATGCCTGGGTGGCTTAGTTAAGTGTCTGCCTTCGGCTCAGGTCATGATCCCAGGGTCCTGGGATCAAGTCCCGCATCGGGCTCCCAGCTCAGTGGGGAGCCTGCTTCTCCCTCTGCCTGCCACTCCCCCTGATTGTGCTCTCTCTCTGTCTCTCTGACAAATAAATAAATAAAGTCTTTAAAAAAGAAAAAAAAGGAAGATATAGGATACCGGAACCACATTCCCATGTGAGAAAATCTTGGCTGGAGCTGAGAAGAGGCTGCCACTTTAGTGGGGACATGCTCTCTCCAGTTTGTGAGTCCCAGCACTCCCTATTATCTACACTGACTCCTTGGACTCATTGATGTCATCTAACTGTCCCTTAAAGACACCTTATTTGTAGAAATATAAAGAACTGCGTACCTTTCTCACTACTCATAAACCAGCATTATTTGGTCAAGGCCTAGCTTTCCTCTGCTTAAAAACAGTGAACTCACACTGAATGTCTTCAGTGCCCTCTGTAATATGCTCCCATTCTGGCATTCATTCACTGCATTCATTCATTCATTCAACACACATTGACTGAATGCCTGTTTTGTGCCAGGGACTCTGCTAAACACTGGGGGTACAGAGATGACTAGGACAGAGTCCCGCCTTCCCAAGTGAGCTCACGCTTCTCTGAGCTGACCTTATTTATCAGGCTTCCCAACCACAGAGTGAACCCTGCCAGCTAACGTCTATCCCATCCCAGAAACAAAGGTGCATTTATTCGTATCGCTGCTGTCATTCCCTTGCCCATGTTGTCACTCTCTGTCTCTGGACCTGCTTCAAATCACACTCAGTCTGAAAGGCTGCTTGGTACAGTGGAAAGAGTGGCAGTCAAGGGACAAGCTGGGAGATGTGGAGTAAACTGCTCCCCCACTCTGGGCTTGATTTCTTTTGGGGGGGGCCTTGATTTCTTCACTGGAGAGCACAGATTAGCAGTCTGGAGTCAGACTGCATAGGGTTGAATGACTTTGGGCAAGTCACTAACATCTCTGAGCTTTGGTTTCTTCATCGGTAAAATAAGGTAAAGAGGGAATTTATCTCATAGTGTGGTTTCAAGAATCGAGTGATACAATCCATATAAAAAGCTTGGCACATGGGGCGCCTGGGTGGCTCAGTCGTTAAGCGTCTGCCTTCGGCTCAGGGCGTGATCCCGGCGATCTGGGATCAAGCCCCACATCAGGCTTCTCTGCTGGGAGCCTGCTTCTTCCTCTCCCACTCCCCCTGCTTGTGTTCCCTCTCTCGCTGGCTGTCTGTCAAATAAATAAATAAACTCTTAAAAAAAAAAAAAAGTTTGGCACAGTGCCTGACATACAGTAAGTGCTTAATAAATGTTAGCTAATAGTATGACATTTTGCCACTCTAAGCCCCCACTCCTTCTGGAGGCCTCCCTACTGATGTTAAGCCCTACGGGATGATCCCTCCTCCATACTCCAGATGTCCTCCACAGTCCATTGTGTGAACGTACACGTGGTCTTGGGTAGCGTTTCCTGCAGACCCAAGGGCTGGTCTCTTGTCCCTGTGTCTCCCTGTGTCAGTGCCCAGCACCCCTCAGCAGGAGCTCCGTGTTTGTTAAAAGCAAGGTCTCCTGCAAAGAACCAGCTGTGGCTGCTGCCAGGGCTCCTCGGGCGCCCCCCAGAGGCCCCCAGGGATGAGGCCGGCCAAGTCCTGAGGAGAGCAGGCCAGGACCAGCCCGGGGCAGGGGAGCAGGGCTGGGCTGTTCTGGAGCTGAGTCCCAGCTCTGCTGTGGGACAGTCCCCAGTAGGCCCCCTTGCCCTGGGCTCCTTCTCCGGGAAGGCAGATGGGTGTGTGCTCATTTCCCCACGGCTCTAACAGGCCCTCGGTGCCCTTCGGGAGGAGCAGGCCAGACTGAAGAGCAGGCTGCAGGAGCTGCAGAAGCAGAGGGGGGCGCTCGGGGACCCAGCCCGAGACCAGGTAGGCTGGGGGAGGGGTGTGGCCTGGGAGGAAGAACTAGAAGTTCGTTTCTCTCCTTGCTGTGTCGCCTGAGTATGTGGCTTGAACTCTCTGGACCTGTCCTCTCATCTGTAAAGTGGAGCTACCGAACTTGCAGGGTTATGTGAGGACAAGCTAAGATCTTGGGTCTAAAGTGCGAGTACAGGCTTGACCTGCGTTCATCTCATTTATCCCGCTCTTCTTTCAATCAATCAATGTATTCGTCCCTGGCATGGATCACATGGAACACTTTCCTCCTGAGGGGCAGGGGTGGGGCGTCTCCCACCCTTGAAGGCTGCATCAGCCTCCCCTCCCCCACCTCCAGGTCCCATTCGGGGTACCTGCGATCCCCCTGGTGTTCCGAGGACACACTCAGCAGGGCCAGGAAGCGCCCAAGTGTCTGGTTTCCAAAGTGCGGATCTGCTACCCTCTGCCCGGAGGCTCTGCTCTGATCACCTTCGATGACCCCAACGGTGAGTTCTCCCAGAGGCCCCGGGCGGGAGGCAGGGTGGCTTCCCAGCACTGACCCTGCGCCCCCGCCCCAGTGGCCGAGAGGGTGCTGCAGCGAAAGGAGCACGAGATCCGCGTGGAGGAATGCCGGCTGCGGGTGCAGGTTCAGGCTCTGGAGCTGCCCGTGGTGACCTCCATCCAGGTGACGAGCGGCGGGGTCCTGGGCCATGCAGGGACTGCAGTTCGCTTGGGTCCCGGGCAGTGGGGCCGGATCTCTCCTTCCTGTCCACCCCTAGGTGTCCACTCAGGTAAGCAGGCAGAGCGTGCTGGTCAGCGGGTTTCCTGCCGGCCTCCAGCTGAGTGAGGAGGAGCTGCTGGACAAGCTGGAGATCTTCTTTGGCAAGACCAGGAATGGGGGTGGCGATGTGGAGACTCGGGAGCTCCTGCGCGGGGGTGTCGTTCTGGGTTTCGCTAAGGACGCAGGTGAGGGCCCTGCCCCCGAGATTGGGCTGATGGAGTCCTCAGGCCTCAGACCCCAGGAGAGCAGAGCCCCTGATGCTAGAGGTCCACCCCTCTCTCTCCCCGCAGTGGCCCAGTACCTGTGCCAGGTTGGCGACTTCACAGTGCCACTGGGCAGCCAAAAGTTCCCTTTGAGAGTCTCTCCCTACCTCAGTGGGGCGATCCAGAAGGCTGAGGTAAGTGGGAAGATAGAGAATCGGGGGCTGGGCCAGGCGCCTGCCTGCCAGATACTTGCCCAAGAAAGGAACAGAGTCCCCAAACCCCACTCCCCTCCCCATTGCCAGCGTCTCTGGCCTCCTTGTTCCTCCCCTGCCCCCAGGCGTCTGGCCCGCCCCCAGTCCCTGACTCTCAGGAGCCTTTCCCCATCTTCTGGCTCCTTTTTCAGATCGAGGTCCGGCCGGTGCCCCGGTCAGTGCTAGTGCTCAACATTCCCGATGTCCTGGATGGCCCGGAGCTGCAGGACATCCTGGAGATCCACTTCCAGAAGCCCTCCCGTGGAGGTGGGGAGGTGGAGTCCCTGAGAGTCGTGCCCCCGGGACAGCGGGGCCTGGCAGTCTTCACCGCCACCTCGGGCTGAGAGCCTGCCCTCCTCATAGCCCGCCCCCCTCCACCAAGCCTCTCGAGCCAGGCTGGGGTTGGGTGCGCGGGCGCAGGAGATCGTGCAGGTCAACAGCGGCAGGGATTATGGCTTGTGAAATGCTGCCCAAGAGCAATAAAAGTGGCGTGACCGTCTTCTCATTTCATTTCCTGAAAGGAAACTTGATTTGAGCATGGAAGAAGGAACCCTAACCTTCCACTCCCGGCGCTGGCCTTCCGGGAGCCCACCTTCCCCTCCAACTCTCAAGAGGCAACATCCAGGACCCAGGGTTTGGCTTTTTATTGACACAAACACAAAGGCAGCTTCGGTAAAACGGGGTGGGGTACACGAAAGCAGAACTCGCACTTCACACGTTTAGGCCTCATTTAGACAATGAAGAGGCTGAGCCCCTCCCCCCACCTCCCACTGGCAGTGGCTGGGCAAGAACCCTACCTAATTCCAGAACCCTACCTAATTCCGTATCAGAGAGCAGAGGGAGTTACACCCCTACTCCAGGAAGTCCCCACTTTGGTTCCAGCGGCCCAGGTCTGAACCCACCCCCCTGTATTCCCCTGTTCCAGCTCCCCACCCATGTAAACAAAGTTTGGGGCTGAGTTCGAAAAGCTGCCCCCTGCTCTGAGAAAGCAGCGGGCCTCCCTTAATGACGCGGGAAATGTGCTTTGATTTTTACTTTGGTCCCAGAACAAGAAACAGATGGCATTGCCTCTCAGAGCTCTGGCTGGTAAATGCCACACTTATCCGCAAGGCGGAGAAAGCTTCCCCACCGCCTTCTCCTTCACCACCCCTAGAGAAATGACAGCCCCAGAGACAGGACATGGCACAGACCCCAGGAGGCTCGGGGCTGCCCCCCCCCAACCTGCTGGTACACACACAGATTTTTGGCAGTGTTGTGGGACCGGGAGGCAGCAAAACCCCAGCTCTGGCAGAACGAGGAAGGCACTGGGGAGTACAGGGTGGAGAAGGAGGTGTGAGACAGGGACACCCCCCCACACCCACACACACGCACAGGTTTTCCGTTGCTAAGGCACTGAGAACAACTCCAGAGAACTCAGTGAAGGCTGGGGAGCGGCGGGGGCGGGGAGGCTCTGTGTCTCTCCCACAGAGTTGCGACCTAGGGGAGCAGGTCTGATTCCCACCCTTGTTGCAAGAGGCAACCTTGGTTACGAGGGGCAGAAAACCTGGAGGTGGAAGAAGCCCAACTGTGCTTAAGGAGATGGGGACAAGAGGACAAGGCCATGCAACGAGGTGACAGAGTTCAGAGGTGGGCACTGGTCGGCCCGGGTTGAAGGGACATGAGGGTGAGACAGGGGACATGCTGGATTCACACAGATTGGCCCCATATCCTGAGCTGACATTTCAATTCTTTGGGGGTGGGGTGGGGGCGGGGCAGGGGAGGAGGGGGAGATGAGGCAGAGGGGGAAGCACACAGAACTGGACGGAAAGGGATTGGCTAACCTTGGCACAAAAGCAGCACAGCAGGCCCAGGGAAAGGGTGGGGGCAGGAAGCAGCCGGCCTCCCTCTGACCCTCCCTGTCCCCTTGGCAGGGCCCAGACATCCAAGTGGTCACTTCCCAACCTCTTCCGAGGCCAGGAAGGGGGGAGGGGGTAGCCCTGCATAAGGAGACAGAACAGGGCAGGGGAGAGGTCATCAGGATAGAGACCTTCGGGGGAGAGAGGGCAGAGCGTGACGATAGAGGATGAAATGTGAGAGAGTCTGTTGACCAGCGCAATGCGGCCCCCGCAGCGTCTCTCTTCCCGGGCCCTGAGGGTCCGCCAGCGCCCGCCCTAGTTCTCCTTCTCCGGTCCAGGCACCAGGAGGACTTTGCCCACATTCTTCTTCTCCTGCATCTGCCTCATGGCGTCCGCCACCTGGACAGGAAGACAAGACGCAGCTCCCAGGGCCGTCCGGTCCCTCCAGGGAGCCAGCCCTCCCCTTCCCAGGAATCCCAGCCCTGGGAGCCCAGCCTGCGGGGGTCCCACCCCGACCCTCCCAGCAGCCGTCCCACCTACCTTCTCGAAGGGCCACACGGAGTCGATGTGGGGTTTGATGCGGCCCTGGTTGTACAGAGCCAGGAGGCGGGTCACCACGCCGCTGACCAGCTCCACCTCACCCTCCAGGTAGCCCAGGTGGAAGCCACAGACGGCGCGGTTGGCCGGCAGCAGCTGCAGAGCCGTCACGCTGAACTGGTTCCACCACGTGCGCGCCAGGGCCATCAGGTTCCGCTTGGGGCCGGTCAGCAGGTTGGCCATTCCTGCGGAACGAGGGGACGCGGCCTGTGAGTCCAGTGCCAGGCGCATCCCTGGGCAAATCCACGCTCGCCGGCCCCCCGTGGGCCTCGCACGACCGTCCACAGCGGCGCAGCGAGCGCCGGCGCCCCCCACCTGCTGGCTGCCAGGCCCAAACGGACGCCCGAAACTCAAGGACTGCCCTTGACTTTATTTATTTGTTGATTTTTGTGTGTGTGAACAGTTTTTCAGATGAAAATGCAACTCGCCCAAGAAGCCCAGGAGGGTAGGACGAAGGAAGGCAGACTGACGGATTTCGCATGCGGAAGGATCCCCACCCAGGAGCATAGAAAGAACACAGAATTCCCTGTGTGTGACTCGCAGGAACGGGAGGGAATGAGAATGACGTCAGCTGCGCCCCGAGGCAGCAATCCGAACACGGTACGCAGCCCGGCCTAACCCTAACCCTGATGCTCGCCGGAGACCCTGGGCCGCTGCATCCCACCCTTCAGACCCCCGGCTTCCCCTACAGCGCTCTCCATCCCCCGCCTGCTCACTCACCATAGGTGACCACTTTGCCCATGGGTTTGAGGAGGTTGTAGCCCTTGGCAGTATCTGACCCACCCAGAGGGTCCATGACGATGTCCACTCCTGTCAGGAGCCGCAGCTCTGGAGTGCCCCTCCCTGTCCTGGGCCACCCTGCCCCTGCCCACACCCCAACCCCACCTTTGGGGGAGATCTTCTTGATCTCATCCACGTAGTCAGTCGTGTGATAGTCGATGGGGTGTGTGACCCCGTTCTCCTTCAGCATCTCGTGCTTGCTGGCTGACGCCGTGCCGAACACCGTCACGTTCTCCACCGTGCGGCACAGCTGCAGGGCGGCCATACCCACACCCCCTGCAGCAAGACGCTTTCATGAGGAGGGGACGTGGAGGCACCCCGCCACCGCTCTCCATTCTTGCCGCTCGAGGACTCTGCTCATCCCCTTCATTGGGCCTGGGCACATTCTGAGGCTTTCTCTCCTCACAACCAGGTCCAATATCCATGACTGAGAATTAGGGGGGAGGGTAGCTGGCAAAGGAGGGGGTGCCGGGTGAGGGCACGTTGCTATGGATAGCACACCAGGCTGGACCTGGCGCCTGAACGTTACCACAGCAACAACACTGCAGAGGCCTCTGGGAGCCACAGGCCAAGGCAGCCTGGTGTTGCCATGACGACCGTCCAGACAGGCTGCAGGGAAGGGGCCGAAGGAAATCTGGGTGGGGTAAGGAGGGGGGACAAAGGAAGGGGGCCTGTCACCTGCGGCCATGTGTACCAAGACGCTGTGGCCGGGCCGTAGATTGCCGAAGTCAAAGAGGACCATGTAGGCTGTGATGTAATTGACCAGCAAGGCAGCGGCTTCCTCAAAGGTCATGCCCTCGGGCATCTGGAAGGTCTGGGCTGAGGGCACGGTCACCTCCTCCTGCCACATGCCTGCCCGGATCAACACCATCACCCGGTCCCCGACCTTGAAGAATGAAAGAAGAGCATCGTTCAGTTCCTCGCTCATTCACCCACTGGCGATTTATGACCTTCCACTCTGTACAAGGCCCTCTTCCTGACAATGAAGTAGCAACAGAAGCAGCCACAGTCCTCGTGCTCATAGTAATACTACTACCATGGAAAACAATAACAACATACCTTTACTGAGTGCCTGTCAGAGGCCAGGCCCTATTATAAGTGCTACAGTGAGTTTATTACATATAAATGCTCGATTAATCCTTCCCAGCTCTTTGAGGTACATATTGTCCTTATCGCGACTTTACAGATCTTATGCTTCACTATTGTGCAAGATCCCTGAATGCAAGAAGCTTATAGTTCGGGCAGCATGAAGTATAGTTAAAGACATCAAACTGTTTTCGTTAAAAAAATGGGCTCAGCTGTTTACTGACAGTGTGACCTTAGGCAAATAAAAACTATTTAACCTTTTTGAGCCCCAGTTTTCCTGTCTTTAAAATAGAGCAATTATGAGGATTAAGTGGCAAAAAAAATCATTCTGTGACTTTTAGCTCAATGTCTGGCACAGAGTAAACAGTTCGTAGTATTAGGTAATAACAATGATAAAGTGCCTGTAAAGATCTCCGAACAGCTAGGGCTGGTGCAATCACCTCACGAGAAGCATTTGAGCCAGCACTGGGGGCCCAGAAAACACCTTCACCCAGAGACAGGGGGTTGGGGTGATTGACAAGGACAGCCACACAGCCCCCAATCCAACAGGAAGAGGCATCCCACTCCCCTGCGCCCTCTCCCCTGCACCAGCCACCTGCACAAGAGCCTCACTGCAGGAGGGAAAGGGAGCTAAGAATATGAAATCTTTCCCTCCAGCTTAGCATCTGGGGTCAAGAGGAGGGAGGAAAGAAGGGGGGCAATCTCTGGAGAAAGCAAGGCCTCTCCTCACTCTCTGAAGGCCACGGATAGGGAAGTGTGGGTGCTATTCCAGGACAATCTGGGTCTGTTTTGGTCCCTGCCAGGAATTATGGGAATTCTGTATATTAAGGAGACTTGGGATCCATGGGAGAGAGGGCATGGGACTCCCACTCACACTCCTTTTCATGTCCTCAAGCCCCCACACTCTACTGACAAGGAGGACTGAAGGCAGGCTGGGATCTTTCCTTGCAAGCACTGGCCTGAGATGAGGTCTGAGGAATGGAAGCATTCCACCCTCGGACTCAGGTCTAGGAGACTCAGAAATAGCCCAGGACTGCTGGAAAGTGCAGTGGTCAGCCAGGTTGGTGTCCAATCTGACCCAGAACAAGGCTCACCTACCCAGCCAAAAGCTGACCCCTCAGCCCATCACAGGGCAGGGCCATGACCCCTCCCCAGTCCAGACATCAGGAGGGAAGGAGGGCTCTCCCCACAGAATCCAGCCTCTTACATCAGGTTCTTGCCTTGGACAGGATATCCTGTATTTACTAAGCGGAAAGTGTGGGGAGGGAGGTTAGGTGGGCGGCCTTCAAACATGAACTACCATCCCCTCCCCCCCACACACACACGAAATTCTCCTTAGCACCTTCTCAAGAGTGGGATTACTTAGGAGTCAGTGGAAAGGGTGGGGCCATAGCGGGATGGAGGCCGAAGCCCTTTAAGGAGGAGACGTTGGCATGCACAATATATTCAAGAGTTCCAGCTCTGGGATCTGGGACTAGCAGGTCCTGCAAGAGGAAGGCCGCATCTGAGGGCGCCTCTCTTGCAGGGAGCTGATTCTTAAAAGAAACCCCAAACGAATAACGTGCAAAGGCTTCACCCCAGGTCTCTCAAAAAGTTGCTCATTTGGAACTCTCCGCTGTCCGGGTTTGTGGCCAAAATTAATGATAAACGAAAGGAGAAACAGACCGGCAGAGCTGGGCCAACCTGCTCCCGGTGCCACACCCCCTCCCCAGTCCGAATGGGCACCGCCGGGGTTTCTGAGGCGAGGGTCCTCCCAGAGGAATGCAGAGGCATGTTCCCCCCACCCTGTCCCAGTTCCCCAACGTTCCCAAGTGCAGCCTGGGGTCATGGCCCGCTGGCTGAGTCACTGGAGGAGGAGATAGTGCAGTCACGAGATACAGAGAGCCTAAGACAAAGATCTAGAGACCCAATCTCACCCCCACCAACGCCTAAATCAGAGTGGCAGTGTAAGGCCGGTGGGAGAGCGGATGCCAGGCTCCCTCTCCTCCATGATGGGCGTGCCTCGTCTCTTTGGCCCTGATCTGGGAGGGGCCTCCTCACACCCCCACAGACCACGGGGCTGCATGTGACTGGGGCTCTGGCAGGGTCATGCGTCCCCGCCCAACCCGGACTACAGAGCTCCTCAAGCTTCTTCGGGGAAAAAGGCGCTAATCGGTACTCAGGGTCACAGACCACAATTACCCAGGGAGTGTTTGGTGGCAGGGGTACAGGTGTGGTTTTAATCGGGGGGCTGGCAAGGGGCGGCGGGGGGTGGTGGCGGTAAGGTCGTTGTGCGCATGCGCCTGGGTGCTTTATTGTATTCCTCCCCCCGCTTCAAACTACCACCGCCGCCGCCGCTTCTGGGCGGCGGCCACAATTAAAAACAGTTGGGGAGGGGGCGATAACTCTACCTCCAGTACCTACCCTCCAATATAAACCCAGTTCCCCAGGGACCTCGTAACACAGGCTCCTTCCCAACGCCTTCCATGCCCTTTTGCCCGGATCAGTGCCAGTTTCCTCCGCCCTGCCACACCCCCGGCCCCCGCCCACTCCAGCCCCACTACCCGGTGGCCTGGGCAGCCTCTCCCTGCTCTGCCCTGTCCCGCTCACCTTGCGGTCGTGGACTCCCTCGCCCACCGCGATCACGACGCCGGCGCCCTCCATGCCCGGAGTGAGGGGCAGGGGCGGCAGCCGGTCGTACAGCCCCTGCCGGGCCATAAGGTCGGCGAAGTTGAGCCCGCAAGCCCGGACGCGCAGCGTCAGCTCGCCAGGGCGGGGGGCCGGGGGCACGGCCGGCCGGCTCTGCAGCTTCACCTTGTCGTAGCCGCCGAAGCCGGTGAGCACCAGGCACCGCAGCGGCGGCGGCGACGCGGCGGCGGCCCCCTCGGAAGTCGCGGATGGCTGGGCGTCGCCAGCGGCCTCGGTTTTCGGGGGCTGAGAAGAGGTGTCTTCTCCGGCCCCTGCTTCGGCCGTCGCCACCACGGTGGCCGCCTCGGCTACCTCTCTCTCAGCCGACATGTCTGGGACTCCCGACGTGCGCGCAGCTGGACCGAGGGTGCACAGCTGGGGAGGGCGGGGACGTGTCGGGAGGAGCGGCGGCTGCGGACTACGCGCGGGAGGGGCGGGGCGCCAGGCCAGGGGCGGGGCCTCGCGCGCCAACTTAAAGGGCCAGGGCCACAGCACGGGTGTTGCAGGAGCGCGAAAGGTGGAGACCAGGAACATCTGGAGAGAGACCGGCGCGAGGGCATTCTTAAGGTCATGCAGACTGCGACTTAATTTGCTTATTTATTCATCATAAACTTTATGCAAGTTAATATGTAAAAGGACAATCTGAAGAACGATCCCAAAACCTGAGCTTACATCAGATTTGGGGAGCCGGTCACCTGTGGACTAGAACCCAACTAAGCTGTTCCTCAGGCTCTAACTCTACCCATATGTGACCCATTCGTGTGGTCTTGCAGTGGCAACTTGAAGCAGGGAGACCGAGTCTTTAAAACTTTTCATTTGACTGTTAAGCTCCGTGCCTCAACTTTCCCTTCTGTAAAATGGTGCTCTAAAAGATAAAATTAAATCGAATATAACCGATTTAAAGAAGCGCTTTTAAAAGGTAAAAGATGCTATGCAACTCAAAACAGTGGTGTGATTATCATTAGATTCCGGATCAAGCCTTTAATGAGTAGAGCTTGTCTCTGGCTCCATCAGGGCTGTCATTGTGCGCAATTCTATTTTCCTCTTCCTCCCCACTCTGTCTCCCCGAAGTATCCACCAGAGGACGCAGCTCCCCCAAAACTTTCCACCCTGAGCTTGGCTGGAGAAACTTCCCTGCTGGTCCAGGCCCGCCGTTAAGCCACCCCAGCCCCAGACTGGGCCGTCCGTTGCCATGGGGACGGAAAGCCATGATGTCACCATTGACCGGGTGGGTGTGTTGGAGTCCATACCCTCATATCCCCAAGACTCCCTGCCGGGACGTTGAGAGAGGAAGGGGAAGACGGAACCCCAAAGACTCCCTCCTTCTCCTACCACCTTGCGCCCCCTCCTGTTCAGGAAGTGGATGGCTGCCCCCGCGCGTGTCCGCACTAGCACACCGGCGTGCACGCGTGGGCACGCAGAAGGCCTGAGCCTCGCGCGTTTGCCGCTTTCACCCTACCCCTCAGAACTTCACTTGAACTCTGTCCCGCGCCCCTCTCCAAGGAAGTCAACACAGTCAAATAAGCCCGGCTTGGCCCGCCCCAAACCCTCAGGGGTTCTCCAGAGCACCCCAGCGAGCTGAAACCCTGCTCGGTGCCCTCGGATTCCCCGGGCCCCGCCCAGCTCCTCTGGGCCCCGCCCCCCGGCTGCGCGGGCGGGAGGCGGGGCCGGGGGCGCGGCCGTCGGGCTGGGGGCGGGGCTTAGGGGGGGCCGCGGCCCCGGGCGGGGGCTCGGCGCGGGCCCGCGAGATGCCGGTGTCGGCGGCCCGAGCGGCTGCAGCTGCAGCGGCGGGGGAGGCGGCAGCGGGGCCCCGGAGGGGGGCTGCGCAGGGGGCCGGCGCGTAGCCTGGACTATGGAGGGGCAGAGCGGCCGCTGCAAGATCGTGGTGGTGGGGGACGCGGAGTGCGGCAAGACGGCGCTGCTGCAGGTGTTCGCCAAGGACGCCTACCCCGGGGTGAGGGACCCGCGTCTTGGGAGGAGGGCGCTAAGGCCTCGGGGGTGGGTGATTAGGGCCCTATGGACGGACCGAAATGGGTGCCGGGGTAACGAGGGTCGAGAGAGAAGGGCTCGGAAAAACAGGGACCGAGGGAGACGTTGGGGGCTCTGGGGGACTGCAGAGGATTTGGATGGAAGGAATTGGGGACCAGGGTGAGATGAATGGGGTTTGGGAGAACCAGAGGATCCAGAAGGGGACTCTAGGGGAATGTCGGGGGTCCTGGGCATTGGAGAGGGGAAGAACTAGGGTCTGAAGGGACCGGGAGGGGATCTGGGAGCCTAGCAGATATTCCGCTTAGGCAGCCGTTCCTGGGATCTCCCCTTTGCCCAACACCAGACCAACTTGTGTCCAGGGGCTGGGCTGGTCGGTGTGTGGGAGTGAGGAAGGCATTTGTCTGGGATGAAGACTGGAGGATCTCATCTTGACCCATCCCTCTCTGCAGAGTTATGTCCCCACTGTGTTTGAGAACTACACCGCAAGCTTTGAGATCGACAAGCGCCGCATTGAGCTCAACATGTGGGACACTTCAGGTAGCCAAGTCCCTGGGGTCACCCTGACTTCCTAGGCCCCCACCCTTGCCCCTCCCTTGGCTAGACCCTTAGGCTCCAGGTAAGCCCAGTCCATCCATCCAATTTTAGGAGGAAGGAAAATTAATTTTCTGCTTAAAGCCAGAGAAACTGAGGCAGAGCTTATAGGGACATATAGAAACCTTGTCCTGTGGGAGAAAGCCCAGTATCTGATCCTCTCAGCTGGATTCTGCCTACCTGGGAAAGTTGGGAGGAATGGATTTATTTTGGAACGTGTTTCTTAGGAGACAGGGCTGGGTTTAGAAAAGACATTTAGAATTTCTTTGAGGGATGGGGAACTGCTTCTCTAGACTGAAGTCTAGAAATCTGAGATGTCCCAAATGGGTGGGAAAGCTCTGCCCCTTCCCCTCCTCCAAAAAAAGGAGGAGGGTTTTTATTTTACTCAGCTCCCCTGGAGGGCTTTAGAAGATGTCTGTCAAAGCCCAGAAAGCACATGCAAAATTTTGAGAATGTTGAGAGATTTCATAAGCTTCTCAAAAACTCAGAAAAGATTAAGAATGATTACTTTTAGAGAAACCCCTAGGGAAGTAGAGAGCTGTTTTCTGCCATCTAACCTCCCCTCTCTGCCTGCTCCCCTCCTTGGAGAAACCCAGACTCCTTCATGGGTATTAATAACTGCTCTTTTCCATTCTCTGCTCCTAGCATCCCTTGGCCAGCGTTGGTAAGGTCTCCCATTCCCTTCCAGGCCTCCCACCCACTCAGGACCCTCCTCTGTCCCCTCCCTCCCTGTCTTCGCTCAGGTTCCTCTTACTATGATAACGTCCGGCCTCTGGCCTATCCTGATTCCGATGCTGTGCTCATCTGTTTCGACATTAGCAGACCCGAAACACTGGACAGTGTCCTCAAGAAGGTGGGAGCCTGGGAAAGCAGCATGGCTAGACAGAGGGGGACCAAAAACCATGGTCCTGACACAACATGGGCCAGGAGGAGGGAGTGATGCCTGGGGCATGGTCATCAGCTGGAGAGTGTGTGAAGCTCTTGTCCTTCCCCATCCCCCCCCCACTCCCCCCCCCCACTTCCTGGAAGTCTGTCCTCAGAGCTGGATTCGGTATCTGGGGGAGATAGAGGAGGGCAGGGAGAAGTACTCAAGGGATTCCTTATCCATCCTTCCCATCTCCTTGGGTGTGGAAGCGCAGATGGAGGGGATGGGAATGCTGCTCCAGGAGCTCAGGAGAGCCCTGTGGTCTCCTCTCCAGGCCTCTATTTCCATGAGAAAAGCCCACGTTGAATGGACAGAAGTCAGCTAAAGCAGCCCTAGTTCCCAGGTGGGGGAGGGAGGGCAGATTGGTCTGTTCTCAGGAACAAATTTGGGAAAGCGGGTGGGAATGGGAAGGTATCACGCCGCTAGACCCTTCATGGCCACTGAGGTAGAAGCAGAGCCCCTGACCCCACAGCCCCACCCAGCCCTTTCCTCCCTCCCCTTCTCCTACACCCCATCCTGCTTCCAGCCCAAGCCCACCATTCCTACCTTCTTGCTCACTCGGGAGAGTCCAGAGGGGTGCATGGTTTCTGCATGGTGTGAGGAAGGGTGTTCTCCTAGCGTGGAGCAAGGGTCCACCGTGTGCCTCCTCCTATCCCTCCATAACTGTTTTCTTCCCCCAAATAGTGGCAAGGGGAGACTCAGGAGTTTTGCCCCAATGCCAAGGTTGTGCTGGTTGGCTGTAAACTGGACATGCGCACCGACCTGGCCACACTGAGGGAGCTGTCCAAGCAGAGGCTTATCCCTGTTACACATGAGCAGGTGGGACTCTTGACCTCTGACCTAGTCCCAGCCTAGACCTCTTCACCTCTGCCCCTCCCTATCTCTGATTTGAAAACACCCTACTTGGCTCCTCCCTTGCCCTGGCCTCTGACCTGATCCCTTGACCACACCCCCCACCCCCAAGCCCTCAGCCTCCCTGCCCCTTGCCGAGCTGCAAGCTAAGTCCCATAACTTCCCGCATGCACTCCATCCTTCCAGGGCACTGTGCTGGCCAAGCAGGTAGGGGCTGTGTCCTACGTGGAGTGCTCCTCCCGGTCCTCTGAGCGCAGCGTGAGGGATGTCTTCCATGTGGCCACAGTGGCCTCCCTTGGCCGCGGCCATAGGCAGCTGCGTCGTACTGACTCACGCCGTGGACTGCAGAGATCTGCTCAGCTGGCAGGCCGGCCAGACCGAGGGACCGGGACCGAGAGCGAGATACACAAGGATCGAGCCAAGAGCTGCAACCTCATGTGAGGGCCCGGGGTGGGGCAGAGTGTAAGGAGTGCGGTGAGGGCACAACCAGTCCCCTGCAGCACCTGACTTCCTGACCGCCTGACTCTGGCAGGGACTCCAGGGCGGGCTGAGGGAGTGATTCTCCTGGGCAGGAGAGCTGAAGGCAGAAGGGTGCCACCATTCCCCACGCCCTCATTCCCCTCCTCTCCACAGGAAGTGGAGGAAGCCAGCAGGACAGGCATCTGGGCTGGGAGCTGGGCTGGGGAGGGGGTTGGGGAAGCCGGCATCAAGCAGCGACTTTGGTTAAGTCTTAGTAGATGAAGGGTGCCTTCCCGCCCCACACCCAGGATCCATATCCTGGCCCTGGCTTCCTTCTCTCTAGGGAAAGTGTCCATTCTGTGACCTTCCCTTTTTCTCGCCTTTCCCTTCCACAGCTGTTCTTACTCATCCTAACCTCCAGGCAACATGCACTAAATTAAAAAGCAAGTTGAGAAGCCCCTCCCCCATCTACCCACAGTCCTACCTCCTCAATCCCTTCCCCCAACTGTCCCCAAATAAAGCCCATGTCCATGGAAAACGGCTGTGGCTTTAGTTTTGTTGCTTGCTAAAAACCCAATCTACCAATTTCTAGCAGCGGGAGGGGAAGTTAGACTTCAGGAAGAACTTTCTGGTCTGTGCCCACAGAGGAAAAAAGCCATGGGTCAGATTAGCAGTGTCCTTTTAGGAGCCAGAGGTGGGGGAGTGAGAGATCTTGGGAATATTCATCTCAGTTAATGAGCCAGACAATCCGAAGGCCATTGGGGGTTTTAAAGTGGACTGATGTGCAATTCATTCCTCAGCCCAGCTGGGGCCCCCTGCTCTGCTGGGAGGGGGTCTTGCTGAAGTGGTCCAGGCCCCTCGGACACCATCTCCACTCCCACCTTGGAATCTGCTGGTGCTCTAGGAGTTGTGGGGGTAGGGAAAGTTTCAAAAGCCTGCATGTCACAGAGACTGACTCGTCTCTGCGGTGAAGTTACCCAAAGGGGCAGTAGTTTGATTCTGGGGTTTCCTTGGAGGTGGGGGCAGGGGCTCTCACCTCCTTTCCGTCTTGAATTCCTGGATGATTTTGGAGGGAACATCAGCTGTGAGTTAAGGTCACTGCCCCCCTTGTCCCCCCGCCCCACAACCCCAGAGAGGAGGAAAGCCGGTGGAGGGGCTGGCTGGAGCTCTCCGTTGTCAGGAAAGACAGTGCTGGTCTGTTTTCTTGGGAGTCTGGTTTCACATTGTCCTGTATTCCCTCCCTGGCTCTGGTCCCACTGGCCTCTTTTCGGTGACATTCTCCCCCAGGAACCATCCCTGGCGGTCCCCTCCCCCAGCCCCAGCCCGTTCTTCCAGACACTCTCTGGGAGAGAGCACAAACCTCACCCTCCCATCTGCTGGGTTCCCCCCGAATTCGCAGCCCATCCCTCCCTCGTTCATTCAGTGGATATGCACTGAGCACCAGCTGCGCCAGACCCCGGCTTGGGGTTGTGACAAGACCTGGCTCTGTGCTCTGGAGGCCAGCCCGACGGGACGAGAGGTACCCCAGGTGTGACAGTGCCTTGCCTGTGGGAGCTCCTTACGGCCTCAGGCACCCAATCCTCCGAGCCAGGTCCCAAGGGTTACAGAGGAGTTTGTCTGGCAGGCACGGAAGGGGTAGGAAAGGCGCTCTGGGCTGAGGGTAAGCATGTGCGAACACGTGGCGATGAGAAAGAGTGTGGCACGGTTGGGGCTGCCCTGGCAAGGAGGACAGAAGACAAGGCCAGGAAGGGACATCGAGGCCACCGCAGGGCCCAAAAAGGAACCAGGTCTTCATTCTGAGGATGTGAGGAGGGACCAGGGATTTCAAGCAGAGAATGAAGGGACCAGGTTTGGTTTTTGGATAGATGGGTATCTGGATGAGGTGATGGGGGCTCGGGGGCATTGGGCTCTGAGATGTGTCGTTTAAAACAGCTTCTCCTTCCCTCTGCCAGGACCCAGTCTTGAGAGGAAAGGAAATCCCACCCACTGCTGGCTCGTCAGACACCCCTTTCCCTCCCTCTCCTATAGGACCCCATCCGGGTCCATCTCAGCTAATCTCCTCCAGGATTCTGGGACAGCTTCAAGGGTACTGGGCACCCAAACTGAGGTTAGGAGCTGACTCCAAGACCCTCCAAGACCCTCCTCCAGGATCCCGAGTCCTGGATGGAGGGTGCTGGAGAGAGCTGGCGCCCAGCTAGGGGGCTCTGAGGACTGACCCCTCCTCCACAGGGACCCGCCACACCATCAACCTGGGATTTGGGGCCATGGCTTTTTTTCTTTACTTTGGACTTTGATGCAAAGCAGACTCAAGCCTATAGCCACCAAAGTGCAGAGCGCCTGGGCCCCTCTCTTCTCCCAACTGCCCTCTCCTGCCTTGCTCAGGGAATGCAGATGCATTTCAATATCCGCCTAAAGCAAACATAATTAGGAAAATAAATCAGCGGGGGAAACCCCCAAAGTTTAATAGGTTTCCAATACCACCAGGAACAGGTTGTAGTCTCCTCTGCAGGTCTGGGGTGCCAGACGTTTGATTTCCCGGGAGGAGGCTGTGCTGCTGGGCTAAGGAGCTCAATGGGTGGGAGGAGGGAATGGGGCTGCTTCTAGATCCTCAAAGGCCCCAGCAGGCTGGAGGGAGAGGACTCTACCCACACCCCCACCCCAGATGCAGAAGTCAGACCCAGTCAGACCCAGCTTCCTCCTCCACAGCTGTTTCCCCCACAAATTAGACACCCGTTTGGGAAACAATGTAGCCTCGTTAATCATTTAATGAAATAAACAACTAATCACGCTGTGATGCTGCCAGTGTTTCTTAACACACACACACCCCCCATCAGCCTGCCCTGGAGGGAGGAGGGAGAAGGAAGGGGTGAGGGTAGGGGCGGGGACTTGGTCTAACCCCTGAAATGCTTCAGCGGACTGAGGGTCATCCCCTTGGGACTCCAGCCTTCCCCGAAGGGACAGTCATGAAAAAGAGCTGGAGATTTGGAAGCAGAGGACCTGGGTTTCTGCTCTGCCACTTCCTCCCTGGGGAGCCTTTGGTGACGTTCTGCACCCGTCTGAACCTCGGTCTTCACACCTGGAAAAGAGCTGATCGCCATGTCTACTCCGCTGTGCTGTTGAGGAAGAGTCAGAGAGGAGGAAGGCTATGGGACCGCTGTTTGCCCCTTTCTAGGTGGCCGAGCGGGTGTGTCAGCCTTTACTCCTTACAGCTTGCGCTTCTGAGCCTGCCTGGGGGAATCGGGAAAGGCCTCTTGGAGGGGCTACTTATGCTCAGGATTCAGAGGCTGGAGGAAGGCCAAAAGACAGGAGGGGGAGGTCTGCGTGTGTTGTTCCCACATCTATCCTGAGGGCTAGAGAGAGCGTTAATGACTCCTCCAAAGGCTGAAGTCCTTTGGTCCCAGATTTTCTTAACTCCCCCATAAACTTTTCTGAAGTCTCTGCGTGAGAACACCACGTTGCCATGGTGACCTCACCCCAGATAGGCTCAGACTGGTCCTGCAGGCTGAGGGAGGTGGGGGTTAGGGGTCATGTCCCTGAGGTTGCCAGTGTCACCAGGACCCTAGCAGGCAATCCTGGTACAGCTGTCTCTGCCTCCTCTGTACTCGCTTCCCCAAGAAAGGGGTTTGGCTCTTCCATGGCGTCCCCCCTCCCCTTTTGCTCTCTGCCAACAAAAGAGTTCCTTCTACACAGTGCAGCCCCCTCCCACCTTCCTCCTTCCAGCCGAGTCTGTCTCCATCTCTAGTAAATCCCTCTCCTCGTGGGTGGGGGTGAGGGTCAGAGAGAGGGGAGGCTCCACGTCCAGGCGGGTGTGATGGCTCCCCAGCAGCTGCCCACCCCAGCAGCCGCCCACCCCAGCAGCTGAAGGAACGAGGGGCCTGTGCGTGAGCGCCCCTCCCCCCACGAAAATGCCTCTGCTGTTGACTCCTAAATAACAGATGTCTGTCTGCATATTAATGAGATTGGACGAATAATTGGTGAGTTTTTCATTCAGTGTCAGAATGAACCCGGAGGCCTTATGTTCATGCACACAGACACCCGCTCACCCTCCATCCCCCCTCACCCCCGCCCCACTCTCCCCTTCCCCCAGAGCACAATGAGAGACGCAGATGCTGGCGAGTTTGACCCACAAAGAGGAGACCTCCGGGGTCTGGGCTAGGTTTGTCAGCTTCTCCCTCTTGATCACAGTCTCTGCAGACCCCCGGGGGCCTAAGCTTGCATTCGTGAGACACCAGGCAGAAGGGGCCCAGGAGAAGGTGGGAGCCAAAAGGTAGAGAGAGTTGTGGGGAAAGGCAGGTGCAGCCCAGGGGGAGCAACAAAGCAGTGGCCTCTTTCAGGGAGGTTGTGCCTCCCAGGAGCCCGGAATCAGTGGACCCCATACCCGCTTTAGCCCCTATGACAGGGTGTGGGGTGGAAGAACAGGGATTCTGGAGTTAGACAGCTACCATTTGCCAGCTGGGTGTTCTCTTGCCTGTTTCCCAACCTCTCTGGGCCTCTCCTACTCTCCTCGGCTCCAAGGACACCTACCTTGCAAGACTGAAAAGATGAAATGAGATCCACTATGTCAAATGTCCGTCCTAGTGCCTGGTTTGTAATAGGCCAGCGCATATCAGCTCTCCCACCACCGATCCCCCAAACACACCAAGACAGTTTCAAAATTACTGCCTCTCCTGCCAGCCCCACCCGCGTTAGGGCAGGGGTTAATTAGAAGTTTAGTAATGATCCCGGCTGCCTGGAAATCGGGAGGGAAAAAGACAAGACGGAGAGGGGCAAGAACAGAGAGATGAGATGGACAAGAGAGAGAACTGATGGAAGCCCAGGCCTGGAAGAGTAGGAAAGAGACCAGGGCGACCGAACCACACGGGATGGAGAAGGTAGTGCAGGCAAGTGGAGTGAGTCCCCTAATGAGAGACTCAATTCTAGAGGGTAGATTTCGAAACTCCGGTTCTGCCTTGAACTCGGCCTCAGAAGCCTCCTCCCCTCCTACCACCTCAGTCTCTCGTCTGTAAAATGTGGGAGCTGGCTTACTCTCTAAGGCCCCCGCTCTGTGTGTGAGAACGTGAGAGTCCCTGGGGCCCCACACCTACCCCCTCTCTAGGGCCCGGCAGCCGCTCTTGCTCGGCTCCTCTCCCCCTCGGTAAAGGGATCCGCGGCACCAGCACACAACTGTCCATTGTGTCCTAACGAGGGACGAGCAGGGAAAACCAATCACTTAGGATGCAAATGAGGGGCGGCTGCAGCCTCCTCGCTTTGCCAGAGCGCCTCTCTTCTGCCCAGACCCGGGCGCTGCCCCCGTGGGGCCTTTCTCCCTCGCCCCCAGTTCCCATCTGGTCCTGGAGAAGGGGGTGGGGGTGGGCAGACCGCCTTCCCATGGTCGCTCCCTGCCAGTCCCTGCAAGGAGCCTCAGCCCTCACCGCGGCCCGGCTTCTCTCGCCACCCCAAAGGGCAACCAGGGCAGCTCAGTTTCTGTTTTTACCTGGGCTGAAACGCATCTAACATTCAATTAGCCGTTTCGACGTGTACAATTCTATGGCATTTAGTGCAGTCACTACGTTGTGCGGCCGCCGTCTCTCTGGGCTCGGGTGTCGTACTCCCTCTGCCCCTTTCTGTACCCCCAGCCTCCGGTGGCACAGGGAGGCTGCTGAGGCCTCAGCGGAGTCCAGGAGTAATGGAGGCTGGTGTTGGGCTAAAAGCTGAGAAAAGCCCAGAGCCAGCCTGGGATTGGAGGGCACAAGGCCTGGGCTTTAGGGTGGAGCCAGAGAAGACAGGAGAGGTCATCACTGCTTTCCCGCAGCACAGCCCTGGGACCCTATCTTCAGGAAATGGCCTCTTGAATTAAAAAAAAAATTTTTTTTTTCTTCTTCTTAATTTCTCTGGCATTTGATTAGAAACCAGAGGAGGTTCTGGCACAAAACTTCGTTTCCATGACTTTAGAGCCCCTGTGGGCTTGGGGATGATCCCAGCAGCAGCAGGCTTCTTACTCTGGCAGCTGCAGAGGGCCCCCGAGACGGCCCCCAGGAGCCCGCAGCCCCCAGGAGAGGCCTCCCCTCCACAGGCCCCGGGGACAGGCTTCCCCAAGGAAAGATTTTACACCTATGTGGCCCAGTTTATTCCATAGACCTACAGCCTAACAGCTGGGAAGACACCCATTACGTTGTAGTTTGAGTTTCTCTTGCTAATAGGCGCTACCATTCACTTTTATGTTGTTTTCAGGAGAAGACGGCAAACATCTGCCTACCTGCGTGTTTGTGTTACCTTCAGATTCACCCCTTTCCCCCCTTTCCTCATCTAGGACGTGTGGTCATGTTTTAAAACAAAACAGAACAGGACTCTTCTGGAATTAACCAGTGCCAACTCCTGCAGCATCGCAGAGAAAGAAACTTTACAGGGTCACAAACTTTCTTTTATCTTCTCTGGCCCCTATCCCCACTCAACTGGGGTCCACACTCCCTCTCTCCCAGACAGACACAGCCCAGACAACATAATGAGGGTATTTCCATCTGTGTTCTAATGAATAGGGAGTCCCGGGCTACTTAGTTCCGGCTCTGCCACCAATTCACTGGGCTACCTTTGGCAAGGACCTCAGTTTTATCACCTATAAAGTGGGAATAACAATTTTTACCCTGGCCATCTCCCAGGGAACAAGTGAGGAGGGAGAAATAATAGTTGTGCCAGTGCTTTGAACTCGCAAAGAGATTATCATGAACATCATAATTATTTCTCCAGTGATGGCGGCAGCCGTTTATCTGTCTTGAGTATCCAGCCTGGAGGGGGCCTCGCTGGAAGACACAGGGATAGGGGAAGTGGATGTCCACTGTCTGTGTGGGTGTTGGCTTGATTAATCACAAAGGAGCTGGCTTCGTGGCAGGCGAGAGAGAATCAAGGAGGAACTCTATAGGTGTGGGCTGAGAGGAGGAAGTAATTTTTGGACACCTAGATCTCTTACACTGTTTTTGGAGTAAATCAGGGTCCTAGGAAAGTGGGTGGGAAGGACTGAAGGGGATTAGCACTCCAAGGGGCAGAATGCAGCTGGCTTTCCAGGGACTAGTGTTGGGGGGGGGGCGTTGGATAAGCCCTTCACTCAATGGGTCCATTCATTCATCCTTGAACTCATTCATTCAGCAAATCCTCATTGGGCACCTAACAACGTATGTACCAGGTACTGGGGCTGGGTTCCAAACAAAGATAAAACGATACTGATCCTGCCCCTGAGGACCTTCCAGTCAAAGGGAGAAAATAGAATATACACACAAATGACTTATTGATGGAAGAAAGCATCATTAAAGAAGGGTGGCCAGGGTGCCCGAGAGGGAGCAGCAGGTGGGGCGCTGGAGAGGCTGGATTTCAGCTTGGGACGGCTTGTTTAGGAAGACTGGGCGGAGTGGGGTGGGGGGAGGGAAGGTGGTCAGAGAAATGTATCCACAGAAGACTTTCCCAACTCTTTCTGGATCAGGCGCTTCTTCCCTCAGTTCCGCCAGCTGCAGAGGTTCTCACTTGGGCCTTCCGGGATCTCCTGGCTTCCTTTCCACCCAGTCAAATCCTACCCAAGCTCCAAGGGTCAGCTGGAGATCCTTCACCCAGGGGTCCCGCCACACAGCCCCCAGAGGGCTTCTGGACCAGAAGGCACAATCCTGTGAGGGTTTCCCGTGGCTTTCTTGCCTCCCACTTTGAACAGTAAGCCATCTGAAGGCCAGAAATGGATCTTTTCTCCCTCCTTTCCACAACCACAGCGCACGCGCAGAGAGGTTACTGGGGACCTGGGCACGTAGTCTCCCCTCAGTCACTAACCTTATTGTTACTCACCGCCTCCTAGGATTGGTTCCCAGCACAGTTTAGCCCCGCACAAATCTTTCTCTGAACAAGGCTTTGCCACCTCCTTTTGTTGTATGACCTGGGGCAAGTTGCTTGACCTCTCCAAGTGTCCTGTTCCTCATTTGTGTGTTGGGAATAGCGCATGGCACTTAGCAGGAATGTGGCCAATGATAGTCATCAAGGATTTACTCTTGCTGTTGCCCCGAGAGCTGACAAGATCAGGTGGTCCGTGAAGCCAGGGCTGGCCTTCCATTTCTCTTCCCTTCTAATTTAGTCATCTTCTCCTCCCATCTGCCTCCTTCTGTTTTGTCCTCCTTGGGTCTTTCCTGTCCCCATTCGATGGGTCTTGCCTGCCTTTCTCCCTCCAGGCCAGCTGTCCCCCCCCCCCCCCCCCCCCCCCCCCCCCC
>NW_024424897.1:19235013-19236159 GCF_017311325.1 Ursus maritimus | reverse complement strand
GGGGGGGGGGCGTTGGATAAGCCCTTCACTCAATGGGTCCATTCATTCATCCTTGAACTCATTCATTCAGCAAATCCTCATTGGGCACCTAACAACGTATGTACCAGGTACTGGGGCTGGGTTCCAAACAAAGATAAAACGATACTGATCCTGCCCCTGAGGACCTTCCAGTCAAAGGGAGAAAATAGAATATACACACAAATGACTTATTGATGGAAGAAAGCATCATTAAAGAAGGGTGGCCAGGGTGCCCGAGAGGGAGCAGCAGGTGGGGCGCTGGAGAGGCTGGATTTCAGCTTGGGACGGCTTGTTTAGGAAGACTGGGCGGAGTGGGGTGGGGGGAGGGAAGGTGGTCAGAGAAATGTATCCACAGAAGACTTTCCCAACTCTTTCTGGATCAGGCGCTTCTTCCCTCAGTTCCGCCAGCTGCAGAGGTTCTCACTTGGGCCTTCCGGGATCTCCTGGCTTCCTTTCCACCCAGTCAAATCCTACCCAAGCTCCAAGGGTCAGCTGGAGATCCTTCACCCAGGGGTCCCGCCACACAGCCCCCAGAGGGCTTCTGGACCAGAAGGCACAATCCTGTGAGGGTTTCCCGTGGCTTTCTTGCCTCCCACTTTGAACAGTAAGCCATCTGAAGGCCAGAAATGGATCTTTTCTCCCTCCTTTCCACAACCACAGCGCACGCGCAGAGAGGTTACTGGGGACCTGGGCACGTAGTCTCCCCTCAGTCACTAACCTTATTGTTACTCACCGCCTCCTAGGATTGGTTCCCAGCACAGTTTAGCCCCGCACAAATCTTTCTCTGAACAAGGCTTTGCCACCTCCTTTTGTTGTATGACCTGGGGCAAGTTGCTTGACCTCTCCAAGTGTCCTGTTCCTCATTTGTGTGTTGGGAATAGCGCATGGCACTTAGCAGGAATGTGGCCAATGATAGTCATCAAGGATTTACTCTTGCTGTTGCCCCGAGAGCTGACAAGATCAGGTGGTCCGTGAAGCCAGGGCTGGCCTTCCATTTCTCTTCCCTTCTAATTTAGTCATCTTCTCCTCCCATCTGCCTCCTTCTGTTTTGTCCTCCTTGGGTCTTTCCTGTCCCCATTCGATGGGTCTTGCCTGCCTTTCTCCCTCCAGGCCAGCTGTCCCCCCCCC
>NW_024424897.1:19170423-19234988 GCF_017311325.1 Ursus maritimus | reverse complement strand
AGTGAGAGCGAAGCCGCTGGCGGGGGGGACAGCTGGCCTGGAGGGAGAAAGGCAGGCAAGACCCATCGAATGGGGGACAGGAAAAGACCCAGGGGAGGACAAAACAGAAGGAGGCAGATGGGAGGAGAAGATGACTAAATTGAAGGGAAGAGAAATGGAAGGCCAGCCCTGGCTTCACGGACCACCTGATCTTGTCAGCTCTCGGGCAACAGCAAGAGTAAATCCTTGATGACTATCATTGGCCACATTCCTGCTAAGTGCCATGCGCTATTCCCAACACACAAATGAGGAACAGGACACTTGGAGAGGTCAAGCAACTTGCCCCAGGTCATACAACAAAAGGAGGTGGCAAAGCCTTGTTCAGAGAAAGATTTGTGCGGGCTAAACTGTGCTGGGAACCAATCCTAGGAGGCGGTGAGAACAATAAGGTTAGTAGCTGAGGGAGACTACGTGCCCAGGTCCCCAGTAACCTCTCTCGGATGCGCTGTGGTTGTGGAAAGGAGGGAGAAAGATCCATTTCTGGCCTTCAGATGGCTTACTGTTCAAAGTGGGAGGCAAGAAAGCCACGGAAACCCTCACAGGATTGTGCCTTCTGGTCCAGAAGCCCTCTGGGGCGTGTGGCGGACCCCTGGGTGAAGGATCTCCAGCTGACCCTTGGAGCTTGGGTAGGATTTGACTGGGTGGAAAGGAAGCCAGGAGATCCCGGAGGCCCAAGTGAGAACCTCTGCAGCTGGCGGAACTAGGGGAAGAAGCGCCTGATCCAGAAAGAGTTGGAAAGTCTTTGTGGATACATTTCTCTGACCACCTTCCTCCCCCACCCCTCCGCCCAGTCTTCCTAAACAAGCGTCCCAAGCTGAAATCCAGCCTCTCCAGCGCCCCACCTGCTGCTCCCTCTCGGCACCCTGGCCACCCTTCTTTAATGATGCTTTCTTCCATCAATAAGTCATTTGTGTGTATATTCTATTTTCTCCCTTTGACTGGAAGTCCTCAGGGGCAGGATCGGTATCGTTTTATCTTTGTTTGGAACCCAGCCCCAGTACCTGGTACATGTGTTGGGTCCCAATGAGGATTTGCTGAATGAATGAGTTCAAGGATGAATGAATGGACCCATTGAGTGAAGGGCTTATCCAACGCCCCCAACACTAGTCCCTGGAAAGCCAGCTGCATTCTGCCCCTTGGAGTGCTAATCCCCTTCAGTCCCTTCCACCCACCTTTCCTAGGACCCTGATTTACTCCAAAAACAGTGAAGAGATCTAGGTGTCCAAAAATTACTTCCTCCTCTCAGCCCACACCTATAGAGTTCCTCCTTGATTCTCTCGCCTGCCACGAAGCCAGCTCCTTTGTGATTAATCAAGCCAACACCCACACAGACAGTGGACATCCACTTCCCCTATCCCTGTGTCTTAGCGAGGCCCCCTCAGGCTGGATACTCAAGACAGATAAACGGCTGCCGCCATCACTGGAGAAATAATTATGATGTTCATGATAATCTCTTTGCGAGTTCAAAGCACTGGCACAACTATTATTTCTCCCTCCTCTTGTTCCCTGGGAGATGGCCAGGGTAAAGTATATTCCCACTTTATGGGTGATAAAACTGAGGTCCTTGCCAAAGGTAGCCCAGTGAATTGGTGGCAGAGCCGGAACTAAGTAGCCGGGACTCCCTATTCATTAGAACACAGATGGAAATACCCTCATTATGTTGTCTGGGCTGTGTCTGTCTGGGAGAGAGGGAGTGTGGACCCCAGTTGAGTGGGGATAGGGGCCAGAGAGAAGATAAAAGAAAGTTTGTGACCTGTAAAGTTTCTTTCTCTGCGTGCTGCAGGAGTTGGCACTGGTTAATTCAGAAGAGTCCTGTTCTGTTTTTGTTTTAAAACATGACGTCCTAGATGAGGAAAGGGGGAAAGGGGTGAATCTGAAGGTAACACAAACACGCAGGTAGGCAGATGTTTGCCGTCTTCTCCTGAAAACAACATAAAAGTGAATGGTAGCGCCTATTAGCAAGAGAAACTCAAACTACAACGTAATGGGTGTCTTCCCAGCTGTTAGGCCTAGGTCTATAAATAAACTGGGCCACATAGGTGTAAAATCTTTCCTTGGGAAGCCTGTCCCGGGGCCTGTGGAGGGGAGGCCTCTCCTGGGGCTGCGGGCTCCTGGGGGCCGTCCGGGGGCCCTCTGCAGCTGCCAGAGTAAGAAGCCTGCTGCTGCTGGGATCATCCCCAAGCCCACAGGGGCTCTAAAGTCATGGAAACGAAGTTTTGTGCCAGAACCTCCTCTGGTTTCTAATCAAATGCCAGAGAAATTAAGAAGAAGAAAAAAAAATTTTTTTTTTTAATTCAAGAGGCCATTTCCTGAAGATAGGGTCCCAGGGGCTGTGCTGCGGGAAAGCAGTGATGACCTCTCCTTGTCTTCTCTCCCACCCAAAAGCCCAGGCCTTGCCCTGCCCAATCCCAGGCTGGCTCTGGGCTTTTCTAGCTAGCCCAACACCAGCCTCCATATACTCCTGGACTCCGCTGAGGCCTCACAGCCTCCCTGTGCCACCGGGTCTGGGGTGAAAGGGGCAGAGGGAGTAGACACCGAGCCCAGAGACGGCGGCGACAACGTAGTGACTGCACTAAATGCCATAGAATTGTACATGCGTCGAAAGCGGCTAATTGAATGTTAGATGCGTTTCAGCCCAGGTAAAACAGAAACTGAGCTGCCCTGGTTGCCCCTTTGGGGTGGCGAGAGAAGCCGGGCCAGCGGTGAGGGCTGAGGCTCCTTGCAGGAACTGGCAGGGAGCGACCATGGGAAGCAGTCTGCCCACCCCACCCCTTCTCCAGGGACAGATGGGAACTGGGGGCGAGAAAGGCCCCACGGGGGCAGCGCCCGGTCTGCAGAGAGAGAGGCGCTCTGGCAAAGCGAGGAGGCTGCAGCCGCCCTCATTTGCATCCTAAGTGATTGGTTTTCCTGCTCGTCCTCGTAGGACACAATGGACAGTTGTGTGCTGGTGCCGCGGATCCCTTTCCGAGGGAGAGGAGCCGAGCAGGAAGCGGCTGCCGGGCCCTAGAGAGGGGTAGGTGTGGGGCCCCAGGGACTCTCACGTTCTCACACACAGAGCGGGGCCTTAGAGTAAGCCAGCTCCCACATTTTTAAGACGAGAGACTGAGGTGGTAGGAGGAGGACTCTGAGGCCGAGTTCAAGGCAGAACCGGAGTTTGTCTACCCTCTAGAAGTGAGTCTCTCATTAGGGACTCACTCCGCCTCGCACTACCTTCTCCATCCCGTGGGTTCGGTCGCCTGGTCTCTTTCCTGACTCTTCCAGGCCTGGGCTTCCATCAGTTCTCCCTCTCTTGTCCATCTCATCTCTCTGTTCTTGCCTCTCCGTCTTGTCTTTTTCCCTCCCGATTTCCAGGCAGCCGGGATCATTACTAAACTTCTATTCAACCCCTGCCCTAACGCGGGTGGGGCTGGCAGGAGAGGCAGTAATTGAAACTGTCTTGGTGTGTTTGGGGATCGGTGGTGGGAGAGCTGATATGCGCTGGCCTATTACAAACCAGGCACTAGGACGACATTTGACATAGTGGATCTCATTTCATCTTTTCAGTCTTGCAAGGTAGGTGTCCTTGGAGCCGAGGAGAGTAGGAGAGGCCCAGAGAGGTTGGGAACAGGCAAGAGGAACACCCAGCTGGCAAATGGTAGCTGTCTAACTCCAGAATCCCCTTCTTCCACCCCACACCCGTCATAGGGGCTAAAGCGGTGTGGGGTCCACTGATTCGGGCTCCTGGGAGGCAACCTCCCTGAAAGAGGCCACTGCTTTGTTGCTCCCCTGGGCTGCACCTGCCTTTCCCCACAACTCTCTCTACCTTTTGGCTCCCACCTTCTCCTGGGCCCCTTCTGCCTGGTGTCTCACGAATGCAAGCTTAGGCCCCGGGTCTCGGAGCGCGATCAAGAGGGAGAAGCTGACAAACCTAGCCAGACCCCGGAGGTCTCCTCTTTGTGGTAGGTCAAACTCCAGCATCTGCGTCTCTCATTGTGCTCTGGGGAAGGGGAGAGTGGGGCGGGGGTGAGGGGATGGAGGGTGAGCGGTGTCTGTGTGCATGAACATAAGGCCTCCGGGTTCATTCTGACACTGAATGAAAAACTCACAAATTATTCGTCCAATCTCATTACATATGCAGACAGACATCTGTTATTAGAGTCAACAGCAGAGGCATTTTCGTGGGGGAGGGGCGCTCACGCACAGGCCCCCTCTTTCCTTCAGCTGCTGGGGGGGCGGCTGCTGGGGTGGGCAGCCGGAGGCCATCACACCCGCCTGACGTGGAGCCTCCCCTCTCTCTGACCCCTCACCCCCACCCAGGGAGAGGGATTTACTAGAGATGGAGACGACTCGGCTGGAGAGGAGGAAGGTGGGAGGGGGCTGCACTGTGTGAAGGAACTCTTTTGTTGGCAGAGCAAGAAGGGAGGGGACGCCATGGAAGAGCCAAACCCCTTTCTTGGGGAAGCGAGTACAGAGGAGGCAGAGACAGCTGTACCAGGATTGCCTGCTAGGTCCTGGTGACACTGGCAACCTCAGGGACTGACCCCTAACCCCCCACCTCCTCAGCCTGCAGGACCAGTCTGAGCCTATCTGGGGGAGAGGTCACCATGGCAACGTGGTGTGTTCTCACGCAGAGACTTCAGAAAGTTTATGGGGAGTTAAGAAATCTGGGACCAAAGGACTTCAGCCTTTGGAGGAGTCACTGCGCTCTCTCTGGCCCTCAGGATAGATGTGGGAACAACACACGCAGACCTCCCCCTCCTGTCTTTGGCCTTCCTCCAGCCTCTGAATCCTGAGCATAAGTAGCCCCTCCAAGAGGCTCTTTCCCGATTCCCCAGGCAGGCTCAGAAGCGCAAGCTATAAGGAGGTAAGGCTGCCACCACCCGCCACCTGAAAGGGGCAAACAGCGTCCCATAGCCTTCCTCCTCTCTGACTCTTCCTCAACAGCACAGGGAGTAGACATGGCGATCAGCTCTTTTCAGGTGTGGAAGCCGAGGTTCAGACGGTGCAGAACGTCACCAAGGCTCCCCAGGGAGGAAGTGGCAGAGCAGAAACCCAGGTCCTCTGCTTTAAATCTAGCTCTCTTTTTCATGACTGTCCCTTCGGGGAAGGCTGGAGTCCCAAGGGGATGACCCTCAGTCACCTGAAACATTTCAGGGGTTAGACCAAGTCCCCCTCCTCCCCTTCCTTTCTCCCTCCTCCCCTCCAGGGCAGGCTGATGGTGTGTGTGTTAAGAAACACTGGCAGCATCACAGCGTGATTGATTTTTATTTCATAAATATTAAGAGGCTCATTGTTTCCCAAACGGTGTGTCTAATTTGTGGAAACAGCTGTGGGAGGAAGCTGGGGTCTGACTGGGTCGGCTATCTGGGGTGGGGGTGGGAGAGTCCTCTCCCTCCAGCCTGCTGGGGCCTTTGAGGATCTAGAACAGCCCCATTCCCTCCTCCCACCCATTGAGCTCCTTAGCCCAGCAGCACAGCCTCCTCCCGGGAAATCAAACGTCTGGCACCCCAGACCTGCAGAGACTACAACTTCCTGGTGGTATGGAAACCTATTAACTTTGGGGGTTTGCGTGATTTATTTTCTAATTATGTTTGCTTTGGCGGATATTGAAATGCATCTGCATTCCCTGAGCAAGGCAGGAGAGGGCAGTTGGGAGAAGAGAGGGGCTCAGGCGCTCTGCACTTTGGTGGCTATAGGCTTGAGTCTGCTTTGCATCAAAGTCCAAAGTAAAGAAAAAGCCATGGCCCCAAATCCCAGGTTGATGGTGTGGCGGGTCCCTGTGGAGGGGTCAGTCCTCAAGCCCCCTAGCTGGGCGCCAGCTTTCGAAGCACCCTCCATCCAGGACTCGGATCCTGGAGGAGGGTCTTGGAGGGTCTTGAGTCAGCTCCTAACCTCAGTTTGGGTGCCCAGTGCCCTTGAAGCTGTCCCAGAATCCTGGAGGAGATTGGTGAGATGGACCGGATGGTCCTATAGGAGAGGAGGGAAAGGTGGTTGCGTAGCCAGCAGTGGGTGGGATTTCTTTCCTCTCAAGACTGGGTCCTGGCAGAGGGAAGGAGAAGCTGTTTTAAACGACACATCTCAGAGCCCAATGCCCCCGAGCCCATCACCTCATCCAGATACCCATCTATCCAAAAACCAAACCTGGTCCTTCATTCTCTGCTTGAAATCCCTGGTCCCTCCTCACATCCCTCAGAATGAAGACCTGGTTCCTTTTGGCCCTGCGGTGGCCTCACGATTCCCTTCCTGGCCTTGTCTTCTGTCCTCCTTGCCAGGCAGCCCAACCGTGCCACACTCTTTCTCTCGCCACGTGTTCAGCACATGCTTACCCTCAGCCCAGAGCGCCTTTCCTACCCCTTCCGTGCCTGCAGACAAACTCCTCTGTAACCCTTGGGACCTGGCTCGAGGATTGTCTAGGCCAGCCAAAGAGCTCCACAGGCAGAGGCACTGTCACACCGGAGGTACCTCTCGTCCCGTCGGGCTGGCCTCAGAGCACAGAGCCAGGTCTTGTCACAACCCAAGCCGGGGTCTGGCGCAGCTGGTGCTCAGTGCATATCCACTGAATGAACGAGGGAGGGATGGGCTGCGAATTGGGGAACCCAGCAGATGGGAGGGGTGAGGTTTGTGCTCTCTCCCAGAGAGTGTCTGGAAGAACGGGGCTGGGGCTGGGGGAGAGGGACCGCAGGGATGGTTCCTGGGGGAGAATGTCACCGAAGAGGCCAGTGGGACCAGAGCCAGGGAGGGAATACAGGACAATGTGAAACCAGAGCTCCCAAGAAAACAGACCAGCACTGTCTTTCCTGACAACGGAGAGCTCCAGCCAGCCCTCCACGGACTTTCCTCTCTCGGGGTTGTGGGGCGGGGAGAAGGGGGCAGTGACCTTAACTCACAGCTGATGTTCCCTCCAAAATCATCCAGGAATTCAAGACGGAAAGGAGAGTGAGAGCCCCTGCCCCCACCTCCAAGGAAACCCCAGAATCAAACTACTGCCCCTTTGGGTAACTTCACCGCAGAGAGCGAGTCAGTCTCTGTGGGTGCTTTTGAAACTTTCCCTACCCCCACTCCTAGAGCACCATGTCCAGCGTGGGAGTGGAGATGGTGTCCGAGGGCCTGACCCTTCAGCAAGACCCCTCCCAGCAGAGCAGGGGGCCCTGGCTGAGGAGAATTGCATCATTCATCAAAAACCAATGGCCTTCGGATTGTCTGGCTCATTAACTGAGATAATAGTTCCCAAGATCTCTCACTCCCCACCTCTGGCTCCTAAAAGGACACTGCTAATCTGACCCATGGCTTTTTTCCTCTGTAGGCTGAAAGCCAGAAAGTTCTTCCTGAGTCTAACTTCCCCTCCCGCTCTAGAAAGTGGTAGATTGGGTTTTTACAAGAGCAACAAAACTAAAAGCCACAGCCGTTTTCCATGGACATGGGCTTTATTTGGGGACAGTTGGGGAAAGGGATTGAGGAGAGTAGGACTGGGGTAAGATGGGGAGGAGCTTCTCAACTTGCTTTTTAATTTAGTGCATGTTGCCTAGGTTAGGATGAGTAAGACAGCTGTGGAAGGGAAGAGGCGAGAAAAAGGGAAGGTCACAGAATGGACACTTTCCCTAGAGAGAAGGAAGCCAGGGCCAGGATATGGATCCTGGGTGTGGGGCGGGAAGGCACCCTTCATCTACTAAGACTTAACCAAAGTCGCTGCTTGATGCTCAGCTCCCCACCCCTCCCCCAGCCAGCTCCCAGCCCAGATGCCTGTCCTGCTGCTTCCACTCCACTTCCTGTGGAGAGGAGGGGAATGAGGGCGTGGGGAATGGTGGCACCCTTCTGCCTTCAGCTCTCCTGCCCAGGAGAATCACTCCCTCAGCCTCGCCCTGGAGTCCCTGCCAGAGTCAGGCGGTCAGGAAGTCAGGTGCTGCAGGGGACTGGTTGTGCCCTCACCGCACTCCTTACACTCTGCCCCACCCCGGGCCCTCACATGAGGTTGCAGCTCTTGGCTCGATCCTTGTGTATCTCGCTCTCCGTTTGTCCCTCGGTCCGCCGGCCTGCCAGCTGAGCAGATCTCTGCAGTCACGGCGTGAGTCGAGATCGACGCAGCTGCCTATGGCCGCGGCCAAGGGAGGCCACTGTGGCCACATGGAAGACATCCCTCACGCTGCGCTCAGAGGACCGGGAGGAGCACTCCCGTGGGACACAGCCCCTACCTGCTTGGCCAGCACGTGCCCTGGAAGGATGGAGTGCATGCGGGAGTTATGGGACTTAGCTTGCAGCTCGGCAGGGGCAGGGAGGCTGAGGGCTTGGGGGGTGGGGGTGGTCAAGGGATCAGGGTCAGAGGCCAGGGCAAGGGAGAGACCAAGTAGGTTTTTCAAAATCAGAGATAGTGGGAGGGGCAGAGGTGAAGAGGTCTAGGCTGGGACTAGGTCAGAGGTCAAGAGTCCCACCTGCTCATGTAACAGGATAAGCCTCTGCTTGGACAGCTCCTCAGTGTGGCCAGTGGAGTGCATGTCCAGTTTCAAGCCAACCAGCACAAGCCTTGGCATTGGGGCAAAACTCCTGGAGTCTCCCTTGCCACTATTTGGGGGAAGAAAACAGTTATGGAGGGATAGGAGGAGGCACACGGTGGACCCTTGCTCACGCTAGGGAGAACACCCTTCCTCCACCATGCAGAAACCATGCACCCTCTGGACTCTCCCGAGTGAGCAAGAAGGTAGAATGGTGGGCTTGGGCTGGAAGCAGGATGGGGTGTAGGAGAAGGGGAGGGAGGAAAGGGCTGGGTGGGGCTGTGAGTCAGGGAGCTCTGCTTCTACCTCAGTGGCCATGAAGGGTCTAGCGGCTGATACCTTCCCATTCCCACCCGCTTACTTAAATTTGTTCCTGAGAACAGACCAATCTGCCCTCCCTCCCCCACCTGGGAACTAGGGCTGCTTTAGCTGACTTCTGTCCATTCAACGTGGGCTTTTCTCATGGAAATAGAGGCCTGGAGAGGAGACCACAGGGCTCTCCTAGGCTCCTGGGCACATTCCCATCCCCTCCATCTGCGCTTCCACACCCAAGGAGATGGGAAGGATGGATAAGGAATCCCTTGAGTACTTCTCCCTGCCCTCCTCTATCTCCCCAGATCCGAATCCAGCTCTGAGGACAGACTTCCAGGAAGTGGGGGGTGGGGGGGGAGGGATAGGGGAAGGACAAGAGCTTCACACACTCTCCAGCTGATGACCATGCCTTTGAGCATCTTCCTCCTCCTGGCCCATGTTATATTGCGATAACGGTTTTATCCATATTGGCTCCTTTGGACCTGTCTACGCTGTCTTGGGGGACACTGTCCAGTGTTTGGGTCTGCTAATGTCGAAACAGATGAGCACAGCATGGAATCAGGATAGGCCAGAGGCCGGACGTTATCATAGTAAGAGGAACCTGGCAGCAAAAGACAGGGAGGGAGGGGACAGAGGAGGACCTGAGTGGGTGGGAGGCCTGGAAGGAATGGGAGACGCACCAGCACTCGCTGGCCAAGGGATGCTAGGAGCGAAGAGAATGGAAAAGAGCAGTTATTAATACCCATGAAGGAGTCTGGGTTTCTCAAGAGACAGCAAGGCGAGGGAGGTTAGATGGCAGAAAACAGCTCTCTACTTCCCTAGGGTTTTAAAAGTAATCATTCTTAATCTTTTCTGAGTTTTTGAAGAAGCATGAAATCTCTCAACATTCTCAAAATTTTGCATGTGCTTTCTGGGCTTTGACAGACATCTTCTAAAGCCCTCCGAGGCTGAGTAAAATAAAAACCCTCCTCGGCACCACCATTGACTTTCTTTGCTGGTTTCTGTTTAAACTGTGTGAAATCTGGCGACTCCATATAAAAGCTAGCCATACTAACTTCCATTTCTTAAAAGCTGTTAAATGATATCTAATATTCAACTTTGAATACGGCGAATCAAACTAAGAAGGTCGATGTGACTTTCCCGGACCTTACGAAAACTTATAAAAGCATTAACTGTATGATTTCTAAACTATAAAACTGGACACTACTACCTAGGCCTGGATGAGTGGACTGGAAGCTTTTACTAGGCTATTTGGATCTAATGTGAGAGAGAATGGAAAGCAAAGGCCCTAGGCTCTGGGGCATGCAGCCACTAGACTTCTTACCTGTTCTTAAATACTATTTTCTTTAATTCTGTAAACTTATGATTTGGACTAAGCGTGGTTTAACTCTGGGAAAGGATGGATCAAAGGAGGTGGTGCTAGATACTGCTGAACATGTTTATCTTCCACAAGGAAAAAACAGAAACTCTTTTTGTTTGTGTGAAACAACATTTGGGCAAAGGGTCTAAAAGGCCTTTAGTGGGAGAGTGTCCTTTAGGCACTAGAGTCTATCTGGATCCACTGAACTGGACTCTTTCTTAAACTGCTGATTTAACATTATAAGTGCCACCACGGATCTTAGACTATGCTATTTACATATATCTTTGTTCTTCGATTCATTTAAAAACTGATTCTTGTGATCTGACATGGCACATTTGATTATACTATTTTTGTAACATATTATCTGTTTACTATTCTTTATTTTCTATTGGTGAAAACTAACTGTCTTTGTTTCTTCTCTTACTAAGCATTTGCTGTGTATTCTCTTCCAAGGCACGGACCTCTTTGAACCAACCTAACTTTATATGGCTTTAATCTTTATTATACTATTACCATTGAACATTACATTCTTTAAATAACTGTTTATGCTTTAAGCTTCCCCCTCGGAAACTTTATTTTTTGTTTCTTATTTTAACATATTTTAATTCTTTTTATGTGGCCTTAATTCTGTTTGTTGAAACTACTACTTTCCTAGGTACATGCCACCTATTCTGCTAACTAGCTGTTCTTCTATTTTCTATTTGCTCTATTTATGCTTTGTGGAGGCGAACTCTGAATGACGAAGGGCCAGTCTGGAAAACTTGTTTGGACACTAACTCTTCTGGTTGAGAACTTGCAAGGTTTGTGATGATAAACCAAGCTACAACGACTTTGTGGGAAGAGCGGACGAGTTCGGCATGAAGATGAAGATGGTAGAAACGCTATAAAACTGAACACCTTTGTTACTGTTACAACTGGTTTATACCTTTATGTTTGCTATCTGCTACTATTATTATGCTTTGGTGTGTGAGAAGGAGTCTTGCCTGATTAGATCTTACCACCGATCCAACGAAATGCGATTAAAGGCTGTACTATGGACTTTCGCTTACTATGATAAACTGAACGTGGCGGCGATGTGGCGCTGATCTGCCATGCGCTATTTAACGCGGCATTCGATTTCTGAACTACCAGATGTGCTTCTAACATGCATTTGTGACTGAAACTGTGGCCCTACTTGAAAAACTTCTAGGTGGGAAGGTTGAGGCTTCCAGCCAGGTTTGGGATACCCTGGCGGCTGGGGCTTGGAATAACAATGCTAAGCCTGAACTGGACGTATGTGAAACCACTAAACAAGAGCTGATGGAGATATTTGATAATGTATACTATATATTTTATAATTATCTTTTACCATGGCCTTTTTAAAAGTGGTTTGCCAAATATTTCGTGTTGTTTACCATACTAACTATTTTACCACGGGAAGGCTGGGCTTTTGAACTTCTGCTGTGAACTCTATGTTTGGGCTGGAACCTTTAACACGGCGCTGTGAACCACGGAAGCGCTGGTTACATATAAGATGTTTAACTGAAGGAAGCTGGCTGATTGAACTAATCCACTATGATGGTGACTTTGAAACTACTGATCATTTAAGCTTCGAACATGAGTGACCTATTAGATTGTCTTATTACCATATTTCTTCACTGAGTTTGCTTTTTGATTTTATAATCTAAACAACAGACATCAATGTGGATCTGCTTGTTTCATGCTTTGGACCTCTATAGTATTTTACTGATTATACTACTATGTAACTCTTACAAACTTTGTTTTTCTGGTTTAACTGTTCTTATGTTTGTAAGCTTTACTTTTGTAAATAATTCAACTATGGCTGAAGTGTATTATGTTTATGCTATTTTTCATATGGTTATTTTCTTTTGTCAGGTGTTACGAATATTCTTTATGACACGGAAGGAAAAGCGCTGGGCGCCACCATTACTGGTGTTTGGCGATAAGCTGGGCCGGCGCTGTAACACAAAACTCGCGCCTTGCTGCCCAGCACTCTGTACTAAGCTGGAAGATTCTTTCTTTGCAACCTGTAACTGCTATTTGCTGTGTTTGCGCTCATTTTCTCTTATAAACTTTCAACATTTCCGACTAAGTGAGCTGAGCCACGAACGTGTTTGGCACCTGTGGCACCAACGCTGAGGCTGGTAACGCCACGCGCGGGATCGAAAGCGCGAACTATTCATGAGCTTACCTATGCAACTGTGAACGACGCGATGCTGCTGCACCTTGCTAACTCGGAGGCGCTGGAAGGAAAAACGCTGAGCGAACCTGTGTGATCTTTGATAAGGCGAAGGAACCTCTTTATTTGTGCTGGGCTTTGGATATTTGAAACGAGCACCTGAACGCACTGAACTGAGCTAATTGTGAAAATGTATTTTTGAGCTTGAGCTTTGTGTTTGGTATTTCGTTTAAGGGCTTTGTGAAGTGGGACAGCCTTCTGTGCCGAGTTCCCCAGACTTTGTTTATTTGGAAAATTTGAAAGTTCTATATACATATAACTGTGTTTTCATTGTTTCTTATAGACAGCAAAGATCTATTAGATATGGGCGGGGAAGAGGGAAGACTAATATGTGCTTTTTGTTACTAGCGTTTACCATATTCACGCTTCTTCTACATTTCTGATTCTAAGGCTACTACCTTACTGTTTCTTTAAGATGAAGTATGATTCTGGTGTTGCCTGATTTCTTTGATTCTGTTTTCTGAAGAAGCTGAAGGCCTATAATGAGTTCTGAGACAACAGGTTTGCGGGCTACTGACTTTAATCTACCTTTGCACACACCAAATGGAGCCACTGAGGACTGGTGAACACCTGGTCTGGAGCCGGAGAGCAGCTTTCTATCTGCTGGAAGGGCTGCAGCTAGCCTCCAAGGCGCTACTACATCTCGTTTGACGTGGTGAAGGACGATTTGGACGCTATGGTATGCCCAACTGTTGACCGCTGGCGACGTGCGCTTTGCCTCGGCGCTGTTGCTGGCGCGAACGCATTTGAAACTTTGCCAGGTATGAGACTTGGGTGAATGAAGGTGCACACTTCTATGACTTCTTCTATGGTTTTTCTTTTTAAACTTCTATGGCGTTTTGAAACTATGAACTTTGAGAAGACTTCATAGCTTCTTGAATTCAACGCTCCTATACTGTTGTTTTTCTTTTAACTATAACTAAGTGCCATAACTGTTTATTGGTTTGGTTCTATATCAGGCGTAACGCTACGAACTGGTTTTTGCGAACTGTTTAAGCTGGACTATAAGAATGAGCTTCTGTGAAAAGCACCTCGAACTAGTGCGGCCTTCTGCGGGATGACCTACCTTTATTGATTCTGACTGGGGACTTCTCTGAATATACTATTTGTTTATCTCTCTATTTAATAAATTTATTTTGCTTAATACTACATTACTACTTCCATACGTGTACATGTTATTCATCTTCTCTGGGAAAAGTTACCATTTCAATAATATGTGATGGAGGGAGGAAAGATCAGATTATAACAAGCACTGCTACACCTAACTCCTGCCACTACTAGCTGGCTAGCTCTGGTTACTCTACTGAGGCATGGCTGTGATCTGCCAAAGCATGGACTATATGGAGGCTATTCCATATCTGATTACTGAACAGAGAGGATCTGCTGTTTATACCGTGACATCCAATGGTCTCGCTTTGTTCTGACGATGGGCGCTAACCAGTTCGGTTTGGTTTTTAGCGCAACGGCTTCGCGCTGGCGCAATTGACTTACGTATTGTTTGTTAAAGAAGATGTACCACGCCTGAGATCTTCGATATGATGAGTCTGTTTTTAAGGAAAAGATCCATTTTCTTTCTGGTGTCTTTCAAGAACTGATTTGAAACTAAGGATGAAGAAGTTAATGATTTTTGGATATCTCTGAGTTCTATTCTTTGAAGTTATATGAACGCTTTCTGTGGGATAAGCTGGGTATGATTCTACAAACTGCTTTTTCTATATATGTGACAACCTTTTGTGCTTTGGAAGGCGCATAACGCTATCTGAGTTTATATGTCTTTTTATAAACTGTGATTATATGGAGAAAGATTTTATATTCTTGAAACTTACTATTTTTACCTATACGATAATCTTTATGAACTAACTGTGGTGTATGGGGAAAACAGGATTTGGATGCTATATTTTGGATGAACAACTGTGACATTCTATTTATTCATGTGTCTTTATGTTTATCTACTGCGGTCGTTGCTGGGCCTGAGCCATAACGCGACTGCTCGGGCGGTGCTGGCGCCGCTATTCGGAGATCTTTGCGTGGGCGCTTTGCCACTCGACGCGTGTATTTATTGCCGCAGTGTTTATATGTTTTTGCTCTGTATTTTGTTTTTATTGAAGTGAACTAGTCTATATTTACTTCCTAAGTGGAAAACATGAATCTCTAAACAACCCTGGTTTTTGTTTAGTGATACCACTGTTCTTTGTATAGGCTATTTTTTTATTGTAACTTTGAACATGATACTAACTTTTTATTCCCTATAACTACCATAGCTGTCACATATTGTAACGTGGCTGATGATCTGCCAAGATGAATGGATGCCTGCCACCTCGGCGGAAGATGAAGCGACGAACGCCGATGCTGCTGCGGCTGAAACTGCTATTGCCGCTTTCTTTAAAGTATATTGGTAACTAATATTTTACCTATAACTTTTGAATTTGTTGTTTGCTGCCTATTGCTAACTAACTATATGTGGAGGAAGAAGTTTGAAAGTTCTCTTTCTGTTGTGTATGTTTGGGCATGTGGGAAACAAATAATTACCTAAATCTTTCTTGGTCAGCAATGGTGGGTATGGCGGCGGCGGCATTGCCTGCCGGTTTTGCCGAATGCGAACGATTGTATTTTTGCGAAGAATGGCTGCGCTGTTGTTTGCGCTGCGCCTAGCGTGGTCGCCTGCCGCGCTGGCTGTTTCGACGTGATACAACTTGGCTTTGTGTGTTTATTTCATTTTATACACCGCCACCTACTGGTTAAGTGTTTGTTACCTTTAAACATGGAACGATATGTGTAACTTTAAACTTTGTTTACGACTTTTCTGAGCTAAGAATGTTCGCGTTTAGCTGGAGGTGTCAGCTCTTTCTCTTTAAACACTCACCTGCTACTGCTAACACACTACTGACTGTGATTACTGAATTTGAACGGAAAACTTTGATATTTGTGACTTTGTATGAGAAGGATGTTTGCTGAAAATCAAAGCGCGAAATGGGAAGCTGCGAATATCCGATTCTAGTGCATTCTGAGACGTGGTGCCAACGCTACAGTGAGGCGGGCTATGAATATATTCTAACGATCTTTGCTTGATTTGGAAGCGGTTACTACCTTCCAACATTAACGAATGAGTCGAAAAGTTCCAAAGAGGCTGGACTATTGAGTATACCGTTTTAGCGCGTGCTACACATTACTGTGGAAGGCTTTGTTGGCGCTAACTATACCGCGCTGTCTTACCTTTACAGCAGGTGGTTACTCATGCTGAGCTTTCTGGTGAACTGTTTACCTGGGCTAGCCACCGCCAAACACTGACGAAATGAATACTACCTGTTTGGCGTAACGAAGAAGCGGACGGTGGGTGGAAAAGCATGAAGCTGGAGGGACAGGAGCAGTGGTTTGGCTGAATCTGGCGCTGGTTTGGAAAGGCCGAGAGCTGGCAATACGTAATCACCTCCACGTACTTCGTTCGAATTTACGTATTGCTTTAGCACAGGTATTGTGTAAGTCTGTAGTTTATTCAAAATGTGAAGATACTAACTATGTCAATTAAGGTGATGTTGTTCTGTAAAATAGCTCCATTAAGGGCTTATCTTTGACTTTATATCCGGTGTTTCTTCTTTAAAATTTCAATGTGATAATGAATAGCAAATGATTTAAACTAACATAGTTCTATAAGATAGATGAGATCCAAAGATGTTATGTATGCCATTTAAAATTGTAAGTGTAGCAGTGGTACAGAAAAGTGAAAACATCTTTTCACTTTTGAATGGCAATGGTTTTCCTCTGGGAGGATGCCCATCTGGACCAAGGAAGAACTTTTGAAAAACAAGGGTCTTCTGGTAAATTTCAAGACACTGAAGCAAAATTTCTAGGTATATATTCATACCTAGTGAGTGAAGTGAGTGAGTGTGTGTGTGTGTGTGAAGCCTTGATTACAACACATAACTGTGGCTAAGCTTAGCCACCCTAGTAGACTATGATGGACCACTATTATCTTTTTTCACGCCTCTCTGTAGTGTATCAGGTCTGTGGATTTGAATTTGACATGTGTGACTGGGAGTCAGAAACATCTGCTGGGCAATTTCTGGATGCGTGCAAAAGCAAGAAGAGATTCACCGTACACAGTCTACACTTCAGCAGGATCAAAGTAGTGATGAAGGTAGGAAGTAGAAAATAATAGTCTTTATATATTATTTTCAGACTTGTGATTTATTGTGAGTGGTATGAGACATTTCATCAGGGATCTTGATGAAGATACTGAGTACTTTATTTTATTGAAACTATATTTGCCATGGATAGTGAAAGTAAAAAAACCTTATTATCAACAGTGTAAAAGGAAGAATTAGACTAGCCTAACTATTTTAATTTTGTAGATTTTATTATTTTCTTATCATCAGGAGATAATAGATTTTGTGGGAATCAAAGGAAAGTATTAAAAGGCTTCTGTCAAGATGTACTAGCTTTCCCTTTCACTGGTGTCAGAGTTTCTTTCTATTAATCTAACATTAAATTTGTACTTTCTGTTTATTTTCTTTCCATTGCTTTTCTTTCTTTCTTTCTTTTCTTTCTTTCTTTCTTTCTTTCTTTTTCTTTCTTTCTTTCTTTCCCTTCCTTCCTTCCCTTCCTTCCTTCTTCCTTCCTTCCTTCCTTCCTTCCTTCCTTCCTTTTCCTTCTTGAGGGGAGGTGTATTGTTAGTCTTTTCTCAAATAAGTAATTTAAAATTTTATTACAGGAGGAAAGTAGTAGCTATTTTGTCTACTTCCATGTAGATTTTACTTTCTCCATAGTCTTACCTTTTCGGAATGTCATATAGTTGGACAATATGTATACTTTTAGATTGACTTCCTTCATTTAATGTACGCTTAACTTTTTTTTTCCTCTATATCTTTTAATAGCCCAGTGGCTTATTTCTTTTAATAGTGAATCATATTCCATTGTCTGAAGTATACAGAGCTTATTTACCTACTGAAGAGACACATCTTGGTTGCAGGTGAGGGTTGTCTACACGCCTTTCTCTCCATCAGTCAATAAAGATAAATTACAAAATCATTTGTTTTATGTGTTCTAGTTACCTTGCGGGCTGTCTGAAATTGCCTTTCTTTAGGAAGCCCCATTTGCATATCTCTATGCTGGAGTCAAAGGCTGCAGCTGTGGTTTCACTGCAATTTAAATATTAATAAAATCTCTAGCTGTTTTTTTAAGCAGTCTGGCCCTTCTGCTCCTAGGCTGCTAATATAATTTAATCTTTGTCCTTTGCTTTGTATTTATTGAAAGGGCCATTTTAGAGTCAACTGAAGCCAGAGGCTGCAACCTTGGGAGATAAGAACCACTCTCCCGCCCACAAACCTTAGTTTTCCTTAAGAGGTCCAAGAGCCACCTCTCCCGGAGACCAAACAGACCTCAGGTAACATTTTACACCGCTCAGCAGCCCCTTACACTTAAGCCAGTGGTTCTCAAACTTGAGCTTGCTTCGGAATGAGATTGCTGGGCCCGGCAGCCAGTTTCTGACTCAGTACGTGGGGCGTGAGGCCCCGGAACCTGCATAGTTGACAAGTTGCTCCTGGAGGTCTTTTTCACCCTCCCCCGCTTAGTCCCCATCAGGGGATCATGGTTTGAGGGTCCCTCCACTAAGCTGCTTGTGAAACTGCCATATCGTTCTGGGTCCTGGAAACGAGGTCTCTAAAGTCCGTCTGTGCCGGTCCCCATAACTTGGGGGGAGACTCTCCAGTCTCCCATTGCTTCCAGACCCTCCAACCATTGCTTCGATTTTCCTGATCATTCAGACTCACTTCAGGATCACCAGTCCCCAGCCCCCACCCCGCTGCCCCCCTCCGCCGCATGTCCCCAAGCCCTGCTCTCTACAGGAGCTGGCTGTCTCCAGTTCGCCTTAATTTTCTATTTGCCCAGATTCATTTCTTTAATTTTCTCCTCGTTATGGGCAGATTTACAGGCTGTTTGGGGGAGCTAAGCATCACTGAAGTACGGTAAAGGGGCCTCTGGCTCAGCCAGTCTACAGCCTTTGATAAGCAAGCTCCCTGGGTCCCTGGCTAGCAAGCCCTATTCTCTCGGGTTTCCGTGGGGAGATCTGCCGTTGCCCCTCGCACTGCCCTTCTCCCCGCGCTGCCCGCCTCTGGGGCCCTCTTATCTGCTCCTCGCAGCCTTCGCAGGGTACATTCTGGGCAGCTTGGCTTCTTCCGCTCCAACCACCCCAACACTGATTCCTTTCTTTTTCTTCTGCATGCTTCTGAGCCGATACTTTGTTGATGATTCTGGTTGCATTTTTTAGGAGGGAGATAATCTACAGAGCTCTTCTCTAGGCCCCCCTCCCTGCACCTGCATGATAATCCCTCCTCTTCTGCCCTTCCAGCTCCTTTGCATAAATTCGTTTGTGAGATGAGATAAAGGCAGTGGGACACCCCCCCCTCCCCCGCCATGCTGCTGTGCCCAGAGGGCTAGACTGTGGGGTGGAACAGCAGGAGGCCGTCTTAAAGCCAGAGGTCAAAGGAGCGAGTAGATTTACTTCATCATCAGCGAAGCCTCTAAAACCCGGCCAAGCATCATGAGGCCAGGGCCAGAAGCTGACTTCCGGGAATGGCTACGCAGAGCTCGAGAAAACACACGGGGTGGATACTTGTCGGAAGACCTCGAGAGATAGTTACAGAAAACTTTTTTATGTGTCTCAGTCATCCCTGCTTTCACCCAAGATTCCTGGGAAGGCTGAGTCCTGGCTCACCCCCAGGGTTCAGCAAGCCGTGGCTTGTCACTGTGACTGAAGACTGTGTCAGTAGCACTCGCTTCCCACCTGCCTTTACTGTTCCCACCAAGCCCCATGGACTCCCTCCCTGGTGGGTAGACGGTGGGGCTGGCATGAGCCCAGGAGAGGTGGTGCTGTAGGCGAGGCTGAACTGGAAGGCTTTTGTTGTTGTTGTTGTTAAGAGCTTACTTTCAAGTAATTGCCACACTAAACCTGGGGCTTGAACTCACGACCCAGAGATCAATGGTCGCAAGCTCTACTGACTGAGCCAGCCAGGCGCCCCTGGACCGGAAGGCTTTGATCACTGAAAGATAAGCAATAATAAGCTGGAGGCTGGACGGAGGTGGAAACAGGCAGCCGTGAGCCAATCCTGCCAGTCTCTGCTGAGGGCAAAGGAGGGCTGCTTTCCTTGGGGAGAGCTGCCGCTGGGAGGCAGGAACATTCTATTGCCTCCCACAGTGGCCTGCAAGAGTCTCGGGTGCTAGTTCCCCTCACAACCCACTCCTCTCCCCAAACTCCCTTGAGGCTTGAGCCAGTGCCTCTGACCCGGGTCCGGGACGGATGTGGGTGGGAAGCTGCACGGTGGGGCAGAAAGGGCATGGGTTTGGGTTTCCAGGTTGTCACTTACCAGCTGTGCAAACTCTGAGCAAAATCTTCTCTTTCCCATTCTCCTTTTTCAAATGAGGTGACAAATACCCACTTCCTAGGGCTGTGATGACGACCACATGAGACCAACGTGATGCCAGTTCCTTCCTTTTTCTCCATTCTTCCCTCACCCACCCACCCTCCTTACAAACGTGGCAGTGCTGAATCGTGTGAGGATTTAAATTCTCTTTGCCTCTAAGAGGACTCTAATCTCTGAACATGTGAAGACCAAAAAATGATGATACAGATTCTTATCCGTGGATTAAGTATGTTAAATAGGAGTGGTTGTCAGAAATCTCAAGATACCCTTCCCAAACTCCTGTCCCCCGGTTATTCAATCAAACACTAATCTAGGTCCTGCTGTGAAGGGGCCCTGCAGCTGTAATTCAGGTTATGGACCTTAAGATACGGACATCGCCCTGGATTACCTGGTGGGCACAATCAAATCACCTGAGCCCTTAGAAACAGAAATTTCTCTGGCAGGAGCTAGATCCGGCAGTCAGAGATGAAGGGGAAATCAGAGAGACTCCAAACATGAGAAGAGCTTTGACCAGTGTTGCTTGTTGGCTTTGAAGATGGAGCTAGGGGTTCATGAGCCTAGGAATGTGGGAGAGGCTAAGGATGACCTCTGGCCAACAGCCAGTAAGGAAATGGGGATTCTCAGTCCCACGACTGCAAGGAACAATCTGGCCAACAACATGAAATGAGCTTGGAAGCGGATTCATCCCCAGAGCCTCTGGAAAGGCACACAGCCCTGCTGCCTTGATGTTGGTCTTGCGAAACCCGAAACAAAGAAACCAGTTGAGCCAACTTGGCCTTCTGACCTACAGAACTGTGAGGTAATAAATGGATGTTGCTTTAAGCCATTAGGTTTGTGACAATTTGCTGTGGCAGCGACAGCAGATACAGTAGGAACTGAGGTCTCCTCGATTAACGCTCGGGGTTGGTACTATTGTCACCCCCATTTTACAGATGAGGAGACGGAAGTACAGTGAAAGGGTCTGAGCAGGTCTGCAGCTGTAAGCCACAAGAAGTCACGCTCGGTGGAAGTGTTTGCTACCAAGTTTATTTGCAGGTGAACAGCACAACATTTACAAAACATTTTGTACAATCAAATCTATATGCCCTCACACGCTGGGGGGCTAAGGAAGACCCGCTCCTTCCAACAGCTATAAACAGTCCTGGATAATGAGTTGATGAAAAACACTTTCTCTTCTTTCGGCAAACAAAATTATTTATGAGGCTGTACGGTTCAGCAATAGGAGGCAAAGAGAAAAAAATTACCTCAAGGAAAGCAACAGCTCCTTTCCTGGTGGGATCCGTCATTTTACAGACATGAAATATTCATATCGGAGATCTTATGCTTCAAGAGGAATGGGTAACATATCAGAGCTACAACAATAAATACTGTATTTATTTCTAACGGGGAATTAGAAGACTCTCTTCGGACTCCAATTCTTGAAAAGATTCTGCCATTTCAGAGCACATCCATGCTAAGAAATTCTTTAGAAATCCAGGGACTATAGCACAGACTTCCGGAGATCAGGGCCAGCGTGACTCCCCTCTCCTCTAACTCTCAGGGTTCATATTTATATCTATTACCTGCCTCTGAATCCCTCTGGCCCCCACCCGTGCTCCACTCCAACATCTGAGAGCTGCCCAAGGACTGTTCTGATTTTAAGTCACGTCACAGATTCCCCAAGGACTCGCTTTCCACTGAAGGGCCTGACTCTTGGCCTTTATGAACACGGGGTTTTAGAGAAGCAAACTTAGGGAGACCAGCTACTCTCGTGAGGCTAGCCATTCTGTGCCCCCAGCTCTAAGCCGACATCCCCAGTATGAGGAATAGGGCTGATAAATAATGAATCAGCATCTTGCTCAATTGGTGGGGTTTAAATGGTTTTAAATTCTTTTCAGGTGAAAAATTACGACAATTTTGTGCTCATGGCAGATTTCAAAGGGTGACTTGAAGCAGAAAATCTTTAAGAGACCCTTGCATTGCCAGAATTTCTTCTCAGGCTGAGATACATAAAATATTCAGTAACCGGGACTGTGGAAGGACTGAAGAAGAGCCCCCAGGGCCTGGAAAAAGGCTGCTTCTTAGGATCGTTGTCAGGGTCCTATGGAGACAGGCCCCAGACGCTACGGACATGGCTGGCTGGCGTGAGCAGCAGCTCTGCGAATCTGCGGGATCAGGTAGGTGTCCAGCTCCTGGCACTGGTAGAGGGCCACACTGTCCAACACCCACTCTCGGGTCACCACAAGTGCCTCACACATCTGCCCAATTGCTGGGGACAGAGAACACAAGCAGAAATTAGTGTCACTGCACTTTTTCCCAGACCAGACTCTTGTCAGTCTACTCCGGGACCTGGCTGTATGAGTTCACAGCGTCACTCAGGTTGGTGCAAAACTGCTGATCGTAAGTAATGCTTCAGGACACAGGACCTCATTCAGAAGCCTGAGGAATGACTGCTGGTGAAAGCCTACAGCCTCTGGCAACTTTACTAACATGAACTCCAATATGTTAAAGGAAAAGTCACCCAGGGGCGCCTGGGTGGCGCAGATGGTTGAGTGACCAACTCTTGGTTTCAGCTCAGGTCATGATCTCAGGGTTCTGAGATCCAGCCCAGCGGAGTCTGTTGGAGATTATCTCACTCTCCCTCTGCCCCTCCCCCTGCTCTCTCTCTTTCAAATAAAAATAAAATCTTAAAAAAAAAAAAAAAAAAAAAAGGAAAAGTCACCAGAGAGCACAAAACAGCACTGCAATTTAATGATTTTGCAACCTCTTAGGTGAGAAAGCAAAACAGTATGACGAGCATGATCACATGTGTGTAAAATACATGCATGTACATATATACACACATATGCCTGGGACAATGTCACCTTCACCATCTCTAAGTGGTGGGATTACTGGGATTATTTTATTGTGTTTGTGCTCATTTATATTTTATGTGATGAACATTAATTAATATCTAACCCCCACCAATGGAAATAGCTCACGTATTACTTATTTATAATGCAAAATGAGCAAACCACAAGAAGTTTTAAAAGGACATTTTAGCCATTCCCTCCTTCCTTCCTTCCTTCAAATATTCACTGAGCACCTAGAAGGTCCTAAGAACTGTGTTTTTTGTTTTTGTTTCTTCTTAAAGATTTTTATTTATTTGACAAAGAGAGACACAGCGAGAGAGGGAACACAAACAGGGGGAGTGGGAGAGGGAGATGCAGGCTTCCCGCCGAGCAGGGAGCCCGATGCAGGGCTCGATCCCAGGACCCGGGGATCATGACCTGAGCTGAAGGCAGACGCTTAACGACTGAGCCACCCAGGCGCCCCAGTCCTAAGAACTGTGCTAATCAAACACTGGGTGATCTGTGGTGAAGCAAACTCATCACACAGGACCCTGTATGTCACAGGCACATGCCCACGGCCTTCTGGAGCCCCACACGGGCGCACCATTACTCCAGTTGACTGAACGGGACATTTAGATCTCAAATCGCCACAGTCACCTGCATACTTCATTTGGGCCCTGCCACCCATCCTCCTCTGGACAAAGGCTTACAGCGAGACTTACCATGGAAGCCACTGTCGTCCGCCCAGGCGTCCGGCTGCACGACCACCACTGGGTGAGTACCCTGCATCCCGGGAAGGAAACAGCATGGAGGGTATCAGAGCTGGACTTCTCTGCAAGTCACTTCACCGCTTCTTGGTGGTGCGCTGAAGCGGACTACTTTAGGCGCAACCACAGAGGGGAGGGGTAAGCGCACGGGGCAAAAAGGAAGTGCTGGAGGGAGAGCCTTCGTAGTGAATGAAATACTTAGAGAACTCCAGTCCTTCTAGATCCACCACACATGGGCGTTTTCTGGCACTGGCACACGATCAGGGAAGGCTCGGGCGAAGAGAGGCTTCTGAGGCCCACTGGCAGGGTTCCCAGGGACCGATGGGGGCCAGCCCTGCTCAGTCACAGGGCAGATTTTGTGCAGTCCCCCTCTGACAGGGCATCAAACACTCACCTTGCTGAGAGTGAATGACGAAGGCTCCCTCACCACAGAAGCCCCACAGAGGTGCACCATCCACTCTAGCTGATCTAAATAGCACAGAGAGACCTAGAATCACCACCGTGCCCTACACACTTAACCTGGGCGCTCTACCCCACGCTCCCCTGGATGAACGCTTACAGCAAGACTTCGAACTGGGAGAGTGTCCATCTCTGCTCCAAAAGGACAGAGAGGCCTTGAACGAGAATCGATACCAGGTATGCATTCTAAGTCAGTTTGCCACCGATACGTTACCCCGGGCATCGGTCCCCAGAAGGCCCCTTGGTAGATAAGGTTTGATAGTCTCTCAAATAAAACAAGATCCAATTTCCCTTAATTTGCTAAATTGCCGGCTAAGGCGCTGTGAAAAAATACCCACTTGCCTTCCCTCCCTCCCTGCCTAATTCTGTGTTGGTAATTGATAATCACGGCCACTGAGGGCACCATCCTGGGTGGTAATTACTGCAAATGTCAAGAGACAGGAAGATAATTCAGTCAGTCAAAAAAATACACATCATCCTGAACGGAGACTCAGTACATCGGGGGGAAGGGCTCCACGCTGAGCTGGAATCGACCTCTCGGGGGAATAGAAATCAAAAGGGACTGTAGCGGTGTTCCACCTGCACCCGGAAAATCAGAACAGACCAATGAATGGCTCCTGGGCCTCTTTGGGTGCTCTTTTCTCATCAGTCCATTTCTGGGGATAACGGAGGTGGCTCCTGTTTGTCTAAATGAACAGAGGTCAACTGACTCATCTCCAAAATGATACCTGCTAGAGACCTGGTCTTCATACACCAAAGAACAAAAACACTGAGAAATCCCCAAGTGGCACTTGGAAATTTCATAAAAATCCGATCAATAACCAATAAAGAAGACAGAAGCAAAATTACTCTGCCGGGCTCTCTTGCTGCCACTCATCGGTCCCCGCCAGATGCCAAGGCCATCTTTTAAGGAACAAGAGAACCTGGTCCCTGGAGAGGAAGTGGGCACAGAAGCAAAGGTGGGTGGACTTTGCTTTGAAAAGAACAAACCAAATCTGTACACAAGCCAGGGCCTCTGTGCCACACAGCTCCGGGGTGGAGCCCCACAGCACTGCTGAACATAACATCACATGCAATGTCCGAGTTAATTAGAAAATGTTCACCCAGAGCCCTTCCCTGCCTGCTCTGGGCCTGTGTGGGGCCCAGGCCCACAGGGCTTAGTAGCTGCCGTGTTTGTTTCTCAGTATCAAATGAAGACGATTTCGGAGGAGCAGAATTCTTTCTTAGCATTTACAAACCTGAAAGGTATCTTCTCCCCACCTCCTTCTTTCCCTCCTTTCGCAAACCAAAGGGCCGTAAGGGCACCTCTAGTCCGTCTGAGCACAGAACGCTGCATCCTAGAAGCTAACTTTTCACGGCCTTCAAGCTCTTGAGAAGGGGCGCAGGGCTGGTTTTTGGACAGAGGGTAACATTTAGGTGCGGTTTTGTCCGACAGATGGTAGAGAAACAGAATACGCTCTAGAGGACTTCGCCAATCTGAGGAAGCCCCTTAAAACGGTCTCTCCTGTAACACTCCACCAGGGAAGGGAAAGGCTGGTGCCGGACTGTGTGCTTCTCCCAATCTCTTACCTGTGGGCATGTTGGTAAAGGGCCCATAGCAACAGACTTCTAGGCCCCTGAAGATCTGGGAGAAGCGTGGGACAGAGGGATGGAGAGAGAGAAACACTAATTATAAATGAGTATGCATTTTATAAAAAACAATACAAACAGACTCTCCAAAACGAAGGACTTTCTTTTTTCTTTACCACCTGATCATTTCTGCCGCTTCCCAGAGACCATGAGTCCCATGCCCGAACACTGACAGATTTTAGAAGACTTCTAAAAAAAAGCGTGTGTGTAGTGCACCCACGCTACAGCCAGTCTTTGGTAGTCAGAGGCTCAGCATCCCGCTCTGCCACCAGTCAGGCCCAGGCTCCTTCCTGGTGACTTCACTTCTTGTTGAGACAAAAGAAAAACGAGCCCTCTTTATAGTTAAGAAAACGCTTGGATGGCAAGAAATTCAACCTGTAAGCTGCAGTTTGTTTTTCCAGACTTGGTACATCAAGGCTAACCAGCACCCTAACTGGCAGAGAAGTCTATGTCGATTTTACGTGCTCCTTTCGTCCTCTGACTTTCTTCTGGCCTCGGACCATCTGTTCCTACCTTCACACTGCTCTGAGAATGGCCACTGTTCCTTCCGGCAACCGAAACGGTTTTTCTTTTCTCTTTCTTTTTATTTTAAGATTTTATTTATTTGAGGGGCACCTGGGTGGCTCAGTCGTTAAGCATCTGCCTTTGGCTCAGAGCGTGATCCCGGAGTCCTGGGATCAAGCCCCGCATCAGGCTCCTCCGCTGAGAGCCTGCTTCTTCCTCTCCCACTCCCCCTGCTTGTGTTCCCTCTCTCGCTGGTCTCTATCTCTGTCAAATAAATAAATAAAATCTTAAAAAAAAAAAAAGATTTTATTTATTTGAGAGAGAGAGAGCACAGGAGGGGAGGGAGGGCAGAGGGAGAGGAAGAAGCAGACTCCCTGCTGAGCAGAGAGCCCGATGTGGGCTCGATCCCAGGACCCAGGGATCACGACCTCAGCTGAAGGCAGACGTTTAATCGACTGAGCCACCCAGGTGCCCCCAAAACCGTTTCTTTATCTACAAGTTAATCTAATCTGGAAGTCAAGTCTGGCTCTGCCTCTCCTCATGGAGCTGACCTGCCTGCCTGCTTTCCGGGAGACACAGATTATCCTGCACCCCCGACACGCCTCTTCCACTTACATACAGTGCTCGCTAGCACCGTCCACAAGAACTTTCTGAGGTCGCCTGGCTGGCTCAGTCGGTGGAGCATGTGACTCTTGATCTCGGGGTCATGGGTTTGAGCCCCACGTTGGGTGTAGAGATTACTTAAATAAGGAAATAAACTTTAAAAAACAAAAGAACTTGCTATGATGATGGAAATGTTCTATATTTGTGTTAATAAGGTGGCCACAAGTCACATGTAGCTACCAAGCTCTTGAAATGTGGTTACGGTGAGTGAGGAACTAAACTTCATATTTTATTTAATTTAGTTATCTAGAATTTCAACAGCCTCGTGTGGCTCATGTGACAGGCGGATTCTTACACATACACTGGCACAGGTTCTTAGGCAAGCACTAGGGTATCATTTATTTTTTATTTATTTTTTCAAAGATTTACTTATTTATTTGAGAGAGAGAGAGTGCGCACTGCGCAAGCACCAGTGGGGGGAGGGGCAGAGGGAGAGAAAACCTCTCAAGCAGACTCCCCGCTGAGTGCAGAGCCCAACGTGGGGCTTGATCCCACAACCCATGAGAGCACGACCTGAGCTGGAGGTTTAAACGACCGAACCACCCGGGCGCCCCGCTAGGTTAATCATTTAGAAGAAATGTGAAGCTGTGTCAGTTGGCTGGATGGGTATCATTTGGGTAACCATCCTTCTCTTGACCCTCTTTCTCCCCATTCCACAAAAAAGGAACCTGCCTAGGCCTGGAACTCACCTCCTTTCAAATAAGAGAAACCAGGGTACAGAAAAATCAGGAGCTAAAAACTCACGAAGGCCTTCAGGAAATGAGCCTCTCCACTCTCATCTCAGCTAGAGCCACAGGAATAAGAAACAGCAGCAGGTCGGGGTGCCTGGGGGGCTAAGTTGGTAAAGCGTCTACCTTCAGCTCAGGTTGTGGTCCCAGGGTCCTGGGATCGAAACCCGCATCAGGCTCCCTGCTTGGCGGGGAGCCTGCTTCTGCCTCTCCTCCCCTTTCCTGCTCTCTCTCGCTATCTCTCTCTCTTTCTCAAATAAGTAAAGTCTTTAAACAAAACAAAACATAACAACAAAAAGAGGAGCAGGACAAGTCTGTTTCTGTTGTGACAGCGTCCGCATATGCCACTCTTAGGATCTGTATGAAGAAACGGCATCCCAACCAGCTGACAGGACCTCGCTGCTCGTAATGTTGAAAGCTCTCCCCAGGCGGCTGGCTGGAGCCAAATGGTGCCGTGAAAAGGACAAAAGATTAGGAATTTTTATATCCAAGCTGACACTCACTGATGAGGATGTCTAGTTATGAGATAAGAAATTTGAAGTTTCGGCTCTACAGACACATTCCTCTCCCACAGGAAAACACTATGGCGACATTTAGTATCTTCAGAATGTCACTACTGTGCCCAGGCACCTTCCATCATTGCCATCCCCAAATCAGGAAAAATCCCCAAACGCTGGAATTTCCTTTGAAGGAGGAAGAATCTGGTGCTAATTCTGCCTTGCACGCAGGGAAATACAAACAAATGACTGGCTCCCACAGAACTCCCCTGGGGTGAAGGCAGAAGCAGAGACAGCGCCAGCAGCTTTTCTTGGCATCTGGAAGTTCCTTGATAGGCTCAGAGGGTGGGGGTGGGCTGACCCCAAGGGTTCAGAGCCCTGCCCAAGCAGTTTTCTCTAGAAAATCACCTCTGCTGGTTCTTGCTCAAGTTCTATAAAGGGACAGACGGTGCTCCGTATGGGACTGTTTGGAAAGGCCCAGTGATGCACATTTAAAAAAAGGAAGAAACACAGACTAGGCACGTAAGCACTCGGTCAGTGAGCTGAGAGAGCAGCCAGCTCAGGCCCGACAGGCAAGTGTGAAATCTTGCCCGGACTTCTCCCTGAGAGGGTGACATCGCTTTGGCTCCATCATCTGCTACAGTACGACCTGGGGAAAATCAAGGAGTCTTTCTGGGCCTCCAGTCGTTCATTTGTAAAGTTGTTAGGATAATCTATTTTTTTTCCTCTGTGAAATCTTCTATACCTTTCCAAGAAACTGCGGTATTTTTTTAAAGATTTTTTAATTAAAGTTTTTATTTATTTAAGTAATCTCTACACCCAACATGGGGCTCTAACTCACAACCCCAAGATAAAGAGTCGTATGCTCTTCTGAATGAGCCAACCAGATGCCCCTAGTATTAAGATTTTTTTCCCCAGTAATCTACACCTGATGTGGGGCTCAAACCTACAACCCTGAGATCAAGAGTTGCATGCTCCACTGACTGAGCCAGCCACATGTCCCAAGAAGCTAGGATATTGTTAAGAGCTCGGATTCTGGAACTTGACTACATGTGTTCAACTAATCATGGGTTTCCAACTGGCTGTGTGAGCTTGGGCAATTCACTCAACTTCTCTGAGCTTTCATTTTCTCATCTATAAAATAGGTATAATTGGGGGCACCTGGGCGACTCAGTGGGTTAAGTGTCTGACTTCAGCTCAGGTCATGATCTCAGAATCCTGGAATCAAGCCCTGTGTCAGGCTTCTGGCTCAGCGGGGAGTCAGCTTCTCCCTCTCCCTCTGCACCTACCCCTTCTCATGCTCTCTCTCTCAAATAAACAAAATCTTAAAACAAAATAGGTATAATTATAGTACACACCTCATAGGGCTGCTGTAAAAAAAATTTTTTTTTTTTTAAAGATTTTTTATTTATTTATTTGACAGAGATAGAGACAGCCAGTGAGAGAGAGAACACAAGCAGGGGGAGTGGGAGAGGAAGAAGCAGGCTCATAGTAGAAGAGCCTGATGTGGGGCTCGATCCCACAACACCGGGATCACACCCTGAGCCGAAGGCAGACGCTTAACCGCTGTGCCACCCAGGCGCCCCTGTAAAAAATTTTTTAAAAAGATTTTACTAATTTGTGGGGTGCCTGGGCGGCTTAGTTAAGCGTCTGCCTTCGGCTCAGGTCATGATCCCAGGGTTCTGGGATAGAGCCCCATGTTGGGCTCTCTGCTCAGTGGGGATCCTGCTTCTCCCTCTCCCTCCACCTGCCGCTCCCCCTGCTTGTGCTCACTCGCTCTCTCAGTCAAGTAAATAAATAAATAAATATTTAAAAACAAAGATTTTATTTATTTGAGAGAGATACAGCATGAGGGAGTGGGGAGAGGCAGAGGGAGAGAGAGAGGTAGACTCCCCACTGAGCAAGGAGCCCGACATGGGGCTTGATCCCAGGACTCTGAGATCATGACCTGAGCCAAGGTAGATGCTTAATGACTGAGCCACCCAGGCACCCCGGGCTCCTGTAAAATTATTAGTTAACTTGATTGTGTGTTCAGAGCAGACCCTAGCATACAGTATACATTATGAAGATGTTAGCTGTCGATTTATCAATCACTTTCTCTTCTTGCAGCAATGTCCACTTTGCTCAATGTGTCTCATCCCCCTTGCAGCAATGTCCACACTTCTCTACAGAAAGACACCACGGTGAAGTGGAAACAGGAAAGGCCTTAGCTTCACATCTGTTTCAAATCCCAGCTCTGCCACTTACCAGCTGAGGTTTGAACCCCAGACTGGAGTCCAAAGTACATAGCTTCCCTACACCTCTAAGTTCCTGCATTCATAGCATGGAGAGAATACTTATTTACCTTGCTGGGCTAGGAGAACTGAAAAAGAACCTAGGGGTGCCTGGGTGGTGTGGTCAGTTAAGCGCCTGACACTTAGTTTTGGCTCAGGTTATGATCTCAGGGTCGTGGGACTGAGCCCCAGTGTTGGGCTCCAGGCTCAGTGCAGTCTGCTTGAGATTCTCTCTCCCTCTCCCTCTGCCCTCCTGCTCATGCGCTCTCTTTCTAAAACAAACAAATAAATCTTCTTTAAAAATTAAAAAAGGGGTGCCTGCAGCGGTTAAGCGTCTGCCTTCGGCTCAGGGCGTGATCCCAGCGTTATGGGATCGAGCCCCACATCAGGCTCCTCCGCTGGGAGCCTGCTTCTTCCTCTCCCACTCTCCCTGCTTGTGTTCCCTCTCTTGCTGGCTGTCTCTATCTCTGTCGAATAAATAAATAAAATCTTTAAAAAAATAATAATAATAAAATAAAAAATAAAAAAGGGGTGCCTGGGTGGCTCAGTCAGTTAAGTATCTGTCTTTGGCTCAGGTCACGATCTCCGAGTCCTGGGATGGAGCCCCGAGTTGGGCTCCCTGCTTGGCAGGGGGTCTGCTTCTCCCTCTGCCCCTCCCCCTGCTTGTGCTCTGTCTCTCAAATAAACGGTAAAACAAACAAAGAAACAAACAACAAATAAATAAATAAGAACCTCTATGGAAGCACCCAGCTAGTGCTCTAGCAGTGACGATGCAATGCCCCTTACAGGTGCATGAGACCATCTCCACGGGGGGACTGGAATGCAGCGTGGTGGGTGCCATGTCAACATGGCAGAGTGGGCCTTTACCTTTCTGTCCCGGGATTCTCTTGCTCGCTTCGGACCTTGGTGGTTTCTTCCATTCACAACATCTCCTCTGACTTCAAAATCATGCTGGAAGAAACCCAAAGCAAACCACAGGGATCAGAGAAAGAGAAGCCTCCTTCAATGGAAGTAGAGTATATACATCGTATTAAGGAATTCAGTACTGCCAGGCAGAATTTTGACAACCTCGCCCCTGCCCCCAAAAAATCATTCTTTCTGGTGGATTGAATGAAATGACCAGCATCTCAGCTGCTGAAATCAATTCGCTGAAGCAAATCTTTGTGGGTAGAAATGAACAATTGGCTTTTCACCTCATCGGGACTTAATGTTTTTTAATTTTCAACATCTGTCTCTTCTCAAAACATTCAGTTAGCACTGAGATTAAACTGTTAATACTGTGCTGTTATAAAGGAAACTGGAGAATTCCTGATCTCTTAAATCAATTGCGTATTACCATCTAAAGAAATAAGGGCTTCTCAGATTTCCATCGAGAGATTTACAGCTAATGAGACCAAAATGATAAAATATACATTAACACACTAAAGAAAGCACTTTTTCAAAATCACTGGTTCTGAATGGTCAAGGATGAGGAAATAAAGAATAATGGGACTGCGGAGGTTAGAGCTTTTGGGCGAATTCTGGGAAAGAATGCTTAGGAATAATTCTGACCGAAACTCGATTATAGGGAAGACAGCCGTGAACATCACCATAGGCTGTTATTAAAGAACACTTAACATTTCATAGACACTTGAGTGAGAAAAGTCTAGCGCTAAAAATGTCACCTATTTGAAGCTGACCCTCAAATTCCTTGTCCTGATTGCACCCCCGTGCCTACTTAAGCTCTCTACCTGGAAGTCTACTATAAATCCCCAAACTCACACATCTAAAACAGAGCTCTTGACTTTGCTCCTGCCTCCCGTTCTGCCCCCTCTCAGGATGCTTCTCCTGGGTCTTCCTTATCTGATTTACTATTACTAACATCCACTCTATTGTTCAGGCCCAAAACCTAAGCCTTAGCCCCTCAATGCCTCCCTTTACCTCATCCTCCAAATTTAACCCTTTAGCAGGTCCTATCTCCAAACATAACTCAAACCAACCTCTTCTTACCATCTCCATGCCACCCATTACCCTGCAAATAGAATTCAAATTCCTTACCACAACTTCCACCAAATCCTACCTGATCTAGCCCTTGTCCATGACCTTCTCCAACCCCTGGTCCAACCACTGCTCCCTACATATAATTCCCCAACTGCTGCTCTCCAGCTATACTGGCCTATTTTTCTTTAATTAATAAACCAAACTCATTCCTACCGCAAGACATTTATGCTTGCTGTTCTTCTGCCTGTTAACATTTGTTCCCTACATTTTCCCAGGCCAATTCTTGGTTTTTTAGGTCTCAGCTCAAGCTTTTCAGAAAGCCTTCCCTGGTGTCCCTAGGTAATCAACCTCCTCAGTCAGTTGCTAGTCTGTTCTGTATAGTTCTCCACGGTAAGTAAGTATGTATGTATGTATGTATTTATTTTTAATTATCCGGCTACTATCATTCTTTTTTTTTTTTTTTTAAGTTTTTATTCCATAGTATTTATTGGTTTTGTTTGTTTGGTTTTTTAAAGTAGGCTCTACGCCCAGTGTGGAGCTCAACACGGGGCTTGAACTTACAACCCTGAGATCAAAACCTGAGCTGAGATCAAGAGTCAGACGCTTAACTAACTGAGCCACCTGGGTTCCCCTTTTATTGGTATTTTAAATGCATCTTTATTTATTGTATGTCTTCCCTCAATAGAACAGGAATCCCAGCAGAGCACGGACCCACCAGTCTCATCTGCAGCTGTATTCCTGTTCCCCAAGAGCAGGATTATATTAGGTCACGGAATCAAAGTTAAAACCAACAAAAACGTCATTTGATTAATTATGAATATGCTGAATAGAGCATAGTAGTTTAAAACTGCTTTTGCTAATTTTATTTTGCCTGATCTGTTGTCACTGGCAGCTCTTAGATGGCTCTGTTCTAAAATTATTCCTCCTCCTACGCTGTCTTATTTACCTCACTGTTCTCAGGATCGTAAAAGTAACATCTCTTTAAAGGCCTCTGAGTTTTAAGCACATACATTTGCATATTAATACGAAGGGTTTTCCTTAGAAGACTGTGGACAACGAGTTTTCTACAAAGGTCGATGCACGTGAGATCAGGTGGGCCTGTTTCTCAGGCTTACGAATCTTTTCTTTCCGCTTTATAAATTCCTTTTCCTCCCTCTGAGGAAAGGATTGTTTCTACTGAAACTTGAACAAATGAGTGAGAACACAGAATTTCCTGCGTTGCTCTGTGCAATTCTTGATGATTCACATCGTCAGGGAAAGTCTTTGGAAAGCAGTACAAGCAAGGAAGCAGAGAAGTGTTCAGTGATTCTGTGACTCAGCGGCACCAAGTCTTTTTGATTCGTTTGTAACATCGAGTACGTACCTCATCTAGTATCTTTCTTTCTTTAATAGACTGGGTCACCCCTAAAGAGATGACAGAAAAGACAGGTCACACAAAGGCAGAAGAAGGTGCTCTTTTCATGGAGGTGGACGGGGAAGCGATTCGGGTAACAGCGCAGACGGCAGAACACTGAGTAGAGGTCCTCTCTCTATAAGGCCACAGCTCCCTAATAGATTTTCTTCTGGAGACACAGTGCTGGCTTAATTTAAACATTATAAAAGTGCCTGCTGCACATGGATTTCTGCCTGGTATTAAATAAATCCTCAGTTATGTGCTAACTTTGCTAGGAGCAGATTAGGTCCTATTAGTTATAAAAAGAAATCCATTTCCCCCAACATCACCAGCTTATTTGAACAAAGAGATATGCATTCAAGATAAAGCTAGTTGAGTGTTACCATTAAAGACCTTTTGGTAATTCAGATTCAGCATCAGCAGAAACCTTAGGTGTTAAAAAATGTTAGGTGTAAAAATGCAATTCTGAGGTGTTAAAGGGAGGAGGGGAGACATTATATTGTACTTACAGAAATAGCTAACTACCCATTTTCCTCCTGCGATACCCAGAAAATATTTCAGTGTCCGTTCGCACACAAACTCAGCATCTGCAGGATGAAAAACATCCAAAGGATTAGAAGCTGAAAACAAAAATCAGGAAGTTCTGCTGTAAGAAGTTAAAGTGCCCCCAGTTCCTTATGCCACTTGAGATCAATCCGGATTGATGATTCCAACAGCCCTGGTGATAGACTCAGAGGCTGGAAGCATCTCTAATTATAACCAGGAAGTGTGCATCTTTGGAAGCCCGGAAGAGGCTGACACGAGGTTAACACCAAAGGAAAGGTCTGCTCTATCTTCTAGGAGCTCAAGATGTCTGTCACTGTGTTCAAGAAATTCCCCGAGTCAGTAGTACCGGAAGGTCTATGTCACTGGACGGCAAAATGTGAAAGGACACGAGTACGTGAAATCCTGAATCTGAAATGTCCACGTAAGTGATAAAGTTTCACCCCAGAACGTCTGCTGGGGAGTCCTAACTCCTTAATTCCTAATTTCTCTGAGAGGGCCAGGCAAAGAGACTATTTTCACAGCTTTTCTCTTTTCTATGTATTTCAGAAAGCAGTAGCTGAAGAATCAGTTCTGTTTTTTCGTAGCGTTTCAAAGGCCCCCTTTGTTTTTGTTTTTTTTTTTTAAAGATTTTATTTATTTATTTGACAGAGATAGAGACAGCCAGCGGGAGAGGAAACACAAGCAGGGGGAGTGGGAGAGGAAGAAGCAGGCTCATAGCGGAAGAGCCTGATGTGGGGCTCGATCCCAGAACGCCGGGATCACGCCCTGAGCCGAAGGCAGACGCTTAACCGCTGTGCCACCCAGGTGCCCCTCAAAGGCCCCCTTTGAAGAACTAAGCAAAATGAGGAAAGAACACTTAGTTTTAAACAGGAGAAATTGATTTAACTAAATCTTAAACACAGTAGGCCATCTGCCAGTGGAAGCAATAGCCATTTTTCTCTCCCAGAATTCTTCACGAGTTAAAAAAAAAACTTTTTTCTTTCTTCAATTTTTAAAGCTTTTTAAACTGTTGTAAAAGTTGATTCAGTAATAGACTTTAAACTCAGAATTCTATTTTAGTTCATTTTTAGTTTAAAAGTAGCCAATGTTGTATTGCCTTTGTTTAAAGACTGAACAACTTTAATTTGCATTTTAAAGTTTTCTTTTCACCTTTCAGCAGCTTTGCTCCCAAACTACAGCTTCAGATACATTAAACTTTAATGACATTCATCTCTAAAACAGTACTTAGTTCAAAGTACCTTCTCCTGGCACCTGATTCCTGTGAGCCTTATCCTCTGACCCTGTTGTACAGTCTTTGCACCTCAGAAACCGAAGATCTTAGAGGTTTCGAAGGCACTGTGTCCCTGCCCAGGAGTGCAGACCCTACGCTCAAGCGCCAGCAGCTACACGACAGAAACATCCTGGAGAGAACCACTGTACTTCCGGAGAGTCACTTTCACTCGAAAGGTTTTCAGACTTGAACTACAGTCTTCATCTTCTGTGTGCCGCACGCACTGCTCTTTGCTTTCTGGGGCCCAACAAGGGAGTCCACCTCCTCTTCCAGAAAGCAGCTCTTCAAATACTGAAGACAGTCGACTCGTTAACTTCAGTCTTTTCATTCCTTCCTCCGTTCTTCAAATGACGCTGCTATGAATGCCTGTCCCCCATCCTCGTCATCCACGTCTGGATAAACACTCTAGTTTAAGTTTGTCACTGCCCAGCCTCAGAAGAAAGCACGCTGCTCAAAGCAGAGCACGTCGTCTTCCGGGCAGTCGCTCCCGCAGACGATACAGCCGGGGGGGTCAGAGTCTACACTTCGCTTGCTCTGGACACTAGGCTTATATTCATAAGGCCCAATTTCAAATGAGCTTTTTCAGCAGCCCTGAGATGTTTGCTTAGATTTAAGCTAAAAGCCTCTGGGGTCTCCGTGATCATACAAGCCATAATTAAGATTGAAAAAGAGGAAGGTGTAGGACAAATGAATTTTCCCCTTCTCTTTTTCCTGGTTCATATGCTAGGCCACCTCAGAGCGGACAGTGGACTTGCTTCCTGAAAAACTGTCAACCACACTCAATCCAGGTGTGCGAGTGGAGCTAGGACACGGAGTGGACATGGAGCTGGCGTTTCCAACCGCCCAGATTTTGAGCACGAAGTCGCTTCATTCCCCTCTTTGCCCCATGTGTTCCTCCAGGACTTGGGCTCTGCCTTATCAGACAGCCCTTCACACAGTGTGGTCTAGGCAGGATGGACTAGAAGTGGCTCACCGTTCTGGCTCACTACTCTCCAAATCTTAACCCAAACAAAAGGGGGTCAGGACATAGCCAAACTATTATTTTTCTTTCATAAATAACTGATCGACTGCTGGAAGATTGTCATCCATGCTTTGCTTAACAAACTCTCCCATTTCTTCATGTAGTTTTATGCAACAGATGCAACATGCTCTATCAGGCTCTTGGTATACCTGTTTTCATGATGACATGAGTAGTCTCTTCAGAAATTTGATTCGTTAAAGCGATGTGGTGTTTTTTGGCAAACTTCTCCACAAGCATCTGAAATCAAATGAAATATTACATTATAATAAATTACCTCTAGTACACAGCTTAGACTGTTGGTTACCCCAGCTTTGACTCTCCATTTTCCTCACAAAAGGTACATCCCTTTTATTCAAATGAGCCTGAAGGACCAAAATAAATAGTAATTTAATAAAAATTATGTAGAAATCAGAGGAAAGCATTCTAAAATAGTCTGTGCTTACAGACACGGAATTACAACCCAGGATTCAAAATAATAATTTTTCCCTTTAATAGCAGATATCATTTGATTCCCTAAAACAGTTTCTTTGCAGAGTGATACTCGACTATAATTTAGATTTATCAGCCTACACTCTAGAAGCCAAGAGGTAACCAGCCTATTCAGAAAGGTATGCCACAGATATGGATGTGGCTGAAAAACACGGTTCAACCCTCTGATAGTTACAAAACATTCAAGTCAAGACGCTTCTAAAGGTCAGTGCGGAAACTATCAATTCCTCTTAAGGATGAGGATTGGAGGAGACTCAGATGCTTCCCAAAAGAAAGCTACAGCCTTCTAGCTATAATCTATCAGCCAAATAAAAATCAATAGGCAGTAAAAGGGATTAACCAGATCCATTATGGACACAGCTGACATCATCAGTAGCTACTGTTTGGTAAACAACTTTGCTTCCCAAGGGCCATCATGTACTGGTCATGGCCACCCATGCCAATATTTCTGCGCTGTACAATACTGCCGCGGAGAGCAGGCATCTTTCTTTCAAGCTGCCTTGCTCCCTACTGCCACAGGGCACTGCAAAAGGGAGGCTAGAGAAGCTAATGACATCCTCCCCCTTTTGCCACTGCCCTCTGCCAGGATCATTAGCAATTCTGAACTGATTAATTGCTGAAATCCCAGCCTTGAAACAGTGTTCAGTTAGAAGAGCAACTGCTGAAAAGATCATCTTAATATGGGCTTTGGAATTAATCATGTGTACTACAGTCAGCAGCTTTCATAATAAATTTACCACACTTCAGCAACTCTGAATGGAGCCTAAAAGTTTTCTTCTGGGCTTGCCTAAAGACAACACGTACCCAAGTCACTTACAGTCTAATCTGCAGCTCTGAGTTGTCCACAGCAAGAAAAGATTAGATCATTTTAGCCTCTCGGAAAAGCTGAACTCACAAAACAAAGGAAAGGGGAATGCTAATTTTCAATGAATAAATGGGAATTCTAGATGTACAGGGAAATGATCAAGAGCAGTAGAAGCAGACAAAGGTATGAATTTTCAGAACAGACAGCTGATCTGGACGCATGGTTGTGAGATGGGAATTCTAGCATTATTGATGAGAATTTATTCACTGTATCTACTAGGGCAGACACAGGTTACTCTCTGCCCTTTTAGCAGTGGGATACATTTGGCCCCTGAGCCACTACCTATAGAGAGGAGAAATGGTTCTAGGAAGGATATATTAAGAAAGGCTTAAAGGAAGCCTAGGAAGGATATATTAAGAAAGATACTTAAGAATGACTGGGTCATCTCTCGGTGTGCAATAAATGGCACCCACTATTGCATCCATTTGATACGCTGGTGTGTTATCTTACGATTTTAAAGAAATATTCATTCAACTTACTTTATTATGAAAGGATACCAATGGTGATTAACTACCCTGGGAGGTCAATTTCCTATGATGTCTGAAATCTACACTCTGCCCAAGCAGAAACAAAATTTCAGTGGTCTTAATATTTTAATGGATATTTTTCTACAATGTGAAACAAATCCTATTTCTGGTACCAGGGGCTCAAGGACATGTCAAATCCTAATAGGGAAGGGGTGCTGTAGGGCAGAAATGATAGAGCAGGCTATTGAATAACTGGGTTACAAGCCAGGATAAAGACAAACACTGGAGAAATGCCACTATCTGGCCATTTGCTTGGGACCACTTTGGATTTAGTTAATTATGCTCGTAAGCACACAGACATAAACCAAGGTGTTTCCTCTGGGGATTAAAACTATACTTACTTGCTTTTTCAGAAAAAAAGTTAAAATTAAAAAGCTCTGTATTATACCCAAAGCTATAACCTTTCTGTTAATGTTTAATAATTATTTTAAGTAAATATATACAGAATAGTCCATGCTACAGCTTTATCTAGGTCCCAATCTTCAGAAATTAACAATGGAGGGGCGCCTGGGTGGCACAGCGGTTAAGTGTCTGCCTTCGGCTCAGGGCGTGATCCCGGCGTTGTGGGATCGAGCCCCACCTCAGGCTCCTCCGCTATGAGCCTGCTTCTTCCTCTCCCACTCCCCCTGCTTGTGTTCCCTCTCTCGCTGGCTGTCTCTATCTCTGTCGAATAAATAAATAAAATCTTAAAAAAAAAAAAGAAATAAATTAACAATGGAAATTAGATTACATATAATCATTCTTGGTTCCTAGATTTCTCCCTATAGGTTATTCATTGCTAGTACCTACTTAAAACTAGTTGTAATTTGTTAAGAAATCTCAGTTGTTAGGGAGATACATAAATACACTCACAAATTCTTTTGGGGTTAAGCCTGATGCCACCATAGATATTGTTCTGTTGATTCTTTTTACTGAAGATATAACTTCTGGCTTCTCCCTGCCCACAGTGTCTTCCCTCTTATTATACCCAGCAGTATTAGCAACATCGACAGCAGCTGTACTCTTGGCTGATTCTTCAACTTGAAATTGGGGTAATTTCAAAGCAGAGGTTGAAGTTGGCATGCTGCTAACATGAGCTGGCTCTGGGGCTCTGTCTGCAGAGGGGTCAGACTCAGGGTCATCAGAGAAGAGGCTGATTCCAGACTCGAGGTAAGGGGTTCCCTCTGAAAGGCACAGGGGAAGAAGTTAGCCCAGACGACGATGAATCTTGAATTACAAATACTATTCATCATGATTCTATATTTTAAAAATAAAAGTTTAAGCCAACTGACTAAAGAAATATAGCAGCATTTTATTGCTAATGACAGGAATACAAGTAACTTTAAATATTCTTTTCGAAGTTTTTATTACCTATATTCTCCAACTGTTTAACAATGACCGTAAAGAACAAGGTACTTTTGTAAGGAAGGAGAACAATTTTGAAAAATTAGACAAATACTTGATTTTTCTTTATCCATGATGATATCATTGTCTTTTTGACTTAATAAATCATCAGATATCATTACCAAATTAAAAATAGAAGACCATTCCTGAAACACTTCAGAGAACGTCACTCCATCAGGAAGTAAGCATAGCCAAAGAGAAAGCATGAGATCCCTAAAATGACCTTAAAGAACATGGCCAAATACGACATTTAGTGCCAAAGAGCACCTCTTATGATAATGTGTTTTTGAGGACTAATTTAAAACTTTCTTTACTGATTGAAACTTTGATTTATAAGCCATAAAACACACCATTCATTTAAAGTGATTTATAAGGCATAAAATGCATAGTCATTTATATTCATTAATTCATAGAATAAGAGCTTACTTTGGAGATTTGACTCATTTTTCAATAAAGGACAGGCTGAAAACTTTATCCTAGGGCCCTAGAATTCTTTATTTTTTACTTTTTTTTTTTAAGTAATCTCTATGCCTAATGTAGGGCTCAAACTCATGACCCCAAGATCAAGAGTTGCACCCTCTACTGACTGAGCCAGCCAGGCACCCCTAGGGCCCTAGAATTCTTACTTAACAGTTGAAATAAAATATTTAGAGCACACAAGACTCTCCCATCCTCAAAACTGTTAGAGTTAAACCAGTAAAGACAGATTAAGAGCTGCAATAATTTTCATGTAAATTTGGATTAATATTCAAGCTATTTTTCTAAAATGGGTTTAAGTATAAGAGAAGCATTCGTTATAGACTAGACATGCTAGACATCCGAAAAGTTGATTAGCCAAAATATCTTTAGGTCAGATTCAAAGTAAAACAGAAGTGTTTTCTCCATTAGAGCAGATGAAATATTACCCAGATCTGGTCTTGACAAAGACTGCTCCACGACCTCTTGGGCCTCTGACCTAGTTGGTGCTTGGTCCTCCACACTGACGACCTTAATGAGCTCCTTTTGAGACGGGCAGTTTGTGTTCTGAAGATTCCTTGGGCCGCTGTGCACATACCAACTGGTATCTAACAACCGGGATGGAGAAGGGGAAGACCTAGAAGAAGGATGAAGGGAGAAACACACCACCACAGTTTGTGAAAGGACTCATCATACTTCCTGGGCAGCGGACGCGAAAGCGGAGCAGCTCACTGTCAGGGAGATGGGGAATGACTAGCGAAAAAGAACCCAAGTGACTGCCCAGAAGTCTGGATTCATGGAGCCTGCCAACGTGTCAGGGCTGACATATAACAGCTCCCCTTAGGGCCTGGGCTGAGGCAGGATATTTCTCAGCTGTTTAAAAGCGTGTCAGCAAATTTCACCAAATTCTCCACTGCCACTCACTCAATCAAATTCTATCCGCTCTTCCACTTGAGTCCAAATGGATGTATCAGAATCAGATCTCTCATGAAAATAGAAAGCTGATTAATTTTGACATTTCTGCACTCACTCTTTCTGCCCAATTTTAGCAGAATTCATAGAAACATCCCTATCTCCTGCCTTTTCAAGATCTAAAGCCATTCTCAGAACAAAAGCCAGCTATAAAGTACTGTCAGAAGAGCACATGCGCCCAGTGATTCCATCCTCCACTCTTTCCGGTGTTTAGGGCTTTGCAGAATAAGATACTTAGCAACAGATTTATTTAAAGGATACTTAACAGATTTGAGGAATTCATCCTCAAATGCATTAGTTATCGTTTCCTTTAAATAATAAACAATGGCTACTAAATAATCAAATACAATTTTTATAATATACAATCTATTATAATGGATTATATAATATAACATAATAATATTAATAATTATAATACATCAAATAATTGTCTATTAAACAATTATTGGGTGTTTACTACAAGTCAGGCAATAAAAGTAAGCCCTGTGCATTAAAGATGAGCAAAACCTGAATCACCGCTCTCAGGTAGTCTAGTAGAGAGAGGACGTTTAATCAACGTGTAGGTTCTTTTTTTTTTTTCTTTTTGTATATGTATGAAAAAAGCAACAAGAATCAGATGCTTAGCTGTCTAAGCCTCCCAGGCACCCCAATATGCAGGTTCTTTAATAGAAGTCTCTATAGGGTACACTGGGGAGGAGGAGAAGGTATAGGAATATTTAGTATAAATATTAAATGGTTAGCTCAATTGATGGCAATGAGGTCATTCCCTCTAAACATGGGCCAGTGCTTATGGAGGCCAGATCTTTGCATTCTCTCACAGCCACAATGTCAGTCTCCCAGCCTCAAAAATATATCAGTTCAAGAGGCTTGAAAGATAGTATGATTAGATTATTGACAACTTGTCACTATTTTCAGGAAGACAAATAAAAAATAAAAGTATATGTACACACAGTAGGATCTCAATAAATTGGAATTCTATTTCCCTCCTAGAGTGGTGAGATGCAGGCCTGCGATGGCTCTGAGGTTCTGTCCTGAACTTTCAAATAGGAAGAACAGCCCCAACCTGTCCTTTTACCCTTACAGTACTGTAAAGATCCAATGAGGAAGCAGATAAAGTACTTTGGAAAATATGAAATGCTACACAGTCTTATCTCAATAATGATTTGCATAGACATCCCTGAAAGATAGTCTGACTTTTCCTGGGGTCAATCAATAGCTAAACTTTTTCTAAAGAGGCCAAAACTTCAATCAGGGCCAAGGCTGCCTGTCTACCTCAGCTCCCAGGCTTGTTGTGGTTTCAGTTCAACGTTTTATTCTGCCCTTCAAAAGGGACAGATCTGTGCATTTCTCACCTCGTAGCTCATGCCTTGTACAGATCCAGAAAACCTACGTGCAATTAAACAAAAGAAGTGTCCCAGAGCAATGAGAGGTTAGAAATGGCTCTTTACAAAAAAACTAGAAAAAGGATGGTGAAAAAAATTTAAAAATAAGAGTTCAATACAAGTAAAGATGTTATTTAGAGACTACAACTTGACATGTATTACGTCTTACCTTCTTGTTCCTGGTTCTTTATTTTTACTGGTGGAACTATCCAGAGATACTTGAAATTTGTCAGCAGAAAGGCTTTCGGGATTCTGGCTTATAGGATAGTCACTACTTTTCTCTGAAGTTAATATTGCTTGAAATGGGATGAGAAAACAAAGAAATCTACTTTACTGTTTTGTCCTGATGGTGATAATTCAGGTGAGGATATCGATTTTTTCGAAAGCAGCAACCTGTGACAATCAAATTGATTTTTAAACAAGTATATCAGACAGAATTTTGTAGACCTAAGTGTTGCAGCACCAGGTGAAACTAAATGACTCAAAAATCGTAGGGACAATGAAAGGAAACACTTCAGGACGGAGTCAATGAAGATACCCGGCGGAGACGAGGCTGGGAAAAAACATACATTTTTTGGCCCTGAATGATAAGGAAACAAGAATAGGAAATGAATTTTTATCTCTGCAGCAAAATAAATTATTCTGAAATCCCCTTAGATAGCAGGGAAGAGAAAGTACTGGAAAGCACAAAGCACATTCCCTACTGCCTCCACATCAAAGACTGCAGAGGATGGGGGGTTGAACTTTTTGCACGTGTGGGGAAATAAGAGGGGAGCGGTCGGATGAGAAAGAAAAAAACAGGTGACATTTTGCTTCCCATTTTCAATGACTCAGAAAAAAACAAGCCAAAAAAACCCAACACACACAAAAACCAAGGTGCTGACTGATAAGGAACCTTGAAGGAATCTATGGAACAGCTGGTGAAACGGCACAGGAAAAGGAAAACACACACAACAGACCCAAGGCAAAGTTCTGGCACGTTAGTGCGTCCTTTTTATTTATTAATTCCTCCAAATGTATTATTGTACCACTGCTTTCTAGGAAATGCCTTCAAGGCAGAAATCCTTAAAAAGCAAAAACAAACACTTAAAATTACAAATGTCTTCTACCCATTAAAAAGTCACTGACGACTATAATTTATTTTGAGCTTTTATTAGTAAGTCAAGGCAGAAAATTTTAAACAAAAGGCAATACTAATTAAACTGTTTTTTAAGTCACTGGGTAGCCTGGGGGGAAATAATCACTGATCTCCCGAGTTATTCCTCAAATGCATTCTTTCTAGTTTCCTTTATGCCTATTTTTTCTGGACCTGTGCGTTTCTAGGAACACAGGAACTCCCAACTGCTGAAAGCAAGCATTCTTACAGTGAACCAGCAGGTTTTTCTTTCAACTGTGTATCACTTCCCCCTAAATACAGGGTGATAATTGATAAAAGGTAATGTGTAGTCTCTAAGGAATCACACCAAACAGAATTAACCACTGGAAAGGGTTAAAATAAAAAAGTGAAAGAGTGTGTGGGGGAGGAGCCTCAGACACAAACACAGATATTAAAGTCATTCCATTGTCTAAACATCTGGCATATGAATTGCTCTTTTCTTTTTAAAGATTTTATTATTTGAGAGACAGCATGCGAACGCTGGAGAATGTGAGAGGAGGGTGGGGGGACAGAGAGGGAGGGAGAGAATCCCAAGCAGATTCCAAGCTGAGCGCAGAGCCCCATGGGGCTCAATCCCAGGACTCCAAGACCATGACCTGAACCGAAACCAAGGGTCAGATGCTTAACCGACCCAGCCACTCAGGTGTCCCGCTCTTTTCAATACAATAGGGCTCAAACTACAAAGAAATTAAACTAACCTGAATTGGATTCGATACCTCAATAGTATACAAAACACACAGGGCAAAGTTTTCTGCTCTTCTTTTTCCTTAATCCTTATTTCATAAAGCAGGACCTAGAGCCCAAGTCCTAGAATAGTCCCTCTTAAATCACCCCCTCTTCTGGGGGGTCTTTTTTTTTAAGATTTTATTTGAGAGAGAGAGAGTGTGTGTGAGAGAGAGATGAGGGGAGGGGTAGAGGGAGAAGCAGACTCCCCACTGAGCAGGGAGCCTGACTTGGGACTCGATCCCATAACCCCATTATCGACTTGGGACTCGATCCCATAACCCGGTATCATGACCTGTACCGAAGGCAGATGCTTAATGGACTAAGCCACCCAGGTGCCCCTCTTCTGGGGGGTCTTAACCTGTTATATTCTTCATGGGTAGGGAATATGGGCTAGACCAAACATTTAACAAACTTACTGACTGCCTATTATGCATTAAGAATTATGCAAAGTATTGGGAGGGAAATCAAAGGAAAAAACAACAGGGAAGAAGGAAAGATATTAAGAAATTATAAACTACAAAGTACAGGACCTACAATGAAATACAGTTTTAAAAAATACATAATCCAGGGGCACCTGGGTGGCTCAGTCGTTAGGTGTCTGCCTTCGGCTCAGGGCGTGATCCCAGAGTCCTGGGATCGAGCCCCGCATCAGGCTCCCTCCTCCGCTGGGAGCCTGCTTCTTCCTCTCCCACTCCCCCTGCTTGTGTTCCCTCTCTCACTGGCTGCCTCTCTCTGTCAAATAAATAAATAAAATCTTAAAAAAAAAAACAAAAAAAACACACCATAACCCACCCACCCCAACTGATTCAGAATTTCCAGGGCAGAAGCCTAGGAATTTTTAACAAGTGCTTCCAGGAATGAATATATTGTGGGACAGAGGAGCTCAGATGTGTCTAAAAATCACTTCCACTGTAACGGACTGTGATCTTACAAATGCTAATGTTTGCTTTTGAGTGACAGGTAATCCAGGAGGGAAAAATCCCAACCAAATGCCTGATATGAAACAGCTTTACATGTAGAGGGAAGTATACATAATTTATAATGGGTAAGGATACACATTTGCACAAAAATATGCAGGCTTGGGAATGACCTCGAGATAAACCACAGGACAGATCTATGCTAAGGGCAGAACATTTGAGGTGAAGACCTTTCATCATTTTAAGAGGGCCTTCATCATTTTAAGAATATTGGTTCAGGGCACGTGGGTGGCTCAGTCGGTTGAGCGTTTGCCTTCAGCTCGGGTCAAGATGGGGGGGGGGAGGTCCTGGGATCCAGCCCCCTGAGCCCCCCCACCCCACAGGGCAAGCTCCTTGTTCAGTAGGGAGTCTGCTTCTCCCTCTGCCCCTCCCCCTGCTTGTGCTCTCTCTCAAATAATAAAATCCTTATTTTATTTTTTAATATGTTATTTATTTATTTGTGAGAGAGAGAGAGCACAAGCAGAGGGAACGGCAGGCAGAGGGAGAATCAGCTTGCCGCTGAGCAAGGAGTCAGATGTGGGACTCCATCCCAGGACCCTGGGTGGCTCAGTCGGTTGAGCGTCTGCTTTCGAGTCAGTTCATGACCCCTGGGTCCTAGGATCAAGCCCTGAGTCTGGCTCTCTGCTCAGTGGGGAGCCTGCTTCTCCCTCTGCCTGCAGCTCCCCCTGCTTGTGCTCTCTCTCTGACAAATAAATAAAATCTTAAAAAAAAAAAAAAAAGAAGTTTGCTTGAATTTTAGTTCAACTCAAACCAACTTAAGAGAGGAAAAGTCACAAAACTTGAGTTGATATTAACTTGATACTCACACTGTTTCAGAAATAAAGCCACAAAATTTCAGAATTCATACCCAGAAATTTCCTTTCAGTAAGTCTGGGGTGGGTTTTTGAGTTTTTTAATAATGTGAATTAAAATATTTACTGAGTGCCTACTGTGTTCTAAAAGTTCTCTGCCCTCATGGAATCTACATTCTAGTGGGAGGTGAGGAGGAATTCTCAACAGTAAGCAAAAACAAATTGTGTATGATTAAAAGTTCGTAAGGGTTATGAAAAGAGTAACAGGGTAAAGTGGAGAAGTCAGAGAGGTAAAACTTGCAATAAAAAATATGGTGGCTCATGCTAGGTCTTAGTGAGAAGTAGCATTTGAACAATTTGTACAAGATATTTCAGTTATGCCAATGTAAGAGGTCATGGAGGACGCTCTCTGTGGAGCTAGGAGAAAGGGCTTTTTTCTCTTTCCTTTTTTTAGTAATGTCTACATCCAACATGAGGCTCGAACACACGACTGAGCCAGCCAGGCACCACAAGGACTCTTTTCTTCTCTTCTTTCTTAAGATTATTTATTTATTTATTTATTTGAGAGAGAGGGAGAGAGACAGGAGAGGAAGCACAGAAGGAGAGGGAGAACCAGACTCCCTGCTGAGCAGAGAGCCCAACATGGGGCTCGATCACAGGACCCTGAGATCATGACCTGAGTTGAAGGCAGACGCTGAACCGACTGAGCCACCCAGGCGCCTCGCACCTTTTATCTTTTAAACCAGGAAATTTTCATAAGCTTCTCCTCTCTCCGCTCAACATTTATCCACCTACCTCAGAACTCTGCGGATGCTATGAGGAAGAAGACTGTGAGTAAGTTTACTTTAAAGGATAGAGTAAAAGCTCCTGACAAAAATGTTACACAGAAACTCAGAAGAAATTTTCAAAAAGGTTTTCAAATCCATAGTACAGCATAATGTGTAAAAATATAGCATTTATGAAATTTTAAAATGAAGGAAAGCAAGCCACAAGAAACACGCTGTCTGCAGATCTTCAGGAAAAAATAAATGCACACACACAACACTCCAAAGAGGAGACAGTAGATTTACACACGTATTCAAAGCCAGACAATACCATTTTCTACGTTGTGCATTAACATGGCAAGTCTAGTCTGTTTTTAGACTGAAGATGGTGAAAGCACCCCAAAGAAGAGAACTGTGCTGGGGACGGGACTTTGGGCTTCATTATCTGGGAGATGAACAAATGAAGGTACAGTTACAAAGAAAGCATTTAAGGAAATACAGTTTGAACCACTGCCATAGCAACAGAGTCCCCAGCTTCTCACGCATGAGCTACTGTTTCTCCCTGAACACAAAAATACTGCAAGGCGCATTCTGGGACCAGGGCCACACTGTTCTGGAGAATTGAGACTTGAGTTCCTAGAAAGAAAAGACAGGCCCTAAAGGCCCCAGCAGAGCTGCAGAAGGGAGCGACGAAAAAGGAACCTTCACACTAAGTTAGCTGGGTAGGTATCACGGAGACAGTAGTGAAGAACACTTTGGGGGGACTCACCACACGTGCCTGTCCCTAAGCAGCAGCTCCCCCCCGCCCCCCCACCGTGGAACCCGTGCCTGCACACAGCCTCTCACCTATGTGTCTGTGGCTCTGCCCCTATTTACAACCTGCCTGATGTGCTATCTTCCACAAGGCTCTGTCCAATTAAAGACTCAAACTTTCAGCTCACTTTCCTTCATTTACTCCACGTTATTCCTCAGCTCAGTGCTCACTTCTTACAGGAAGTCAGCTCTGATCAATTCCAACCTGCCTGGATACTCCAAATGCCTTCGCTCAGAGGTCCATCCGGTCTTGTTGATAACCATAATGCTGGTATAAAGTGCCTGCCTCTCCCAAGTAACTGGACTTTTTGTGGATCATGGTGCAATTCCTGACAGCTAGGACAGCTCTCGCAAAACCAGAACGCGCATTAATTAGGGCTTTGGGACCTGACACCACTGTTAAAAGGACTAAGTCTGAGTGTTGTTTTTTCTAAGCTTTCTAGAATGAAGGTTTGCCTATTTCCAGTCTCCCGCATCATACTCAGTTTCCTATGGGGTCCCCGTAGCATCTCTTCTTTGTGGGTACGCAGTCAGACAATGGCACTTCATGACTGTCTTGGTTACTCTATAAGGTAAATTAGTTGTGAGCAGGGAACGGAGGCAAGGCTCTAAATAAAATTACCCATGGAGTGACTCAGCAAACCTATGCTGAGCAAAGAACATAAAATGTCAGAGTTAGGCCCACACTTTTTTTTTTTTTTTTAAGAGTTTATTTATTTGAGAGAGCGAGAGAGCGTGAGCATGAGTGGGGGGAGGAGCAGAGGGAGAGGGACAAGCAGACTCTGCGCTGAGCACGGAGCCCAATGTGGAGCTTGATCCCAGTCCCGAGATCATGACCTGAGCCGAAATCAAGAGTCAGATGCTTAACCGACTGAGCCACCCAGGCGCCCCTAGGCCCACACTTTTTAGAAGGATAAAGGCTTAGGGAGAAGAATTCCGCTTAACATACCAGAGTTAGGCCAATATGACAAACCTTTTTCTGATGTGTTTTGTTCCGGATTTAGCAGATCCTCCGGGGCACCAGAACCTGCTAGGAGGGAAGGGGAGCTGCGAGAAGGCTGGCTCCCGTGCTGCTCTAACACGGCTTCCAGTTCGGCCATTTCCTGCTGGAGCTTTATCAGGTTATCTTGCATGGTATCCCTCTGCTGTGAACACAAGAAATGACACCAGGAAAGTCACACTCTTCCAGCAACTTGCCACAAAGCAAGGATATGTCACACCAATTAATTTTAGCATGGGAACTGAAGCCACCTAGTATGGAATTGTGAGTTCTGGCTGAACACCCTTTAATCCAACCATATTCCTGCAATTAATGCCCATGAAATTATCTCAGAATGATGTTAGAGTGGGGAAAAAAAACTCCTCAAACTCTCCCAAATAGACTTGGCTTTATCATGATGTCCTTTCAAAGTTGGTTATTTTCTTTTAAAGCGAGGGAGCAAAAAAAAGAAACAACGAAGGTAACACGATATTTAAAATTAGCATGATTCTGTTAACATTTTACACAGGCTGTGTTTCACAGACTTGGTACTGTAGAACTCTTACGAGATTTAGATTAGTCCGTATAAATAATGTCTGATTTCTAGCTGGTAAGGGCTGTTCCTTTTCTGGGATTCTTTGACCATTTAGTTTCTAAAAGAGAGAGAGCAAAGAGCTGATCCACTGATTTATCTATTTGTTCCTTTGACAACTATTTGCTGACCATGTATTATACGCAAGGCACTGTTCTAGTGCTGGGGATTAGAGCCCTCATGGTGTTGCCATTCTGCAAGCGGAGAGGGTACCTAGAGATGACCTGCTGGAGGGAAGGATCTAGCACAAAGAGCCCTGGGTAATCCTGTAAGGACAGTTACTGTTTTCAACTCAAGAGAATGGGCGCTTTTTTTTTTTTTTTTTTAAGATTTTATTTATTTATTTGACAGACAGAGACAGTCAACAAGAGAGGGAACACAAGCAGGGGGAGTGGGAGAGGAAGAAGCAGGCTCCCAGCGGAGGAGCCCGATGTGGGGCTCAATCCCAGGACTCTGGGATCACGCCCTGAGCCGAAGGCAGACGCTTAACGACTGAGCCACCCAGGCGCCCCCAGATAATGGGCTCTTCCTGCTTATGGGGCTTCTGATGTTTATTTCTCCGTTTTAAGAAAAAATCTGCTAAGTCTTAGGTTTTTGATAAGCAAAGTACTTGGTAAATAAGGAGCTTTCCAAAACATACATTTCTTCATCACTGGTAGAAGGCACATCAATGGTTGCCGGCAAACCCCAGGGAAAGACTGTTTTACCCTCTGTTGCTTCTGATCCTTGCAAAATGACATCGCCCGCTACTAAAAACAAGCCATCTCCTTTCTCCTGCAATACCGAGTTCACAGTTTTCAGGTTTTTATGACCAGAAAATGTATTCCCAGCGTCACAAAGGCTTCTGCTGCTGCCCTGAGATCGCCCTGCTGCCAACCAGCAGCGCCATTGCCACCACGTGGTGCTTGTGGGTAGTTCTGTCGCTGATCACACCCTGGCCCTGGGGCGGCCTCAGTAAATCTAGAAGGAAACCAAGTGCACAGCCAACTGATAAGCTTCAGAAGCTGTATTAGTCACTTCTGGCACGACCATCACATCTAACCTCTCTGTGGCCATGAAATAGGTTAGAAAATCAGGGAAAATAGTAACAGGAGAACTGTAATTAGAGAACTTTCCTTTGGGTTTTCCCAAAGGAATTACTTTATAACCTAAATTCCCTTGTAGGTAATTGCCCAGATACACTTGGGAGACCAAAACCAAATTGCTTACCGAGGCTTTTTTTTTTTTATTCTAATTCTTTAGTGTTTCTGGAATTAGCCTTATTCTTTTCTATTCCCAACATGCTACTCTGATCTTTTTTAATACAGCTGCATTACTGTGGAAGTTCTTTAAAAGCCATTTTTACCGTGTCTCTTTCTTCCATAAGGATTTTAGTGGTATACCACTGCTCAGTCAATACCTTCTGAACACTATATAATTATTACTCATTACTGCCCTCAGGATAAAGTCCAAATTCCTAAGCATAGCATTGTTTTCCTAAACTACTCATATGTCGTTTTCCAGTTACACAGGACAGTTCTGTGCTTTCTGGACATTTCATGCCTCTGCGTCTTTGCCTTGATTGCTGCCTCCCTTCTCTATCTGGAAAAATTCTTCTCCTCTTTCAAGGCCCAGCTCAAATGGCTCCTTCAGAAGTCCCCACCAGCTACATCTACTATCAGGAACAGATGATCCCGCACTACCTCTTTTATACTACTAATGCATTAGCATATGGAAGTGGAATACCAACCCTTCTTGATGGGAGGAATCCTTCCTTAATCATTTTTGTATTCCCAATGCCTAGCAGGTAGTTAAGTACTCAGTAAATGTTTGATGCAAAAATGAATAAATAATTAATTAATCCGTCTTTGATAAAAAACAGATACTGATGGTACCAAACTAGGATTTCTCTATCTCCTATATACTTCTACTTAGTTCGATTAAACAGATAGAGGGAAAAGATCCCACTTCAATCATTTTGCCTGTCTGTGCTACTCTAGACTTAAGTTAGCCAGGAAACCTGACCTTAAGTCTGTTTTGGGGTAGATGCTTGATAAAAACACTTGGCAAAATGAATCTTCAACAAATAGACATATCTCTGTGAATAAGATCAGGAATGTGAAAAACAAGGAGGATGGATAGAATCAGAAACCAGGACCTACAACCTTAAAACACAAGGGACAAAAAGGTGAAAGGCATTGGTGAAAGGTCGACAGAGCCCCAAATCCACACCCAGAAAGATTCATAGGAGTTGCAGAGGAAAGGCCTCCTTAGTCTTTCTGTTCATTTAGTCACCATGGCAATCCCGTGGGCGGGGAGAACACTGGTGACAACTCAGGTGCAGAACGGGTTTCTTCCTGGCTCCAGCAGGTTTCAGTCCTAGAGGGATCTGCTCTGTACAGAAAACGGGCAGGAGAAGACAAGCCCTTTCTTTCTATACTCCTCACAGCAAGGCCAAGAATTAGAAGATTTTAAAACTGGATACCACCTGGTTTTGGCAAAAGTACAGGGAAATGGGAACCATCAAGTCCACGGGGGCTGGAAGAATACAGCTTCATTCAATCTTTCTGAAGAACAATTTAACAATATGTATCAAAGACCAAACACTCCAGTCCTAGGAATTTATACTAATGAAATCATTGGGAACGTGGGCAAATATTTAGCTATCAAGATACTACCATACGGGGGGTGCCTGGGTGGCGCAATCGTTAAGCGTCTGCCTTCGGCTCAGGGCGTGATCCCGGCGTTATGGGATCGAGCCCCACATCAGGCTCCTCCGCTGGGAGCCTGCTTCTTCCTCTCCCACTCCCCCTGCTTGTGTTCCCTCTCTCGCTGGCTGTCTCTATCTTTGTCAAATAAATAAATAAAATCTTTAAGAAAAAAAAAAAAAAGATACTACCATATGGGTGCCTGGCTGGCTCAGTTGGTAGAGCATGCAACTCTTGATCTTGGGGTTGTGAGTCTGAGCCCCGTGTTGGGTATAGAGATTACTTAAAAAATAAAAAATAAAAGATATTACCATAGTGCTGTACATAATAGCAAACTGTGCCTCTTACCCTGCAACCCTCATATTCGGCAACCGGTCAAATAAATCATGGCTCACCCAAAAGACAGAATACTATATAGTAATTAAAAACGAATCACTGAAGAAAACTTAATGACATAGAAAACACAACATTACAATGTAAATACGTGGAGTAGGATATAAATTTTTTTTTAAAGATTTTATTTATTTATGTGACAGAGAGACAGCCAGCGAGAGCGAGAACACAAGCAGGGAGAGTGGGAGAGGAAGAAGCAGGCTTCCAGCGGAGCAGGGAGCCCGATGGGGGGCTTGATCCCAGGACCCTGGGATCATGCCCTGAGCTGAAGGCAGACGCTTAACAACTGCACCACCCAGGCGCCCCGGACATAAATATTTTTTAAAGATAAGGTATACACATATCCTTGTGCACATACAGGAAGAAGAATGAAGACTATGTATCAGTAAGTTAATAAGAATGACTACTGAGTAACCCACAGAATTTAATCTTTTAAATAATTAATGTATGCACATGGTATAAATTCAAGGCACAGGATAGTCAGAGAAAAGTAGGGCTTCCTCCTTCTCCTCCCAGTCTTCTACTTCCCCGCTCCGAGGGCAGCTACTATTACCTGTTCTGCGAAGATGCTGGTGTGAATCTTTAAATGCTGTAATACAGTGCTTTTCCGAGACTATTCTTCCTGGAGTACTGAAACATTCCTGTTATCAAATGCCGTAGATATGACGAGGCTCTTATCCCATTCATAAGTAACCCTGATATTGGTCTTGAGCATGAGATATAAGAAGTAAAATTGTGGGGGCGCCTGGGTGGCACAGCGGTTAAGCGTCTGCCTTTGGCTCAGGGCATGATCCCGGCATTATGGGATCGAGCCCCACATCAGGCTCTTCCGCTATGAGCCTGCTTCTTCCTCTCCCACTCCCCCTGCTTGTGTTCCCTCTCTCGCTGGCTGTCTCTATCTCTATCGAATAAATAAATAAAATCTTTAAAAAAAAAAAAAAAAGAAGTAAAATTGTGTACTTTCTTTTTTAAAGAAAAAAGGGGACTTACAGGCACCAAAGAACAACTACCAAATTAGAAGAGAAAGAACAAGAAATCTCTATAAAACAACGCAAGGCTAGATTGTCTCTAACAGAAAGAGAACTCTGTAGGCTCCAATTTGGCCCCAAGAATGAACACACCCCCTCTCTTTGATACAGTAGTGTTCTCATAGATATACTTGCTATAGGGAGAATTGGTTTTGAAGGTTTAGCTTATTCATTAAATTCCAGATTGAGTGTGCTGCCATGAGCCAGCTGGTCTGTACGTATGTGTGTGTATGAAATAAAAGGCAGCATGAGTCCCGTTCAGATGCTAACAATCTACTTGGAGGAGACCAGGTACCACACAAAACTGTTAGACCATTCATTCTAAAGGATGATACACAGGGCGCCTGGGTGGCACAGCGGTTAAGCATCTGCCTTTGGCTCAGGGTGTGATCCCGGCGTTCTGGGATCGAGCCCCACATCAGGCTCCTCCGCTATGAGCCTGCTTCTTCCTCTCCCACTCCCCCTGCTTGTGTTCCCTTTCTCGCTGGCTGTCTCTGTCTCTGTCGAATAAATAAATAAAATCTTTAAAAAAATAAATAAATAAAGGATGATACAAGCAAATGTCAGAATGTGGGGTGCATGCTCCCGAACGCAGAGGACACGACAGACACCCCCCCAACACACGCTCTTTACCTGAGTGGTTAGAATATCACTCTGAGAGGACAACCCTGAACGGTCTTCAGAGAGGCTTGTTTCACTCTGATACCCGGATGCCACTTCACCTTAAATGATAAAAATAGCTTCAGATGTAAAAACAGACAGACAGCACACACTGCAACTTGCCGCACCCATGCCTTCCCATTGGCAGGACAAACTTCACTTTCATGTTATGTAAAATGATTAAGCTCCTCGTTTTGGGACACTCGGATTTCCTCTTGGAAATCAAAACAACGAAAACCAGAAAGAAGTCCACCAACAGTTAGATCTCATTCAAACAGAGAAGATGTGCTAGCTGGGTAAAGGACTTTTAGGGAAAGGCACCTTAGGAGGAACATGGGTAAAGTTTAAGAAGCAGTGGCTTTAGTTGCACTTGGAAGCTTGTAAAAGGTGCTCCCCCACAAGGCATCAACAGTTAGCTCATTTCTAGAATACGACGGGGCAAACACAAAAACCTGGTTCCAGTACCTAAGTCTGAATCCACACTCTGTTCTTCGTGATTATCTTCGTCCAGGCCAAGCTCCCTTTCATCATCATCATCTGAAACCAATTCCTTGTCGCTCAGAACATCCAGGTTTTCAGACTGATGCCTCACTTGTTTGGAAGGGGGATCGAACATCAAGAAAGGGTCCTGGCTGTTTGTAGTCACTGTCAAGTCTTCCAATGCACTGTGCTGTGAAGAAAATAAGCTCCCAGAACACCTTGCTTCCTCACTAAGATAATGTTCCTGGGATGCCTTTGCTGATGGTCCCTGGTTACTGAGGTCACTTAAACTACTCTTCCGTGAGTCTAGGTTCTCCTCTGTTTTCTTAGACAGACCCTCTGTGGCAACAGCATTGTGACTGGTAGGCTGAGAAGGTGTGTTGGTTACTTTACCAAATAGTAAGTGTTGGAAGCATGGAAGCTCTTCCTCTTCACTGGATGTGTTCTCTTCCGAGGACTCTAATTTCCTGGCCCCTCTTTGGTGACCCTGGGCCAAACGTGTTTCGTCTAAAGGGCTTCTTCTGAAGGCTCTTTTCTGGACACTTTTGCTAAAAACAGCAGATCTTTCCCTAATGTCACTTTCAGCAAAGCTGCTTTTTCCCTTTATTTTGTCACCATTTAATAGGTCATCAGGTGTCTCCGAACAAACCTGAGAAGCGCAAGTGCTTCCCATCGGTTGTTCGGGGTTATCTGAAATTAGACATGGAGAGAAATCTGCATTAACAGACAGAACTACGCCTTCATTTTCTCCTTGCCTTTTCATTTCCGGATGTTTACAATTACTTACAGGAGGGCTTTGCTTATAGACTTCAGGTTGCATAAGACCTAATCTGAGCATAGCATTTAATTTAGGTCCTCGGTGTCTACCTAGTTCTGCCTGAATGTTTTCACCACTGGAACCCACTTCATTAGTACTGGAACCCACTTCATTAACACTGCTTGAGCTGACTTCCTTCAAAGTGCTTTCTCTAATGTTATTTTGGCTAATTGTGCTCACTGTACTTTGAATGACGCTCTCATTTCCCATTGCTCTTTCAGGTGACATTGAATGCTGCTCAAACCTTTCCTCTGACGGGTTTTTCTTACATAGAGTTTTAACAGATGATCTGATGGGAGAAAGTGGTGGTATATGGTAAGGGTTCTGGGAAATTCCATGGTTATTTGCAATAAGGAGTTCAGTTTCCTTGCCTCTGAACAGAGATGACTGACAAAGCCCAGAGCCTCCTTTTATGCTACATTTGGCATAATCACCTGGCTTCTTAGCTTGCTGACTAACTGCAGAAAAGCCTGCAGTTGCATGAACTGCCTGCACATGCTTGATTTCAGACTCTTTCTTTCCCTGATTTTCTTCTTTTTGTCCACCTTCAAGAGTGACTTTTGGACTTTGTTTCCTTAAGGCCCTGGAGTGGGCACAGACCATTGCACAGTCCTTTTCTGGATCTTCTGGATTTGAAAACAGAGCAAATGACTGACGCTTTGAAACCTTGAATGTGTTGTATAAATACTGTGTGTCAAGTTCACTCTCTTCCATTGCTATTCTTGTCTCCTGAGTGTGGTTATCTTCACATGTCAGTGGATCTGCAAAACCCTCTGTGTCATTTCTAGTATCTTTAGAACAACCGTGGATAGGTTCCTTGGGGTTTTCAGTTGCTGCGCACAGATTCGCACGTCGATTTGGTGCTGTTTTTGTCTTCCTTAGGGTGTCAGCTTCCAGTAACGAGATACTGTCCTGAGTGCCGTAATCAGTATCAGGTACCAGTGAAATACGGGTACTCTCCACAGATCTTTCAGTTTGCAAACCTCTTCCTCCACCCAAGAGCAGCTCTTTGGGATCTCTGGTACTATCAGACACTTGAATCCTTCCTAGGCTCTCTTCTGGTTCTTCTCTTTGAAGGCTAGGGTTGACAAGCTCTTGAGGTTTATTAGAACTTGAACAGTTAGCAAAAAAACCAGGCACGTTTGTCAAATTTAGCTCTGGGAAAGTATGACTGGCAAGTCTCTTATTTATCTGTTCCCCTGGCTTACTGCCCCTCCTGGCTCCAGTTGCAGGTTCTTTACCTTCCATGAGCTGAAGCGTTTTGCTGTGTCTGACTGGCATTTGGTCCAAATGCTGTTTCTTCATCTCTTCACTGCTAGAACAACTATCGATCTGTAGTTCGCCATGATCAGGCGGGCTTGGATTTCTACTGACTACGAATTCAAGTGCACAAGCGTGCCTGGTGGAGGACTTCCTCCTCAGCCTGTTCTTCTTAGGGGCTTTCGAACTGGAGCTATTTAATTCCAGTTCCATATTGCTTATACTGCTGCTTATCGGTTCAGCTTTGCTTCTAAAAGCAGATTCTTTTTCCAATGATTCTGTTGGGTTAGCATTTTTCTCGTTCTGAACATAATCACCTTTTGCTTCATTCTCAGGACCGTTATTTGTAATATTCATCACGTGACCATTTCGTGCGATTTGGTTGGTTCCCTCAACTAGCTTTTCAGGAGTCTTTGAAACAACGGCCAAATCTACTTTCTTGATAAAATCCTCAGGAAGAAGGCCTGATGTAGTTCTCCTTTTACACTTTGCTTTATTTGTGAGGGGATGGGCTCGCGTTGTCTGAGGTTCTATAGCACGAAATCCTATAATTAGGTCTTCATTCGTGTGGCTAGGGAGGCTCGCCCTCCTCCGGTAGGTTTTCCCAAATATTTTATCTTCGATATTACTCTCTACTGACTTGGGGTGGACTCTTTCACTTCCACGTATCAAAGCAACCTGAGGATCACTGGCCATTAAATCTACTTTCTCAGAAGAACCAGAATATCCGTCCACTTCATTTGGAACTTCTACCGCACCAGCTACTCCAGTATTCGAGTCAGAGCCCCCGTCATGTGAGTCATCAGAAGGTAACATTCCATCACTTCTGGAAAACCACTCATTAACTTTCTGTACGCTACTATTCAGCGTTATCCAAGGAACATCTTGGGAATCTCTAGGACTGTCAGAGCATGCAGGTTTCTGCTTCCTCGGTTCTTTTCTCCCATGCAGGGGATCAGCATTCAGAAGTACCTTTTTCTCTGTGCTGGGAGTCTGCCTATCATTACATGTTTCCTTACTTCCAGCCCATCTGCTCTGTTGGCTCCTTGCTGAGCCAAGCTGTTTGCTTTTATTACAGAATTCAGCCTTTTCTACATTCATTCTGTCTTTAGTGAGTAATAAACTGCTGTTCTCATGCTGTAATGAGCTGGTATGAGTATTTGTGCCACATGGCTCCACATGCAAGTTTGAAACAGAAATACCCTGATACTTTTCTGGATGCTTCTCAGTTGCATGCTTCTCAGTGGTGGTCAAATCTTTATTACCGGATTGATGATGTTCAATATTTGTTATGTCCTCAGAAATTTCACAGGCAGCTGAAAGTATACAAAAACAACAAGGTGCTTAAAAACTGAATTATCATGAAAAGAATATATACATTTAATACAACTTGGGGGTGGAAATAAAGCACCTGGCTATTTTTAGAGAAACTAGCCTCATAAACCACCAAGTATACTGAAGATGTAGCTCATGCACTTTCACAGAATTCCTGTTTATCTAGATTCTCATTATTTCCACTCAAAATACTTAAAATTTTAATTTCAGAATTTTCCCTGTTCATAAACCACACCTCCTATTTCCCTAACCTCTGACTAAAAGCAAACTGGGCATCAGATAGACAGTGATCTGTTCTATCTTCAGACTCATACTCCCTATATTTAAATACCAGTGTACGAAAGATGAAACACAAACACATCAGTTAAAAGTAAAAGGCAACAACCAGTTACATAGGGTACTATTATAATCACATCAGCCTCGTGCCATTGAAACAGATCAGCCTGTACCACGATACTTGAGAAAGAAAGACATTCTAACTCTGTTGTGAATTATAAATGTCCCAAATGGTCTTCAGAATAATCTGATTACAATACGGGATCTACCCATTCTCTCTTCAGTGCTCGTTAAGTTGGGAAGACTTGTCATTACCCTTTTTTGCAGGATTCAAACTGGCTTCAGCCCTGGCTCCTTGAGGGGTGATTTGTAACAACTCGTCGTCTCCCACACTATGGAGAAAAGACAGAAGCCTTCATGAGAAAACACTAGTTATACGCTCACAGAGTTGTCAAATAAGCAAGATCGAGCATTTCAGCTCCTCTAGGTACGGTTGCAGTAAGCTGATCAATTTGATTCAATTTTTGAAATTTGCGCTCTGCTTTAGTAACTTCCAGTCAAAATGAAATGGTCAAAGACTGAGGAAAAACAGCCACAAAAATCAGAGGAGTTGTATAGATACATTGCTTTATGGACGGGCAAAAGAGAACTAAAATTTAAATGATAGGCAAACAATAGCCCAAAGATAGTAAAGGAAAAAAAACCAACATAACTTAAAAGTCTATCTTAATGAGAAAGCAAGAGCAAAGATACTTAAACAAAGGGAGCACTGGGATAGAGTGGACACTGCCTCCGTGCTTCTCTTCTAGCTAAAAAACATTTCCTCCCAATGAGAGATGAGGAAAAAGTCATTTGCAAACAAGATCTGACTGGCAATGGTACCACCATAGTTCAGACAAGCCATCACAGATCTTAGGGTCAAGCAATAATTCCTAAGGAAAGCAATTTGACAGGTAACCCAGTTGGGAGGTGGGTGGCTTGTAGATTATTGTATAATTTATGTAGACAACACTTGAGAGATAGATGGAATTAAGGAACAGAAAAAGAATTGAAAATGAAGTCTTTTAATATTTTCAGGAGCCAAACTACCACTGTGCCTGAGGAACTAAGTTAGACACAACCATCTGCTGGAAGCAAGTCTGAGCAGAATTCTGTTATTTTATACTCTCCTGGACTCCACTCAGGTTTTCTCACCTATAAAAAGCAAACGATCTTTAAGACCTATTCCAATGTCATGATTCTAACCTAAATACCAATCCTTAATATTAATTAACTAAATACAAAATGCCAACTTCATGGACAAAGGCTCTCTTTAACTCACCTGCAATAACTTGCCTTATTAACTGTATCTTCAGAAGAATCAGATCCTAAAAAAATTCCCAGATAACAAATCAATAAGAGGATTTTTATTGAAAGGATTAAACTCGATAAATGTACTTGTTGCACAACAGATATTCATTCAATAAATATTACTGCACACTGACTATATATAAAATCTGCAGACACAATGATACATATGGCAGGTAACAAAGAGAAGTGGTTACAAGCACAGGCTCTGATGTCAGAATTCCCAAGCCTGAATCACAGCTCTGCCACTTGCTAGCTTTGTTATCTTGGCAAAATGTCTTAACCTCTGCGTGCCTTTATTTGTTCATGTGTAAAATAAGTATAATAATATTAACAACCTCGGGGGTTTGCCATACATCTTTAATAAGCTATGCAAGTAAGGTCCAACAGTGCCTGGACCGTGGTAAGTGCCCCCTGGTATTCGCTATTATAGTTATTTTGATTATTTTTATGACACCACACCTGTTGTCTCGGGACTTATGAGATCTTTAAGAGGGGAAAAGACCAAGGATCTTATTTTATAAAGAGGTGATCGCTACATCTTTTACACTGTTTATAGAACACCATGAGCCTGGAAAAATACATTATTTTATTTTCACTTCCCAAAGTTCCCAGCCATTGTATAAATTATGAGGCTTTTGTTATCACTGTAAGACACTAATCCAGCAACTATTATTCTAAACTTACAAAACCTGTGTCTCTTACCCAATTCAATGTAGACAGACTTATTCTGAGGCTGTATCTGCTGCTTTGTCCTCAGAGATCTCACAATTCCAAGGTCAGAGAGGTGGACACTAAGACTGGTTTCCTGCTAAGCAGTACAGTAAAGAATGATCAACTAATTGTTGGTCAGTTCTGTGTTTCTTTTCTTAGAGAGAAACTCCAGGCCATGGACGGACGAAACAGACCATCATAATTAGCTAAAATCTGATACCTGAAAAAAACACTTGGCAAACTACAAATCAAAATGAATGAGTTATGTGTGGTTTGAATATTTTTTCCCTCTCTGTTGTTTTAAACTTTTCTAAACTGAATATGTATTATCTATGTAATTGTTGAAGAAAAGCATATTTTGAAGCTAATACTTTGTGTTATAGTATAGACAGGGAACGAGATTCATTTACTGCACATTTCCAATCACATCTGATAACAGGGTTATGAATGAAAACCCAGCAATCCTAAGAACATTCAGTACAGGAAAGAATATTTAAAAATCCAACATTACTTTGATGAAGCTTTCCTTCTTTTTGAGTCCTTCAACATCTACTGAAAAATGAATGCTGGTACGATGAGAACTATTATTTTTAAAATCTGCATTATTCATTCATATGCAAGTAACAACAGAGCAAATCACTGCATTTTCTTTGACAATTACACCTTTTAAGTTGAAGCAATTTTCAAATGGTAAAAACTGACTTTTTTCCCAGGCAACTTTTCAAAGAAAATAAATTAGAAGATACTTCCTGAAGAACTGCAGTGAGATGATTATTTTAAAAACTAGCAAGCTTGAACCTTAAAACCATCAGTGACCTCATGGCTACTTTAGACAAGCCAGAATGGATAAAGAACTAAAGCAGGGCATGGACCCAGAAGGTCTCTCTTGCCCACACTAGGTAAAAACAGGGACCTTCTCTCGGCTCTTCTAAATCTTGACCAATCACTTAATTTACTATCTTACCTTGTTTACTGCCTTTTTTTTAAAGAAGTTTTTTTTTTTTTTTTAAGATTTTATTTCTTTATTAGAGAGCAATTGAGTAGGAAGGAGAGGGAGAGACTCTGAAGCGGCCTCTGCATTGAGCAGAGCCCAACGCAGGGCTCGATCCCATGACCCCCAGATCATGACCTGAGCTGAAACCAAGAGTAGGACACGTACCGATCGAGCCACCCAGGTGCCCCATGTTTACTGACTTTTTATGTAAATCCATGAGCATCTAGCACCTTCACTAATTCACAATGCTCAATAAAGAGATGTTACCAGAATAAATGAAAATGGCTTTACCAAGGCAGGGTTTTCAGGCTCACTCTGTCGAAGTCTTTTGGCACGGTTTCGATAGCCCATACTTTGGATAATAGAAACTTCCTCCTTTAGATGGTCAGGAGAGTTATTTTCCTTTTTTGAAAAATTATAGCTGTTTGCAACTATGAATTACAAAGGAAAATGTTATTGTTGTAGTTAGAAACAATATAGTAACTGTATCAAAAGAACCAAAAGAAATCCTGTGTATGCTCTCTCTGGTTTATTAAGACAATGCATTAAAGCTTACCTATCATTTTTTAAAATCTCCTTTGGAAATTCTACTCCTAGGAAACATACAGACTGTCAAAGTTATTTCTAATTTTTTTAATACCGAATCCAAGATACCAATGATGCAAGACACACCATTATTTTCTACGCCACTCAGAGAGAAAAAAAACACTAAATTAACAATGGCACACCGCAGGTGGTAAATCACTCCTAATTTTGGAGATGCTAAAATGTAAAAAAAATGTGCATCTCAGGACCTATAAAATGAGGTGTGAGACCAGTGGGAATGATTTAAAAAATAAATCACAGATAAAGAGTTAAAATTAACCTAGACCAAAAGGTGTTATTGCCTATTCACAGAATAACTGTGAAAACTTCCGAGTTTTAATGGACAGCCAGCCACTTGAGCGCCGGCCCCTGGGGCTACGCAACACTTACACTGCAATCCTGTGTCCAGCTCGAAAGCATGAATGATTTTCAACAGCTCTTCAACAAGTTGACTAAATCTTGTACTTTCTTGTAGGCTTCTGAAATTAAATTGTTTGAGAAACACTCAGCAAAGGATTATCAACTTTTTAAGGACACTAAAATAAGGAAAGATGTGTAAACGAAAAACAGATGTAGCAACAGCAAAAAAATTATATTTAGAGAACAGAGCTATTAGTGACATTACATTACAATCAAAACACCATCAACATCAGAACAAACTGTGTGGCAGGATTGGTTGTTTTCATAATTTTTTTTTCTTTTTGCCATTCAAGCCTACCAAAAGCCTGTAACTATCTAAAATTACAGTACTCTGAATCCATAGTAGATATACATCCACTGTATAGAGATCTTATCATTCTTTCTTTTTTTTTTTTTAAAGATTTTATTTATTTATTTGACAGAGAGACAGCCAGCCAGATAGGGAACACAAGCAGGGGGAGTGGGAGAGGAAGAAGCAGGCTTCCAGTGGAGGAGCCTGATGTGGGGCTCGATCCCGTAACGCCGGGATCACGCCCTGAGCCGAAGGCAGACGCTTCACGACTGCGCTACCCAGGCGCCCCGAGATCTTACCATTCTTAATACCTGAACTCCAGCCACCCAACCTTCTAATTTGAGCTCTCAGGGATTTCTGTGAAATGATGATTACGTTACTTCAAAAGCACAGATAGACTGATGTAGGAAAGATGTTAGGGTTTGAAGCCAAGAATTCTTGAGACGTCTTTGGTGCAAAAAGGTGGTTTTATTAAAGCCCAGGGACAGGACCTGTGGGCAGGAAGAGCTGCACCGGGGTCACGAGGAGTGGTCCATTATATACATTCAAGTTGGGAGGGAGTTAGGGATAGCGTAAGTCTCTAAGGAATTTTGGGAGCAAGGTTTCTAGGACCTTGAGGGGGCTAGTTATTGTTAGGAAAAGGTCATTTATTAGTGTCTAATAAAACCTTAGTCATGAGACCCTTCAGATGTATACGGGTGGGTCATATGCTTGGGGGATGATTGCCAATATGTATCTTGGGGGTAGAGATAAAGGAATTTTTATATGTTAAAGTAGACTTACAAGATCCTGGAGGGTCAGGCTAAGATTGCCATTTGCCCTTAGCAAAGTGTCAACATGGAGGCAGTTGAGTCCCTAGAGGAAGGTCACTCTGCCTGTTTCAGGGACTTGTCAATAGGCTGTAAGTAGTAAGGAAGTTTAATAATTTTTCTTCTGCCTTTGTTTCCCACATCATAGATGATAATGTCCAAAGAGAGATTTCGGTTTAGGAAAGCTGCAGGACAATATAATACATTTATTCCTTTAAATATCTGAGTGAGTACTATGTGCCAAACATTGAAAAAACAGAGCTGAGACTGAAAAAGCCAGTGCCCTAAGAGAACTTATATCCTGGTGGGAGAGACCCACAACGTATAACCACACTGTGCGTGTATAAATAAGTAGAAACAAGCGCAAGAAAGAAAAAGAAAAGCAGGACCTGGAGACAATGGGGGCAGAATGGTACAGTCCCACTTTAGATAAGACTGCACGCTTTTGCGCCATTCAGAAGCATTAGAAAGAAGCAATGAATTGCTCATACCTTCATAAGACAAACCCACTATAAAACTTTTAAGAAAATGACTTCAGAAATAAGTCATTTAGTACTCAGGCTTACTCCATCAGCCTAACACTCATTTATATATTTTTCTACTGATGAATAGTTTGACAGGAACCCCAGCTCCGTTATTAAGGAATTTCTACTTTTGCCTGTTGCTGTTGTGTCCAACCTCCCATCACTACCCAAGTTAGATACCTTTTGGTTATATCGTTCTTACACAAAGGACATTGTGAAGGTCCTTTCCTCTGGTTGAGAAGTTTCAGCATACAAAACCTATAAATTATAAAGAATGAAAGAACAATTCAAGTTACTTTTTTTCTGGTAGAGAGTATTCAAAAGGCAAATAGCCATGAAAAGATAATCTCACGACTGCCCTTAAGAGCCATTTTAAAGGTAATGGCAGGTGAATTACAACCAATGGCTTTAATTGTTTTTAGATGCTGCATAAGCAGAAACCAAACTACATAAGCAGTGATCTATGAAAAATGAACTTACATGCATATGGCTGACTGTTATGATCAAATTAAACTTATTAAAAAGTTAATATGGCATATTTAATGATATATTCATAATTATCTCACACTGCATAACCAGATATAAATGGTAAATAGCTTAAGTAAAATGATCATAATTAGTTTAAAAACTCAGTACGTCACCACAAAGGTATAGTAAATCAAGACAGTGTGCTGCTGGGGCGCCTGGGTGGCACAGCGGTTA
>NW_024424897.1:19125584-19167066 GCF_017311325.1 Ursus maritimus | reverse complement strand
TGTCTAATAAAACCTTAGTCATGAGACCCTTCAGATGTATACGGGTGGGTCATATGCTTGGGGGATGATTGCCAATATGTATCTTGGGGGTAGAGATAAAGGAATTTTTATATGTTAAAGTAGACTTACAAGATCCTGGAGGGTCAGGCTAAGATTGCCATTTGCCCTTAGCAAAGTGTCAACATGGAGGCAGTTGAGTCCCTGTCATATGCTTGGGGGATGATTGCCAATATGTATCTTGGGGGTAGAGATAAAGGAATTTTTATATGTTAAAGTAGACTTACAAGATCCTGGAGGGTCAGGCTAAGATTGCCATTTGCCCTTAGCAAAGTGTCAACATGGAGGCAGTTGAGTCCCTAGAGGAAGGTCACTCTGCCTGTTTCAGGGACTTGTCAATAGGCTGTAAGTAGTAAGGAAGTTTAATAATTTTTCTTCTGCCTTTGTTTCCCACATCATAGATGATAATGTCCAAAGAGAGATTTCGGTTTAGGAAAGCTGCAGGACAATATAATACATTTATTCCTTTAAATATCTGAGTGAGTACTATGTGCCAAACATTGAAAAAACAGAGCTGAGACTGAAAAAGCCAGTGCCCTAAGAGAACTTATATCCTGGTGGGAGAGACCCACAACGTATAACCACACTGTGCGTGTATAAATAAGTAGAAACAAGCGCAAGAAAGAAAAAGAAAAGCAGGACCTGGAGACAATGGGGGCAGAATGGTACAGTCCCACTTTAGATAAGACTGCACGCTTTTGCGCCATTCAGAAGCATTAGAAAGAAGCAATGAATTGCTCATACCTTCATAAGACAAACCCACTATAAAACTTTTAAGAAAATGACTTCAGAAATAAGTCATTTAGTACTCAGGCTTACTCCATCAGCCTAACACTCATTTATATATTTTTCTACTGATGAATAGTTTGACAGGAACCCCAGCTCCGTTATTAAGGAATTTCTACTTTTGCCTGTTGCTGTTGTGTCCAACCTCCCATCACTACCCAAGTTAGATACCTTTTGGTTATATCGTTCTTACACAAAGGACATTGTGAAGGTCCTTTCCTCTGGTTGAGAAGTTTCAGCATACAAAACCTATAAATTATAAAGAATGAAAGAACAATTCAAGTTACTTTTTTTCTGGTAGAGAGTATTCAAAAGGCAAATAGCCATGAAAAGATAATCTCACGACTGCCCTTAAGAGCCATTTTAAAGGTAATGGCAGGTGAATTACAACCAATGGCTTTAATTGTTTTTAGATGCTGCATAAGCAGAAACCAAACTACATAAGCAGTGATCTATGAAAAATGAACTTACATGCATATGGCTGACTGTTATGATCAAATTAAACTTATTAAAAAGTTAATATGGCATATTTAATGATATATTCATAATTATCTCACACTGCATAACCAGATATAAATGGTAAATAGCTTAAGTAAAATGATCATAATTAGTTTAAAAACTCAGTACGTCACCACAAAGGTATAGTAAATCAAGACAGTGTGCTGCTGGGGCGCCTGGGTGGCACAGCGGTTAAGCGTCTGCCTTCGGCTCAGGGCGTGATCCCGGCGTTCTGGGATCGAGCCCCACATCAGGCTCCTCCGCTATGAGCCTGCTTCTTCCTCTCCCACTCCCCCTGCTTGTGTTCCCTCTCTCGTTGGCTGTCTCTATCTCTGTCAAATAAATAAATAAAATCTTTAAAAAAAAAAAAAGACAGTGTGGTGTTGACATAAGGACAGACATATACATTGATGAAACAGAACCGAGAGTACGGAAAAACCCATATATCTACGGTCAATTGATTTTCAACAATGGCACCAAGACAATTAAATAGAAAAAGAGTAGCCTGGGGCGCCTGGGTGGCACAGCGGTTAGGCGTCTGCCTTCCGCTCAGGGCGTGATCCTGGCGTTATGGGATCGAGCCCCACATCAGGCTCCTCTGCTATGAGCCTGCTTCTTCCTCTCCCACTCCCCCTGCTTGTGTTCCCTCTCTCGCTGGCTGTCTCTATCTCTGTCAAATAAATAAATAAAATCTTTTTAAAAAAAAAGAAAAAAAAAGAAAAAAAGAAAAAGAAAAAGAATAGCCTACCAACAAATAGTGCTGGGACAATCAAACAGTCACGTGCAAAAAGATGAAGCTAGAATCCTAATTCACACAATCCAAAAAAGTTAACTCAAAATGGATCACAGAATTAAATGTGAGAACTAAAACTATAAACCTTTTGACCTTGGGTTAAGCAATGATTTCTTAAATACCAAAAACAACCAAAGAAAAACTAGATACATTGGACTAAATCAACCTCAAGAACTTTTACGCCGCAAATAATACCATGAAGAAAGTGAACAGCCAGGGGCACCTGGGTAGTTCAGTCGGTTAGAGTCTGCCTTCGGCTTAGGTCATGATCTCGGGATCCTGGAATGGAGCCCTGTGTCGGGCTCCCTGCTCAGCAGGGAGTCTGCTTCTCCCTCTCCCTCTGCTCCTCCCCACCTCCCTGACTCCTGCTCTCTTTCAAATAAACAAAATCTTGAAAGAAAGAAAGAAAGAAAGAAAGAAAGAGAGAGAGAGAGAGAGAGAGAGAGAGAGAGAAAGAAAGAAAGAAAGAAAGAAAGAAAGAAAGAAAGAAAGAAAGAAAGAAAGAGACAAAGAGACAAAGAGACAAAGAGACAAAGAAAAGAAAGTGAAGGGCCAGTCCATGGAATGGGAGAAAATATTTGCAAATCATATACCTGGTAAGAGACTTGTATCCAGGATATATAAATAACTCTTACAACTCAATAATAAACAGAGAAATAAACCAACTAAAAAATAGGCAAAGGATGTGAATTTTCTCCAAAGAAAATATACAAATGGTCAATAAGCACATAAACAGATGCTCAATATTATCAGCCATTAGGAAAAGGTAAACCAAAGCCATGATGAGGTGCTACTTTACATCTACCAGGATGGCCATAACCAAAAATATGTATTGCAGAAGATGTGGAGAAACTGCAATCCTCATGCATGGCTGGTGGGAATATACAGCAATGCAGCTACTTTGGAAAACAGTTTGGCAGTTCCTCAAAATGTTAAATACAGAGTTACCATATGACTCTGGAAGTCTGCTCCTAAAGTTTCTTCCCAGGAGAAATGAAAACCTACGTCCACACAAAACTTGTACACAAATGTTCAAAGCAGCATTACCCATTATAGCCAAAAAGCAGAAACAATCCAAGTGTCATCAACTACTGAATGGATGGACAAAATGTGGTATATCCACACAATGGAATATTATTCAGCCACAAAAAGAACAAAGTATTGATAAGCTACAATATGAACTTTGAAAACATCATGCAATTGACCTTAGAAGTCAGACACAAAAGGTCATATATTGTATGATTCCACTTACATGAAATATCCAGAAATATCCAGAATAGACAAATCTATAGGGACAAAAAGTAGACTTGTGGTTGCAAAAGAGGAGATGGAGGGAGAATGGGGAGTAGCTGCTAATGGGTACAGGGTTTCTTTTTCGGGTGATGAAAATGTTCTAAATTTGGGGCGCCTGGATGGCTCAGTCGGTTAGGTATCTGCCTTTGGCTCAGGTCATGATCCCGGAGTCCCAGGATCGAGCCCTGAGTCGGGTTCCTTGCTCAGTGGGGAGTCTGCTTCTCCCTCTGGCCCTCCTCCCTTTCGTGCTCTCTCTCTCTCACTCACTCTCTCTCACTCACTCTCTCTCTCTCTCAAATAAATAAAATCTTAAAAAAATATATTCTGGGGGCACTTGGGTGGGTCAGATGGTTAAGAGTCTACCTTCAGCTCAGATCGTGATCTCCGGGTACTGGGATCAAGCCCTACGTCGGACTCCTGGCTCAGCAGGGAGCCTGCTTCTCCCTCCCCTCTGCCTATCCCCCTGCTTTTGCTCTGTCTCTCTCTCTCTCTCTCAAATGAATAAATAAAATCTCAAAACAAACAAAAAATACATATATATATATATTCTAAACTAAGATTGTAATGATAGTTGCACAATTGTGAATATACAAACAAACAGACAAACAAACAAAAACCCATAACCCTGAACTGTAACTTAAAATGGGTGAATTTTATAGCATGTAAATTATATTTCAATAAAAATGTTATAAAAAATCTCAAGAGGGGCACCAGGGTGGCTCAGTTGGTTGAGCGACTGCCTTCAGCTCACTCAGGTCATGATCCCAGGGTCCTGGGATCGAGCCCCACATCGGGCTCCCTGCTCGGTGGGGAATCTGCTTCTCCCTCTCCCTCTGCCACTCTCCCTGCTTGTGCTCTCCTACTCTTTCTCTCTGTCAAATAAATAAATAAAATGTTAAAAAAAAAAAAAGGCTCAAGGAAGGGAGAAAGTGTACTTATTTTCATAGTCACCATGTGTGCCGTGATAGCTGGCATAACCAAGTCACTCACTAGAAGTCTAAGGAATGAAGAAGGGTCCAGCCTTCTGGGACAGGTGGGCTTTTAGAGCATCTCTGGATGGAGAACAATTTTGGTAGTTATCTCAGCGAATATGGCTAAGAAGACATGAAGGACAAATGCAACATATTCTAGTAAGTCTGCTTCCTTAAAATAAAATCCATGCCATCATAAAGAACAGAATATTCTGGCGAGGGAGGTGACTGGGGAAGGGAGCAGATATAAGCAGTAAAAAGAACCACGAAAGAAAAGAGGGAGTTGAAAAGGCGCAGAGAGCACTTTTTACTGACCAAGTTCTCAAACACACAGTGCCCTCTCTTACTCTACACAACCCTGATGTATTGTCTTCATTTTACAGTACAGATGGGCCCCAGGGATGGTCAAGGAGACTAGGGTCCTTCTTCACCTATACAGATGCTTCATGACCATGCCGTACTCAACAACCGTTCTATAGCGTAGGGGACAGGGGTGTCAAAAAGCTACCTGCACTGTATATAATCCCCTTTAAAGAGCCACAGATGAGGCTACCACTCCTTGAGAAGATGCAAATCCTACCCATACTCTACCATAATGGCCCTAGGAGGCATCAGTGTGTTATACTGGCAAATGATATAATTACACAATTCATAGGAGGGATAGGGAGGGAACCTCCCAAACAGAGTACTGCAGCATACAGCAGCTAAGCCAGAGTGACAAGCTACATTAGAGTGCTGTAGCCCATACAAGAATCACACAAATAATGCGGGGGAACTAGGTACGTAGAAATCAAGTATATAGGTCAAGTAGAACCAGACATAGGTTCCAATCTTTCCTTACGCTACAAAAAGAACAGATGCCTCAAGGTTGTTAACTAAACTCAAAAGAGAAAATGAACTTGTACATGACTTGAAAAGACTAAGCTAAGGAAAGTACTGACAGACCAATGGAACATAGGTATATCTTTCAAGGCTGAGAAGAATTTGTTAAATTCCGTTTTAGAACTCTGGGGAATCCATGTGATGCACCAATGAAATGAGAACACATATATATAAGTTCTACATGAGGTTCTCAGTAAAAATGTCTGAGTCTTTTTTTTTTTTAAGATTGTATTTTTTGGTAAGATTTTATTTATTTATTTGTCAGAGAGAGAGAGAGAGAGAGAGCGCGCGTGCACGCGTGAGTGCACAAGCAGGGGGAGTGGCAGGCAGAGGGAGAAGCAGACTCCCCGCTGAGCAAGGAGCCCGATGTGGGACTTGATCCCAGGACCCTGGGATCATGACCTGAGCCGAAGGCAGATGCTTAACTGACTGAGCCACCCAGGCATCCCTAAGATTGTATTTTTTAGTAATCTCCCCACCCAATGTGGGGCTCAAACTCACAACCTGAGACCAAGAATCACATGCCAGCCAGGCACCCCAAGTTTTCAGCCTCTTCACTTTCTAAAGCCCAATGCTTAAGGAAAGACAATATATTTTTTAGGCAATGTAGTATGCTTTCTAAAGAGTGGCGTCAGATTTTTAAAGCTGATAAGAAACAGTAAAATCACAGTGACACAAACTAATTTTGGGGGACTTTCAGAGTGCTCATTTCTGGGCACGTCTACATCCTGAGCAGATTAACAATGTTATGGAAACTCATTTAATTTTGAGCTGTTGGTCCAAATCTATCCCGGCAGGAAGCAATAAATTAATAGTTCTAAGTCTGGGCAAAATAAAGGCAGGATGACTTCTGGCTTCCTACAATTACATTGGGTGCCCTGGATTCCTGCCAACAGATCGTGAACCAATGCAGTCCCTCGTTAAAAGGAAATAAAGACCCTGAGAGCTCCATAGCTTAGCACCTCAGCATCCATTCATGTTGCTGGTCCCACCAAACCTTGTCAGTTTTGATAATAGGGCTCTGTCTTCTTGATCAAACCTCTTGTTTGTATTTAGTCCTAATGATCAAGAATCTATCTTGAGCTCTTCATCTGGAAGATTGTGCCTAGGTTCCTCGCCCAGTACCCCAGTCCCATGGGTTAAGGTTCTTGTCTCTTAGGGACAGGAATCTTAACCCTAACCCTCAGCCTCCTATGGTTGGATCCCTGTCACGTCTCTTCCCTTATCACCACCACCCTACACTTGTGTTCATTTTTGCTCCTAGACTCCTGAGAGACTATGTTCAATCTATTTGTCAGATTATCCATGTCTTGCCTATTTCTACATCTCTGATGTATCAACCCATTGCTAAATTCCAGAATTCCCTGATATCATGATCCAATATATCTGGCCATCGAACCTCTCTGACACTAACTCACCACTTACCTGGAATGTGGAGATCAAGACCAGAGCTGAAGTCAGACACTCAACCGACTGAGCCACCCAAGCATCCCCCGACACAACTCCTATACATGGATGCAAAGTTAGTTTCTTTTCCCTGGACAGTCTACTTTCTTCTCTTCATACCTTTGCCTGTAATTTCCTTCTTCCACAAGCTCTCAAAGTAAGGAATGTTCACAATGCAATCTCTTTACTCTCTATAATATTATATATTCATTACTCAAGGTGACGGGAAAGCATACAGTACATTTCAGAAAGATTCTCATGAAGAAACAATGAAAGTCCCAGCATTTAAAAGGTTAATTTTCATCTATCTATAACTTTTTAAATATTGGGCCTTTATTTATTTTTAAAGATTTTATTTATTTATTTGAATGAGAGAGAGCAGAGCCAGAGAGAGAGCATGAGCAGGGGGAGGGGCAGAGGGAGAGGGAGAAGCAGACTCCCCAGTGAGCGAGGAGCCGGACACAGGGCTCCATCCCAGGACCCCAGGATCATGATTTGAGCCAAAGGAAGACACTTAACTGACTGAGCCACCCAGGTGTCCCAATACTGGGACCTTTAAATTTTGTTTAATAAAGTATCAATCTCAAAAAACCAGTTCTATACCACAATAGTTTGAGAAGCTTCCCTCCAGGGGCCACAAAACTAAAAATCCTTAAAACAGAGGGATAAAGCTGTGCTCCCTTGGCACCTGACAGGAAGAAGGGCCTCAGGAATCAGAAGGAAACTCATGGGAGCAGATCTAGGACGGTGGGGTGGCACAGAAAAGGGGTGAGAGGCGGTGGGAACGGGCTCTGGATCCTTATTGGCACAGATGAATGGGAAGAATAAGGTAGAATTCAGAGGAAGGAAAGGGCCAGCTAGCGGGTAGACTTGGGTTCGGGTATCCCTCCAGAGGGAACGGGTTTCTTTCAGCTTCAGCCAGCCCTCATTATCCTTATCCAGAAGGATTTTAGGTTATGGAAACATACTAAGAATCTGATGACAATTATGGGCTGTCTTTCCCAGGAAATTGCACATGCCTATAGCTTTTAATCCAATTAAATTTAAAACTGAATATAATTCTAGGACATGCATGAAAACCATTCACAAATCCCAAATGAAGAACTCCTGAATTTAAAAATTCCTTAAAAAAAAAAAACAAAAACACCTCCTGAGGGGGCACCTGGCTGGTTCAGTTAAGAGAGCATGTGACTCTTGATCTCAGGATTGTAAGTTTGAGCCCCACGTTGCGTATAGAGATGGAGGGAAAGGAGAGGCAGGGGCTGGGGGTAGAAGGGAAACATGCTCTCCATCTCATAACATTTTGTGCTAATAAACTCATGACCACAGACCTGGCTTTCACTTCCGATTAAAAAGGAAAAATATCTGGGGGCGCCTGGGTGGCTCAGTCGTTAAGCCTCTGCCTTCGGCTCAGGGCGTGATCCTGGCGTTCTGGGATTGAGCCCCATGTCAGGCTCCTCTGCTGGGAGCCTGCTTCTTCCTCTCCCACTCCCCCTGCTTGTGTTCCCTCTCTCGCTGGCTGTCTCTATCTCTGTCGAATAAATAAAACCTTAAAAAAAAAAAAAAAAAGGAAAAATATCTAAAAACAAATTAGTTGGCATTCAGGGCAAATCTCAATCACAGCTTTACAACAGGGAGGAGAGGTCCCCCTTGTTCCACCAAAACACCTACCAAATGTGTTCCCAAATTCTTTCATTAAGAAACATTTTCAAACGGCAAGATCCTTAAAAATGTAAAAATAACTTGAATCATTGATATGAATGAATTTCAGCCCAAATATAAACTGATATCAGATCCTTTCCTATCTTCACAAGGATTACGAAGCAGGCAAACACTGGACCTTAGAAGGAGAAATAGAGGGACGAACAGAAATAACAGAAAGGAGAAACTGGGAAATTGCTTATTGCACAATCGCCTGCAATCTGCTTTCACCCATGGACACAAAAACAAACAGCTGTTCAAAATGATCTCATATCCCACTGGATAAATATGCCAGTGTTTTCCCAGGAACTATGGTTACAACCAACTTCCAAAGGCTGTCTAAGTACTCGGAGGCAGAATGAAACAGAGTTCACTTAACTGAAGTAGCTAAAGCTTCTGTAAAGTTAGGTATTTCCTGTGTTGTGAAGAATAAGCACAAAAGCTAAATAACGGAGCCACGTGAAACATTCAAACTTACTTGCAAAATATGTGATCACACTTCGTGGAAACAGGCTCTTTGATCAACTCCAGACTAGAAGGATAGGAAAAAAAAAAAAAAAGGAAATGAGGCTCAATAATTCATTTCAATATAAATAAATTCTTGGTTAAGAAGTGCAACTTTAGGGGCGCCCGGGGTGGCGCAGTCGTTAAGCGTCTGCCTTCGGCTCAGGGCGTGATCCCGGCGTTCTGGGATCGAGCCCCCGCATCAGGCTTCTCCACTAGGAGCCTGCTTCTTCCTCTCCCACTCCCCCTGCTTGTGTTCCCTCTCTCGCTGGCTGTCTCTCTCTGTCAAATAAATAAATAAAATCTTAAAAAAAAAAAAAGGTGCAACTTTAAGCTGCTATAACCAAGTCAAGGTAAGGCTTTAAGTTCATTTAATAAATATTTATTAAATATCTGCTGTCCTAGGCGCCAAAAATACAGCAGAGAATATGATCCTTACCTTCCTGAGCTTTCAGCTATCAAAACAGAACATACTACTCTTTTCAGTACTCTATTATCTTTAGCATTTAAAAGATTGGCTGACATTATTCCATTATTCACTAGTTTTCACTGATACATTTTTCAAGCTAAATTTGGGGGGACGTCCTATATCTTAACTACACTTTAAGCTCCATGAAGACAAACTTCTTGTATTTCTTTTGGATCCCCTCATAGCGCTTTTTTTTTTTTTTTTTTTTACGTGTGACTGCCTTTTTATTTTAAATTTCTTTCTTTCCTTTTTTTTTTTTTTTAACGTAATCACTACACCCAGTGTGGGGATTGAACTCACCACCCCGAGATGAAGAGTCACATGCTCTATGGACTGAGCCAGCCAGGCACCCCTTAAATTTCTTAATATGGAAAATGTCAAGCATTTACACAAATAAAATAGTAAAATGAACTCCATGTATCATCACTCAGTTATAATGCTCAAAGCCAGTCTTATTACATCCATACAAACACCCACCCAAAGTCCAGATTATTTTAAAATAAACCCCAAGAGTCATTCATTTCATCTATAAATATTTCAGAACATACTTATAAAAGACAAAGATCTTTTTATGGCGACCATGAAACCATTATTACTCTCAAAAATTAATTTTCTTTAGGGTGCCTGGGTGGCACAGTTGGTTAGGTGTCTGATTCTTGGTCTCATCTCAGGCCTGATCTCAGGGTCGTGAGATCAAGCCCCACATCAGGCTCTGTGCTCAGCATGGAGTCTGCTTAAAACTCTCCCTCTATCCTTCCCTGCCACGTTCTCTCTCTCAAATAAATAAATGAATCTTTAAGAAATAATAATTCCTTTATAGCATCGGATATACAATATTCTAATTTCCCTCACTGTCTCTTAAAATGTAATAATTAAATCTATTTAGATCAGGATTTAAACAAGATCCATGCATTGCATTTGGTTGATATGTCTCAGGTGTCTTTTAATCTACAGATTTCACCTCTCTTTTCCCCCTTGTCATTTATTTTAATAAGTAGGTCATTTGATCTGTACCATTTTTTTTTAAAGATTTATTTATTTGAGAGAGAGAGGGAGAGCACAAGCAGGGGGAGGGACAGAGGGAGAGGGAGAAGCAGGCTCCCCACTGAGCAAGGAACCCAATGTGAGGCTGGATCCCAGGACACCAGGATCATGACCTGAGCTGAAGGCAGAAGCTTCACTGACTGAGGCACCCAGGCACCCCCAATCTGTACCATTTCCCACATTCTGAGTTTTACTGATTGTAACTCTATAATGTGGTTTAACATGTTCCTCTAGCCTCTAGCTCCTATAAACTAGACCTCCAGGCTCGATCAAATTCAGATTCAATTTTTTGGCAAGAACACTTTACAGGTGGTACTGTGTGCTAGGACTTTTCTGATGTCAAGGAGGTTCATGATGCTGGGTTCGTGATTACTTTGTAAAAAAACAACGTAATAAATACTCACCAACGAAAATTTAGAAAATAAATAAATAAATTTAGAAAACTATTAAAATCTTGAGAAAAGAAAATTCATCACCCAAATTCCCATCCCTGCCGGTCCATTCACAAAATCTTAGTATCTTCCTGAGATTATTTCATTTACTAACAGAACAAGGAATTATTGGGCAGCTCCTATAGGCAAGTACTGTTCCTGGAGACAGAGCTAGAGCAGGACTAAGCCTGTCCCCAGAGAACTTTCATTCTCGTTGCGGTAAGACAGTTAACTGAGACTTAAACAAGAACATTTGGGAATAAGGGCTAAAAATAAAAATAAAGCCTGCTAACAGGGATGGGGAGTGCTGGGGGGGGGTGTTTGTATACAGAGCGGCCAAGAAAGGCCTCACTGAGGTGACAGTGGCAGACAGTTGCATAACGTGAGGAAACAGGCTGTACAACAATCGGGGGAAGAACATTCCAGCAGAGGGAGCAGAGAAGGCAAACTCTAAGCGGGCCCCTGCCTGCTGTTTCCGAAGGTCAGGAAACAGGCCATGGGGAAGCGCTAGTAGAAGAGGTCAGAGAGGCAGGGGGGAGCCTGAGGAGGTAGGAACCTATAGGTGATTTTAAGTTGTTATCTTTTATTCTGGACGAGAGCTTCAGCAACAGATTTTTAGTACAGTTCAGCCAGGACATCAAACAAGAGGCCACCTGTGTGTGACAGGAATGTGGGTCTTTTCATGACGTGTTTCACTTTTTAGAAAAGGATCCCAAGAAAAGCTGAGGGACAATAGCCTCGTTGTGAAAGGTTTGGTAACACAACTCTTGTGATCACAGGGCTTCTGACGCAGCACAAGTAACAGAGAGGAAAATACCACAGGAAGTCAGAAGGCCAGGTTTCTACTACTAGTTCTCCTTCTTATTAGCAGAGTGACCTCAGGCCAAGCCCTTGACCCGAGCCCCGGGTTCCTTCTCTGTCACCCACTCTACCAATCTCTTCAAGTTATTGTCAGAATAAAATTAAATGTTACTTGGGGAAATGTTCACAACCTGAGATGACTTGTACCAATGCGAGAATTATTATCCGGACCTAATGTGATTTTAAAAAGAAAAACCACTGAAAAAGAGAACTCTGATTTGCTACTAAATCACAATTCCTCAGATAAGCTACATATCAAAGAAATTCTCAGTAAAGGCGAAATTGGATTTAGCTATGATACCAGATGGCTTTCATTCTCACCACTGACTCAACTCTGAAATAATTATGTTTCAGTATGGTAATTATAAGCCGAGCTATATAAACATACTGTAAACACAAACTTTAAATGGATGAAAACTTTGATATATAAAAGGTAAGGACGGTTGAAAAAAAGCTTGAAGAGGTAATGGGAAAAGGGGTGTCTGGGGGGCTCAGTCCGTTAAGCATCTGCCTTTGGCTCAGGTCATGATCCCAGTGTCCTGGGATTAAGTCCCGCATCGCCTTGTATTGGGCTCCCTGCTCATTGGGGAGCCCGCTTCTCCTTCTGCCTGCTGCTCACCCCTTCCCCCATCATGCTCTCTCACTCTGCTCTCTCTCTCTCAAATAAATAAATGAAATCTTTAAAAAAAAAAAAAAAGAGGGAATAGGAATGAGAAAAGTTAGACAGTCCTCTTCTAGGTCCTGATGAAAGTAAATGTTCACTATGAGTGCGATTCAAATATTTAAACACTGCTCAGGTCAGGCAATATTTTAGTCTTACTGTGTATTTGCATTTTGGGCTTCCAACATGGGTATAAGTGATTGGAAAGAGAAGCTGGGTTAGATTTGAAAAACCACCGCCACCTACCAGGATACACATTTTAGCAAACTTTTCTGAAAGTCAAAAATTTTATAGAGTTGTGTGTAAAAAGTTACAAAGAACTACTGATTATCAGAAATCAACACCAATGGTAATTTAAAATAGAGGCCAACAGAAGGTATTTTAGCTCAAGAGACCTCAAAGAAGCTGGAAGCCTACCCTCTAGCTACCGAAACACTGTTTCTAGTTATATTCAGGAATCATTTATTAAGACACGATTGCAAATTATACTGTTTCTGGGCACTGTTTTTTGTTTTAAACTTTTTATTTATTTGAGAAAGAGAGCTCTCGAGCACAAGAGAGGGGAGGGGCAGAGGGAGAGGAAGAAACAGACTCCCTGCTGAGCAGGGAGCCCTTGACGAGGGGCTCATTCCCATGACCCTGGGATCATGACCAGAGCAGATGTCAGATGCTCAACCGACTGAGCCACCCAGGTGACCCACGGGGACTGTTAAACAAATAAACAAAAAGTAGAGTAGGTATGATTCCCAACCTAGAACTTTCCATTTGAATGAGTTTAAGGTTTAACAATGAAGAGAATGAGAAGTTTTAGTTTAAAAACCTAAGTCTATTGCTAATAGAGAATAGATTTAAAAAAAAAATAGGGAGCTGGAAAACATACAATTGCTAACTGAAATTGAAAATTCAGTATTAACTTCAACTTTCATTCTTTTATCTGTACTTTTTATGTATCTGAGTTTTTTAATTGATGGTTTAATTTGCCAGAATGAGAAAGAACATTACATTTTTATGACTGAGTCTCATGGAAATGTAAAATAAATGGAGCCCGATGCCATTCTATTGAGGACTTTTTGATCACTCTTTGTAATTATCATGAGTAAGTTTTATGCTGTTTCAAAAGTAATTTTTTTTCCAGTTGTCATTTCCTGCTTCTCTGGCTCTGATGATTCATAAAGTAGGCTATAAATCTATTTAGCTCTTGTTATTTAGCTGAAACGTTGAAGGGCAAGGGAGAGGAGGGCTACTTATAAATCTTGTATCTCTCTGGAAACGCAACTTGCATTTTCTTTAATCTTATTTACTTAACACCAAATATGAAAAACAACTTTGAAGCACAAAAAGAAATTTACTTAAATCTACTCTCCTTTATTGAAGGTAAGGGCAATAGGTGCAGCTTTCCAATTTACTTTATGAATATTACCCACCACTAACCATCACGATATTAAAAACCATTAAACTATTAAGGAATCAATTTAGCTTATTATTTAATATCTTCAACAAATGTTTAGTGAGTGACTACTATGTCCCAAGTGCCCTGCTCTAACCACTAAGGATACGGAACAAAACAAAACAAATAAAAACCCCTGCCTTCATGGAGTTTAAATCCTATAAGGATAAAGAAAAAGAATAAACAAATTATACAGAATGTTAGATAGTAATAAGAGCTACGGGGGAAAAAAAACAGGAAAGGGAAATAAAGAGTGTGTTGGGGTGGGGCGCCTGGGTGGCATAGCGCTTAGGCGGCTGCCTTCGGCTCAGGGCTTGATCCCGGCGTTATGGGATCGAGCCCCACATTGGGCTCCTCTGCTATGAGCCTGCTTCTTCCTCTCCCACTCCCCCTGCTTGTGTTGCCTCTCTCGCTGGCTGTCTCCTTCTGTCAAATGAATAAATAAAATCTTAAAAAAAAAAAAAAAAAAAAGAGTGTGTTGGGGTAACGGTGTTATCATTTTAAATAGGGTTGTCTGGAAATGCCTCTTTGAAAAGGTGGTATTTTTTTTTTTAAGATTTTATTTATTTATTGACAGAGATAGAGACAGCCAGCGAGAGAGGGAACACAGCAGGGGAGTGGGAGAGGAAGAAGCAGGCTCATAGTGGAAGAGCCTGATGTGGGACTCGATCCCATAACGCCGGGATCACGCCCTGAGCCGAAGGCAGACGCTTAACCACTGTGCCACCCAGGCGCCCCGAAAAGGTGGTATTTTAATCAAGATTTGTAAGCCACGCAATTATCAGGGGTAGAACATTCCAGGAAGAGGGAACAGCAAGCATAAAAGCTCAGAGGCAGGAGAGTATGTTCTATGTCTGAAGAAGAGTTAAGAGGCCAGAATGACCAAGGGTGCCTGAGTGGCTCAGTCAGGTGAGCATCCAACTCTTTTTTTTTTTTTTAAGATTTCATTTATTTATTTGAGAGAAAGAGAGCACGAGAAAGAGAGAGAGGAAGAGGGAGAAACAGACTCCCCACTGAGCAAGGAGCCTGATGTGGGATCTGATCCCAGGACCCTGAGTGGTGACCTGAGCTGAAGGCAGACACTTAACTGACTGAGCCACGCAGGAGCCCAGCATTCAACTCTTGATCTCAGCTCAGGTCTTGATCTCAGGGTTGTGAGTTCAAGCCCCGCAATGGGATCCATGCTGGGGGTGGAGCCTACTTAAAAAACAAAAAACAAAAAAAAAAACAAGAGGCCAGATTGACCAGAGTAAAAGGAGTAAGACGGAGGACGGTAGGCAACAATTCTTCTAAGGTTCCTTTCTGGCTTTTCACCAAGACATTTTGAGGTATAGTTTTTAATTATTTTGTAGATTTAGCAAATGCCAAAGATGTCACCTAGTGACTACTTGGGGTTCATAATCTTTGTTGTGCCATAGACCCCCTTTGGCAGCTGGTGAAGCCCATAAACACCCTTCTCAAAGTAATGCTTTTAAGTGCATAAAATAAAAAATATAAAATTATACAAGAAACTAATTATATTGAAATAAAGTTCCAGCCACAGGCCTCCAAGGGTCGAGGAGGGTCAGCAAATTAAGAGCTCCTGAATACACACAAGAGAATTTTCCTGAGGTGATAAAACTGTTCTATATCTTGACTGGGTTACACAGATATATACATTTGTCGAAACTCAAGTGACTTGCATACTTAAGATCTCTGCATTTCACTGTATGTAAATTATGCCTCAACTTAAAAAAAAACAACACAAAAAAGCCTTGAGGGGCACCTGGGTGGTTCAGTCAGTTAAGCAGCTGTCTTCAGCTCAGGTCATGATGGATCGAACCCCATGTTGGGCTCCCTGCTCAGCAGGAAGCCTCTCTCCCTCTTCCTCTGCCTGCTGCTCTGCCTGCTTGTGTGTGCGCTCTCTCTCTCTGTGTCAAATACATAAATAAAATCTTAAAAAAAAAAGAAAAAAAAAAAGAGTCGCATGCTCTGCTGACTGAGCCAGCCAGGTGCCCCAGTAGTCTTTTTTTTTTCCCCAAAGATTTTATGTAATTATTTGAGAGAGAGAGATAAAGGAAAAAAAACACGAGTGGGGGGAGGGGAATAAAGCAGACTTCCCACTGAGCAGGGAGCCCGACTTGGGGCTTGATCCTAGGACCCCAGGATCATGACCTGAGTGGAAGGCAGACACTAAACCAACTGAGCCACCCAGGCACCCACCACCCAAGTAGTCTTATTTAAATATACAGGGCTAGTTCAACCAAACACCTACCCACTCACAAGCGCAAATCATTTGTGATTTTATTTTGCCACTATTAACTATCCCCATTCCAAGTGATTGAGCTGTTTTTAGAGCTTGGATGAAAAGGCCAATTACTCCAAACCAGATTTCTGCCCCAAAGTAGAATCAATCAAGACAGTCTGTGAGCTAGGAAAGATGGAGAGCTGAGTGTGTTAAGGGAGTAAAAAGGGAAGGGGAGAGGCAGAGTGGAGAAAAAGGGTAATTTCTTATATTCCCAAAGCTCTTAAGATAAGCAGCAACTTTAATAGTCTATTCTTAATAGATAATTTTTTCTTCTTAATATGTGCAAGGCCAATTCTACTTATTTGCATAGGATATAATCAAGTAAAGAAGAATCTCAAATTAATAAACTCTTCTGTCAACTTACCAGATTGGACACTCTAAGATTTTCTGCATGGCATTAAGGACATTTTGTACTTCTTCAACACGATCCGCAGGTAAATCCATTTCTTCCTGTTCCAATGAATTTTAAGGCATAAGCTTAAATATATGTGTGTACATTTGTATGCACACACACGTTACTTTGAAAGGTTTATAAGAACAACAGCCTAGTTTCATTAAATGTCATTTTTAAATAAAAAATTAAAGATTGGAGTGCCTTAAAATTACACCAATCATAGAATTAACGACAAAAGTTTTATTTTTTTTATTTTGAAAAGCTGTTTTTTGCAATTAAGACCATTTAAATTCCCTATTTTTTTCCCCCACATAAAGCCTCCAACCACTTCCTTTTGGTCTTTTCCTCTCTCCAAGAAAAAGAAAGCCATAGTGGGATGAGATGGTAGCCTCATATTTCTCCAATCATCCTGGCTCTTTTCTTTTTCTTGCTGAAAACCAACCTCAACAAAAACAAAACCAACACCAACCGACGCTCCCCACCCCTGCTCTTCCCCATTGTTTTCCACTGGTCTGCATTCATCTCACGATCCTCTTTAGGCACATCCATGCCAGTAGCCTCTGTAACTACTGACGCCCCTCTACTTTCTTCTTGTACCTTGTCAGAAACGCATATGAAGCCAGTTCTTTCTTAAGGGCTCTCCCTCCAACTAAATCCAGCCTCCTCCTAGTCTCAGACACATTCCTAGCCTCTTTCCTTCCTCAGGATCTCATCACATATACCAGCCGGTCTTTTTATACTATGATGCGCCCCTCAGAACACATTCCAGTTCCTGCCACCAGGATCCCCCCTCGGACACACCCTGCCCCCCAATCCTCAGTGCTTTCCCTGCCCCGAGACCCACAAAGTGTCCCCGTCCCCACGATTTCTCCAGACTCAACGTCTTAGGCTTCTCAGGTTCCATCCTCTGCCGGTCATTGCCAGGTAATACCCATCTTGCTCTCCCACAGTCCACACCTGTTTCCTGTCCCACGGAGCAACCCTTGGACCCTCTCCCTTCCCGTAGGCTCTCTCACCTTCACCCAGAGCAAAGCGTCGGGGCTTCCCGGGTCCAGGGGCCCAGTTGTCTGAAAGACCCCCGGATCGCCCTCTATCCAGAAAGCCTTACCGAGATCACCCCGCGCAGTCGCACTTTCAATTTATCTGTAATTCCCGCGCTTTCCTGTTGCCACGGAAACCGGCCGCAGCCACTGAGCGAGAACCTCTCAGAATACGAGATTGAAACACGTTACGGAAGGGCGGAGCAGAGAGAGCCGAGAGTCTCTCCAGGCTCCCGATTGGTCATCCATTCTTTCCCCGCGTTACGTAATTAAAAAGAGACGGAAGAGAAAGAATTCACCCGGAGTTTTCCATTAGGCCCCTGCCCCCTCACCTCTACGCTTCCACTTGCGGCTTATTACGTCACAGAGTTTGCTGGACTAGGGCCGGAATCACTACCTGAGGCCCGAAACCGAGCGCAAGGTAGTGCCTGAAACAGTCGCAAAAAGGGGCCCTGTTCCCTCACCATTTCCGCCGCAATGGAAGTCTCCAGTTTAGGTAACTAAAAGGATTGTTGGGGGGGAACTACGATTTCCAGCATGCATTGCGGATCGAGAGGCCTTCGCCACAGTGTTCCTTGGAAACTGTAGTCCTATGGAGAGGCGCTTCCGATACCGGAAGCGGGCGCAGTTCTCACGGCAAGCCAGCTGATAGCTCGAAGAGCTCCGTGCGGTTATGCACGTCAACAGATATGGATTGGAGTGTTAGGTTTTCGTATCTTGAGAGCGGCGAATAGGCTAAAGAACCTACAAGTCCCAGGAAGACTACAGTTCCCATCCAGCCCCGCGAGTCTCGGGCAGGGAGTCCACTAAGGTCAGTGACCTAAGAGGACGCGGAGGGCGCCGAATTTACCTGGGAAGGGGAAACGGGATTCGACCCGCGACTGCGCACTCGTAGTTCCGCCCCTCTGCCCCAGTGTTTGTTATTGTTGTGCTGTTCTGGCGGCTCCTGCCCCGCCCCTGCCACGCATGCTCGACCAATCAGTGGGATGGTAGTTTTGAGGGACAACTAGTAAGAGCCAATCACCTTGTCCGAAACTCAAAAACTGGGGACTAGGCCCTCTTTCTATCCGCCATGTTAGATTCACCCCGCAGGAATAGCAGCGGAGCTGGCTGAGAACGGTTTTTGCACTGGCCTCCGGCAGGCGCCCCCCGGGGGCGGGGAGCTGGTAAGGAAGCAGCTGCGATTACGGAGGGGTGGGAGCACATCGCCACTGAGAGGGTTAGTAGAAGTTTAAGGAAGGGATCCTGCAAAAAAGAGGGGGTTCTTCTTCCGTGTCTGGGGGGCAGCCAGTCTTGTCAGTGACCGGATGAGAGAGCCGTTCGGGTTGAGCGGCCGAGGGGGCGGATACTGCCAGAGAGATGGAGGGTCTGTGGCTCAGAACGCTCGGCATCTGGTGATGGAAGGCCGAGACACCCTAGTGTCTCCCCCTCAAAGGGGGCCCAGGCAAAGAAAACGAAAGAGAGTCCTCCGAGGGTGGTGACATTGTCTTGAGGACGTGGAGTGCTAGGAAACGATAACTCGAAGACTAGGATAAAGTCTGCAAGGGGGAAAAAAAATGGCACTGCCCACACAGCCTCCCAGCCCCATCCCCCTCGGCTTGTTGAGAACCTCATAAAGAAGTCTCCTTGGTCGGGGACCTCTGGTATTGGAAAGACACCGTTTTTCCTTTTTGTCAAACTCTAGGTCACGCATTTTAACCCCCAAATAGCTTGTCAGGCCTTTGGCGGAGGCAGTAATCAAAGTTCAGTTTCCCAGGTCTGCTTCATTAACGGGATTTCTTGGTATCCTGAAAAAACTGACGTAGAGGAAAAACTGATTGTGCCAAGCAGAGGGTGAGCCAGTGGCATGAACTTATAATAATGCCGGTTTTGAAAGCTGAAGGCCTAGGCCCCAGCCATCTGACTTTACTGGCTTTAAACCTACAAGGACAGATGGTGCAAACCATAGCTTCGGTATTTCCACAAGTTCAAGAGTAATGCTCTTGCTGAAAGAATTTTCACATAAAAGCCAAGCAGAAATAGGCAATTCTTTATGAAGAAGACCTGGATACGATCCAGCTTAGCTAGAATCCCCCACTTCCTGTTTTCTCTCATCAGCCTACCAGCTGGATGAGCTCCAAGGTAACTAAACTAATTTTAATTGTGTAATTTGAGAAAAGGGGAGTTAGATTAGTTTCCTTCCTTCTGGACTCTCAAAAGTGTGGAAGGGTTTCTCGGAAGTTGAAAAGTGAGAATGTGTTTCAGAATATCCACTTTTTGGCTGACTGAATCAGTTACTTCATTTCCCTGATACTTTTTGCCCAAGATTCTGGGGAGTTGATGGGAATTCTGTCCAAATGTTAAGGACCCCAAGAATTGCATTCCATATAAATGAATACTAGATGTCAGCAGATTGGTGCTAGAAACTGGTATTTTTTTGATAGTGAACTTGGCTCTAGGTAAAGACAAAGAATGAAAAAAATTGGAGAGTAATTGTTTTGGGATTAAAAAAATTCCTGATCCTCAGAGAGTTCAAGGTCCTTTTAAATGACAGCCTCAATTGTATTGTTTCACAGGGCAGTGCATTTTGGCTTCTGAAGACTGATTTATTGTAATCATTTTTATATTTGAGTAACGTTTTCAGAGAACTTGCACACACGTTTTTATTTGACCTATTTTACAAAGTAAGGAGCTGAAGCTCAGGGGTTAAATGACTTGCTCACCATTATGTGGCTAGTACTGTGTCAGAGCTGTGTCTGGAGCCCAGCTCTTCTCAGCCCTTTTGCTCCCTCTCCCAATATGCTGCAAACTCCTGAGACTTAGTCTTATTCATCTCCTGCTTCCTGTGCCTAGAGCAGAATCTGGTTCTTTGAAGAGATTTCTTAAAGATTTGTTGATGAATATGTTTAAAAGATGACCTTTTTCATTACAACTTGGGTTTAGATTTTAACAAACTATTTTTTCATAAAGTCATAAGAACAAACCAATCTAACAACTCATCAGTAAATAAAATCCTTACTAAAAAGCCAACTGACCAGAGGGGCATCTGACCGGCTCAGTCAGTAGAATTTGCAACTCTTGATCTTGGAGTTTTAGGTTCAGTCCCATGTTGGGTGTAGAGACCATTTAAAAATAGAATTTGGGGGGGGGGGGATGGGATAGACTGGTGATGGGTAGTAAGGAGGGCACGTATTGCATGGTATAACTGGGTGTTTTCCGCAACTAATGAATCATCGAGCTTCACATCAGAAAACAGGGATGTACTGTATGGTGACTAACATAATAAAAAAACATTAAAATAAAAAAAAATAGAGTTTTAAAGGAAAAAAAAAAACTGACCAGAGTAGACATTCAGTTACAAAACTGTTAACTTCTTAGGCATGATAATGGTATCGTGGTTTTCAAAAAGTCTTGTTTTCTGGGGTTTTTTTTTTTTTTTTTAAGAGTTACATGCTCAATTTTATGGACGAAGTAATGGCTGGCTGTCAAAATAATCCAGTAGGGAACAGGTATTGCTGTAATAAGATTAGTCCCGTGTTGATGATAATTATGGAAGATAGCTGATGGGTCTTTAGGGGTTCATTGTATATTAAGTTTCTTCTTTTGTATATGTTTAAATTTTCCCATAATTGTTTTTTTTTTAATTAGGTTACTATAGTTGTGTTAAAACAGTTGACTACTGTCGATTCATACTGGGGGAATTGGGTGGGGGTAATACAGAAGTGTAGATGAAATGAGGGTAGCCTTTAATTGTTTATTCTGACTATATGTCCACCACTCTCTATTTTAATGTATGAAATTCTCCATAAAAGAAAGTAAAACTATAAAAAAAAAATACACATGAACTTGGATGAAAGGTGTTGACTGCTACCCTGTAGTTTCTTGGCTAATATTTTGTCCTCTAAATTGTTAAAACTGATGTAATAAAGAACCTGGGTTGCTCAATTTAGGAAAAGGCTGCTTTTTCAAGAAAAAATGTAGAATGTCACTTTTAGGTTAAGAGAAAGTAAATTCCCTGAGGGTAGAGACCTATCGGTCTTACTCTTCTCTCCTGCTACTAGCAGATATTGAGTGGTACCCATTGAATCAACGAATCATATAAAGTTCCAGAAAATCCGAAAGAATTTTACAAATGTTAGATGATTTCTGTGGGTGTGGCCAAAATTTACACTGTCTCAGCATGCATTTAACAGTGAGATTTGGGGGGTACCTGGATGGGCCTCTGACTCTTGATTTCAGCCCAGGTCCTGTTCTCTGGGTCGTGGGATTGGTGGGGCTCCACGCTCAGCAAGCAGTCTGCTTCTCTTCCTCTGCCCCTTGCCGTGCTCAAGTGCACTCTCTTTCTCTAAAATAAATAAATCTTTTTAAAAAAAACACAAAGGGGCGCCTGGCTGGCTCAGTTGGTTGAGCATCCAACTCTTGGTTTCAGCTTGGGTTGTGATCTCGGGGTCCTGGGATCAAGCCTCGCATCAGGCTCTGTGCTCAGCACAGAGTCTGCTTGGCTTGTCTCGCTTGCTGTGCTCCTCCCCCCCCCCCCCCACTCACACTCACGCTCTCTTTCTCTCTCAAGTAAATAAATAAATAAAAATCTTTAAAAAACAAAAAAAACCCAAACAGTGAGATTTGTTTTAAGCCACCCACCAGATTGTAAGTAGCAGAAGAGCAGAGACACTGTCTTATTCACTGCGGTGTCTTCCTAGCCTAGCCTGTATTAGGGCTTCACAAGGATTTGCTGAATGACTTACGCAGTTTATAGAACCGGCTCTAACGTATGTTCTCTCTCTCCTTATCCTCTCAACGCTAGCCCCACAGCATGGAACCACAGGTTACTCTAAATGTGACTTTTAAAAATGAAACTCAAAGCTTTCTGGTTTCCGATCCAGAAAATACAACTTGGGCTGATGTAGAAGCTATGGTGAGTGTTACTTGGTTTCTCCATCCTCGAAGCATAATTTTTTCAAAGGTAGCTACTTTTAACTGTGTTGTTTCATAGCTGTCATATTTACCTTTTCTAGGCCTTTTGGAAAATTACTTTTGACAGGGGTTCAGTATTCATATAGGAGATGGGCATCACCACCATCCACCCCCACCCCCCGGGGCACAAACAAATTCTTTAATTTGCAGCTAGGACTTAGAAAAGCTGTTAATTTTAGAAACAGTGTGAGGAATGAACTGGTGTGGGCCCCACCCTAACCAGGCCCCAGCTAATCGTTCTCCTGCCTGAGAGCAGATATGTTACTGTGGTTTGTGAACCATCAAGGATATGACCTATGTTTTGCAAGCTGATTGTTTTTATTGCTAGGTCAGAGGTTGAGTATCTAAAAGTTTATGCAGTGGGGTCCCTGGGTGCCTCAGCTGGTTAAGCATCTTAACTCCTGATCTCAGCGCAGGTTTTGATCTGAGGGTAGTGAGTTTGAGCCCTGCATTGGGTTCCACGGGCGTGGATCCTACTTAAAAAAAGAAAAGGAAAAAGTTGAGCAGAAAAATCTCCCACAGGTGCTTAGCTGCTCATCTCTTGTGTTGTTATCAAAGCCTTTCCGCCTCCTGGTTTGCCCTTTGTACTCTTCTGTTTTTATTTGGTTTGCAGTAGTGAATGTTTTACTTCCTATGCAACTGTGTTTATCCAAGGAAACCCTTTGGTAAAAGCGTGCTTTTATTTGGTTATGTGGTATGATAACTAAAAAGGAACAAAAAAAACGGGCAGACTTCACAAGATGATCTGATCTAGATCTCTGTCTGCAGCAAATACTTCTTTATACTGTCCTAAACAGGTGGTTATCCAGAAAGTTGGGTCTGTTTGTCAAATGATCTGAAAATTAAACACAGTTAGTGTTCTTTTTCTAGTAGTTAAATGAGTTGATAGCTTGCCTTTTTTCTTTATTGTAAATTTTAAATTATTAAAAGGTAATATATGCCCATTATAAGAAGTAAAACAATCCAAACGTCTATAAAGAAAAAGTTACTCTCTACTCCTTCCTCCTTCCATCCACTATTCCCACCTCTTTGGGGTAACCAGTGTTAACAGCCCTGTGTATACTTACCCACATTTTCCATGTTCATACAGATTTCATCCTAGGATCATACTGTAAACATAATACTGCAGGGTGCTTTTTTCCCCCAACAGTGTATTACAGACAGTTCTCAATCCATAGATAAGGATCCGAGCTCATCCTTTTTAAAGCTATGAATTGTCTATAGTACTTTGGTGTTGTCATACCATAATTTAACCATTTCTTACTGAANNAGTGTATCTAGTTTTTTTTTAATTGAGGTATAATTGCCCTATAACATTACACAGGTTTTAGGTGTACAGCATAACAATTCTGTATTTGTATATATTGCAAAATGATCACAGTAAGTCTGGCTAACATCTGTCACCACACGTAGTTACAATTTTTTTTCTTCTGATGAGAACTTTTAAGATCTACTCTCTCAGGAACTTTCAGATATACAGCACAGTATTATCAACTGTATTCACCATGCTGTACATTACATCCCCAGGACTGACTGGTTTTGTAACTGAAGTTTGTACCTTTTACCACCTTCACCCATTTCATGCACCTCCCACCCCCTGCCCCCAGCAACGACCAATGTGTTGTCTGTATCTATGAGTTGATTGTTGTTATTTCACTTACTTAGTGCCCTCAAAGTCAAAAGGGTTTTGTTGTCGTTGTTGTTGTTGTTTTGCTTTTTACCATTGTATAATAAACTACAGGAGAGATCTCTTTGTCTATATAACCTATGCACTGTTCTGTAGGATAGTTTCCCAAAGAGAGATTAATGGGTCACAATGCATGTAATTTTAAATTTTAATAGATACTGCCAGGTGCTTTGCAGAACAATTGTAGCACCTAATAGAAACGTATGACAAGGGGCGCCTGGGTTTAGAGCATCTGCCTTCTGCTCAGGTCATGATCCCAGGGTCCTGGGATCAAGTCCCGCATAAGGCTCCTTGCTCAGTGGGGAACCTGCTTCTTCTCCCTCTGCCTGCCGCTACCCCTGCTTGTGCTCTCTTGTCTCCATCTGTCTCTATCAAATAAATAGAATCTTTATTTTTTTTTAAAGATTTTATTTATTTGTCAGAGAGAGCGAGAAAGAGAGCGTGCGAGCATGCACACAAAAGCAGGGAGAGCTGCAGGCAGAGGAAGAAGCAGACTCCCTGCCCAGCAAGGAGCCGGACACGGGACTCGATCCTAGGACCCTAGGATCACGACCTGAGCTGAAGGCAGATGCTCAACCAACTAAGCCACCCAGGCATCCCTAAATAGAGTCTTTAAAATATATATATATAAAAGAAATGTATGACAGTACCCTAAATTTTTGACAACATTGGATGTTACGGCTCTAAAATTTTTTCACCATTCTGTTGAGATGACATCTCATTGCTTAAATTTGCATTGTTCTGGGGCGCCTGGGTGGCACAGCGGTTAGGCGTCTGCCTTCGGCTCAGGGCGTGATCCCGGCGTTCCGGGATCAAGCCCCACATCAGGCTCTTCCGCTATGAGCCTGCTTCTTCCTCTCCCACTCCCCCTGCTTGTGCTCCCTCTCTCACTGGCTGTCTCTATCTCTGTCGAATAAATAAATAAAATCTTAAAAAAAAAATTTTGTATTGTTCTGACTACCATTACGGTTGAACATCTTTTCATATATTTGTTGGACACATCTGATTTCTCTTGTATGAAATCTCTATACATTTTTGCCCCCTTTTAACTGGGTGGTTAATCTTAACAATTAGCAGTTTTGCAGATGGTCTTTGTGTATTGCAGATAATAACCCTTTGTTATGAGTTGTAAGTAACACCCCCCCCATTCTTTGTCTTTTGACTTTGTTCATGTTTTTTTTTCTTCTATGCCATTTTTGTGTTTAATTTTTATGTAATGAAATATGCCCATCCTTTCTTTTATGACTTCTGGGTTTCTGTTACAACTTGCCTTTTTGATATCTTGATCATATACCATGTACATTTCGTTTGCAGGTAAAAGTTTCATTTGATCTGACCACTATTCAGATAAAATACCTGGATGAGGAAAATGAAGAGGTAAAGTATATGACGGTACCCATGGCCAGGTATCCAGAATAGGGATCTTATTTCTCAAGAGGGATGGTGGATTGAAAAGTTCAGACTAGTGTTTTTTTCATTGTGTAGTGGTTTAAATGTACTTGATAATTGCATGTTCCAAGCCAACAGTGGCATCTGAGATGGAGTTGAGAGATGAGGAAGCAACACTGAAGAAGGAAATTTGAGACATAACTTTTAAAACTATGTAGTGATACAGTTCAAATATATCACAAGCTGCCATTTAGTTTATAGTAACAAAAATAATGGTAAACCTTTATTAAGTGGTGGTTACATGTCAGAATAACAACAATACTATGTATTAGGTGTTGCGTTATTATCTATCTTTTACCCATGAGGAAACTGAGGCCCAGAGACGCTAAGTAACTTGCCCAGAAGCACAAAAGCTTGGAAATAGTAGAGTAGGGGGGTTCATTCCATACCTCCTGGCTCCAGAGCGCAGGCTCTTAACCGCTGTATTATGCTGCCTCTTACTTAATGTACCTAAAATAAAAGGAGGATACAGGAGTTAAGCAATAAAGTCCTCCATTATTCACAGTTAGTTCATGATACTGGAATAGCTGAACCCCAATCTGAGATTGTGCATCTTATCTGTGAGGTTGGTCCTAGTAACAAAAATGTTCAATTGAAGTTTATAACTTCCTGTTGCTTTTGTCCTTTTACAGGTATCCATCAATAGTCAAGGTGAGTTCCTGAGAGACCCTTTTCAGCTTTATTTAAAAGCTTTAGTCTGTTCATGAGCACGTACGTTTCCATTTACACTCAGATCTTGCTGCAATATTTATTTTAGAGTGGAATTTAATATACAGGAAATTGATACCACACTCACTCAGCCATGGGTATTAGTTACATAGTGGATTTTTATTTTGTAGCGGTTTTTTTTTTGTATATAGATTAGTGCCTTTGATTGGACCCTACGGACAGCTTTAATGGAAGGTTCTCTTATATTTAAGATGCTAATCTTCTGAAAATATGCTTCCCAGTTGAACACATACAACTCCGTTCTCCCAGTTTTGCCTTTGTCCCTGACTTGGTATATATATTACTGTCAACTTACGAACATATAAAATGGTATTCCAGAACTTATTTGTAAGATGCTTGGTTGTTCAGAGCTCGGAGCGCCTTTTCCCTATAGGAAGAATATTCTGTTTGAAGGTTAGGCTCCCATGCTAGTCCCCGCAAAGCTTATTTTAACCAGCTCTAATGGTAGTTGATGATGATAATTTTATTGTGCTTCGATTTATTGTGCTTTGAAGACATTGCATTTTTTTTTTCAAATTGAAGGTTTGTGGCAACCCTGCATCACTTTTTCCAACAGCATTTGTTCACTCTGTGTTGCATTTTGATAATTCTCAAAATACTTCAAGCTTTTTCATTGTTATATATATTATGATAATCTGTGATCAGTAATTATGACTTGCTAAACGCTCAGGTGATCTTTAGCATTTTTTTAGAAATAAAGTATTTTTTTAAATTAAGGTATGTACTTTTTTTTTCTTTAGGCATAACGCTCTTACACACTTAATAGATTGTAGATGGTATAAACATTTTTGTATGCACTGGGAAACAAAAATTCATTTGACTTGTTTTGCGATATTCACTTTATTGCAGTGGTCTGGAACGAAACCTGCAATATGTTTGAGGGCTGCTTATATTAACACTACCCGTGAACTCCCTTGCGTCCTGCGCGTCACTGAACCTAGCATGAGGCAGCTGGGTTGAGGTTTCATAGCTGGAAGGCTCCAGTAGCCGGGGAGGGGGCACACACGATGACACGGGACTTAAGAGAGAGAACTAATGTACAAGTAGTTTCTTTTTGCAGTGGGATTGGAAGGGAATTTGTCAGCAGAAAGGTAGCAGCTGTTCATGTATAGGGATTGTAAGCAAAAAATTCTTAAAAGTAAGGATTGGCTGTCCTTAAATAGAATCTTTTGGGCTGGTGAAGAAATATCACAGTGTATGTTCTTTGTCTTTTTAGGGGAGTATGAAGAAGCACTTAAGGTAATAGTCATTTCATTTTATTTTCAAATAATTTTTAAAATATTTATTGACTAGGGGTGCCTGGGTAGCTCAGCCAGTTAGGCGGCTGCCTTCAGCTCAGGTCATGATCCCAGAGTCCTGGGATTCAAGCTCCACATCAGGCTCCCTGCTTCTCCCTCTGTGCCTACCCCTGCTCGTGCTCTCTCCCTCTCTCTCTCTCAAATAAATAAATACAATCTTTTAAAAAAATTTACGGACTAAAACTAGAACCTGAATTCCAGTAGCCAGGGGCAGAAACTAATGAAACACAACAGAACAGATTTTGAGAGAGAATGTGACGAGTAGGGCATACCACTCAGCAAAAGGCAGCTCCTGATAGAAAGGTTCTTTCTAGTTACTGTTTCCTCTCATTTGTGGTCTTGGTATTGCTACTGTAGCATTTAAAAATACAGAGAGGCGCCTGGGTGACTCATTCGGTTGGGCGTCTGACTTGTGATCTCAGCTCAGGTCTTGATCTCAGGGTCATGGGTTCAGACCCCTCATTGGGCTCCACTCTGGGTGTGGAGCCTACTTAAAAAAATAATAGTTAAAAAAATAAAAATAACTCTGTGAAATGATGCTTTCTGGTTCACACTTCTCGTCTCCTTTCTTTACTTTGTTTCCTATAGAATGTTATAGGATAATGCGGGAGAATGTAAGGTACAAACTATTGAGTTCACCATTTTTTGCTTATCAGTAATGATTTAGAGCAATCCTCAAGGTCCCTTCTTTTAAGGCATGCCCAGCTGTCCCTTCATTACCACCTTTGTAATTAAGATTTTTCTTTAAAGTTTGACTATCCTTTATGAACTTCTAGTCCATGACTATCTTCCATACTCACTTTTGGTCTAGGGAGGGAAAGCAAGATTTTTTTTTTGTTTCCTTTTTTAAGTAGGCTCCATGCCCGCTGTGGAGCCCGAGGTGGGGCTTGAACTCACAATCCTGAGATTAGACCTGAGCTGAGGGGCGCCTGGGTGGCGCAGTCGTTAAGCGTCTGCCTTCGGCTCAGGGCGTGATCCCAGTGCTCTGGGATCGAGCCCCATATCAGGCTCCTCCGCTAGGAGCCTGCTTCTTCCTCTCCCACTCCCCCTGCTTGTGTTCCTTCTCTCGCTGGCTCTCTCTGTCAAATAAATAAATAAAATCTTAAAAAAAAAAAAAAAAAGACCTGAGCTGAAATCAAAAGTTGGAGGCTTAACTGACTGAGCCACTCAGGTGACCCAAGACAAGAGTTTTTTTAAACTGGGAGCTGGATTTATCCTTTTTGTTGCCTGGTCGAAATTGCCATTGTGGGTGCCACTGGATTCAACAGTTTAGCCAGTCTTGGTTTTTATTTAGAAATCCTTATTTACCAGCTAGTTGCTTGGTTTTGGACATTCAGGTCCCGCACTGGTTTCTCTTAGTTGAGATACTCATCTCTTAGTAATCTCATGCTTCACAATTTCCTTCTTCCCCAGTTTTCATGTGTTCTTCCTATTTCCTCTTTGCCTTTTTTTTTTTTTTTTTAAGACAGAGTGCAGGGGAGTGAGGGGTTGGGCAGAGGGAGAGAGAATCTTAAGCAGGCTCCATGCCCAGTGCAGAACCCAACTTGGGGCTCAGTCTCACGACCCTGAGACACGACCTAAGCCAAAATCAAGAGTCGGATGCTTAACTGACTGAGCCACCCGGGTACCCCATTTCCTCTTTGCTTTTAAGCTGTTGTATTATGCTGTCCCCCACACCCTTCACCCTTGTCCAACTCAAGTCTGTGGTCTTCAAAACTCAGATTTCCCATAATCACTGCTTACCTGTCTAGTCAGAAATTCAGACCTCGGGGGGTACCTGGGTGGTTCAGTCGGTTAAGTGTCTGCCTTCGGCTCAGGTCATGATCTCAGGGTCCTGGGCTTCCATCAATCCCTGTGGAGCAGGGAGTCTGCTTGTCCCTCTCCCACTGCTTTTGCTCGCTCGCTCTCTCTCTAATAAAATCTTATAAAAATAAAAAAAATCTCAGACCTCGGGAGTCTAGATGTTGTATAAGCCTGCCCTGTCTCAGGAAGCAAGACTCTTTATATACATTTTTACATAGTACTTGCTATATGATATTTAAGATCCCATGTTTATATTTTGACACATTTCATTATAGTCATTTCTTGAGCAATTTTTTCCACAGACTGTACCATACATTTCACTACCAGCCTCTTGGCTTATGGTCTAGAATAGGAGCTGGCAAACTAGCCAGTGGGCCAGCCATGGGTTTTTATAAATAAGGTTTTATTGGAACCCAGCCGTGCCTATTACATATCGTCTGTGGCTGCTTTTGTGCAGACTTGAGAAGAAAACGTATGGCCTGCAAGCCTAAAATATTTATTATGTGGCCCTTTAAGAAAATTTGCTGATCCCTGATCTTAATACCTTTCCAACTTTTTGGCCATAGAATGCTATTTTTAAATGGAAGCTTAAGTCCGATGTATAAAAATAAATAAAAGAACAATTCTTGTCACTGGGTGACAAATGGGGAGATCTAGAAACTGATGGACTTGACCCCTTATCTCTTGGACACTGGAGTACCTTCATGGAACCTCAAATGTTCCCTGAAGTAGAGTTTTCAAAATAGGATTTTTTAGAAGATGCTCTTCAAAAAAAGGTAACCACTCAAGCATGCTTTCCAAAATACTATTCTTTTTTTTTTTTTTTTTTAAAGATTTTATTTATTTACTTGACAGAGATAGAGACAGCCAGTGAGAGAGGGAACACAAGCAGGGGGAGCGGGAGAGGAAGAAGCAGGCTCATAGCGGAGGAGCCTGATGTGGGGCTCGATCCCATAACACCAGGATCACGCCCTGAGCCGAAGGCAGGCGCTTAACCGCTGTGCCACCCAGGCGCCCCTCCAAAATACTATTCTTAATGGAAAAATAAACAGTTATAGGATATAACTTTAAATTTCTTGGGTTCTGGTAGTCTGGGATTGACAATTTTGAAAAGTTGAGATTAAAACCTATAAGTAGGGTCATACATAAAAACCAGTTCAACAGAAAAGTAGTAACCCAGTTAATGAGAACATCTCACCTAATAAAGTGCTATCCTAAACCTACTTTTGCGTTTTTGATAGAAAACCATTCCTAGTTAACATTTGAGGCAAAAAACAGCAGGATGACTAACAGTGTAGTATATGCCATTAGATTTAATAAAATAAAGATATATCCTAATATTTTCAGCGTAAATCACCATACCCCTTCTGTTTAGATGTCTTTGAGGTTTTTCATTTGGGAAAGGAAACTCACACGATATGTTTTTATTTCATAACGTATCCTCTCAGATGGCAGTTAAGCAGGGAAACCAACTACAGATGCAAGTCCACGAAGGCTCCCGTGTTGCTGATGAAGCCCTGCTGCCGCCACCTGTACCAGAAAAGCGGCCAGTCGTGAGGGCAGGGAAGAAGCCACTTGCACATTATTCGTCACTGGTGAGGGTCTTAGGATCAGACCTGAAGACCCCAGAGGAGCCTGCAGCACAGGTACAAAGAGAATGGACCTGTCCCCCTAGTTTTTCTAGCCTTACGTCTCATCGTCTCTGGTGTAACCCTTGAGCTGTCCATCAGAGACTTGGGAGTTACTGTGACCATCTCTGCCTGACTCTCTGAACCTGGTAACTGGGTACTTCTGGAGAAGGGGCAAGAGGGTGATACAGAGACTTTGTTCTCCTTTTATACTCCTTCATACTCTTTATTGGGTTTTGTGTTCTTTTTTTGACCATACCTTTATATTATTTCACAAAAGAAACTTCAAAATACTACATTTCAGGAAAATTATTTTAAACAAGGCTGCCTGGCTGGCTCAGTTGGTAGAACATGCGACTCTTGATCTCAGGGCTGTGAGTTCGAGCCCCACGTTGGGTGTAGAGATTACTTTTAAAAAATCAAAATCTTTTTGAAAAAATAATCATCTTAAACAGAAAAAAAAAAAGCAGCCTCCAAGATCTTGGGTTGTGTTTCCTTGCAGCGGTTTCCACTTGTTCCCCGTGACTCAGACCAGCCTCAAGACAAGCCCCCAGACTGGTTCACAAGCTACCTGGAGACAGTGAGTGTTCTCTCTGATGTAGGTTTTAGCAGCCGTGTGGGCACAGGTGGAGTGTGGGAGAAATAGCTGAACTCAGACGTCTCCTGCCTCTGGCTCAGGAGAATGAGGAGGGATAGCTAATCACTTCTAAACTAGAGCAGCTCCAGTCCAGAAAGCTCCTAACTTCTACAGGGGTGTATCAGAAAAGAGGGAGCCTAATTCTAAGTTTGAGGGGAAGGAACAAGTCTCTATGCTTGAGAAGGAAGAGCTTAGAAATGTACTCATCAAAACAATTTCTTGGTATCCCCTTTGAACCAGTGTGCATGTGGAAAGAATAGGCCTTCTTTTGCCACATTTCTCTCCATTCGTTCGGTAGCTACTAGCTGCTGCTGTTCTTTTACCAGAGACAGGGAGGTGTCTGGTCTGTTTGATCTCTTCAGGCTTTTTTCCAATGTTGGAACTGAGGGGTTTTTTTCCCCATCTTCTGCTCTGTATCCTAGTTCAGAGAACAGGTGGTTAAAGAAACGGTTGAGAAACTGGAACAGAAATTACATGAAAAGCTAGTCCTCCAGACCGCATCCTTGGGTTCTTGTCCATCCGAAGTCTCAATGCCCATTTCAGAGGAAACACTGTTTTTGCCAGAAAACCAGTTCAGCTGGCATATTGCTTGCAGCAGCTGCCAGAGGAGGATCATCGGGGTGCGCTACCAGTGCAGGTGAGCGGTCCCCTCGGAGCTCAGAGCTGTTCGACCACCTCTGAACAGCCTTCCTGGCATTCTGGAGAGGTCGAGGGAGACGGGGCACACACTGTCTCTGCATCACACATGGATAGCAGCTCTAGATTGGAAACAGGCTATTCATCACCCACAAGAAATACTGTTTAAAGGGTAACTGTTCAGATTGATGTGTTCAGATACACATTTGAACTAACAGAGCCAGACAAAGTTCTGTTGCCAGAACAAAATTATATCACCAGGGATTATCTCCCTGTTGTTCCAAATGCTTTCGTATCTTGCTTTCTCCCATAGATTTTCCTTTGAAATGGATACATGTTAAGTGCTGTTACCTCCATTTTACGAGGAAACTTGGGACAGGGCAGGGCCAGGTGACATGCTCAGGTTACCACCTAGCTGGTAATACAGCCAATATGGAAGTCTGGTGTCCTCTCTCTCGACCTCTGGTACTTCCCACTTGCCATGCTTTTCCCCACAGCCTGTGCCCATCCTACAATATCTGTGAAGATTGTGAATCAGGGCCATACGCCCATGACTCCAACCACATCCTACTGAAGTTGCGGAGACCTGTGGTGGGTTCCTCTGAAGCGTTCTCTCAGCCGAGGTTCCCTGCCCCTCGTCTCCCTGCTGCTCTGGAACAAGCCAGGTAAAACCATGAGTACACGGATGGGCATCTTCGTTGTGGTGGTGGGGCATGAATCACAGGACTGCAGACAGTCCCCTTAGTTCCTACACATTTCCAGTTGATGGGTGACCATGGGGACGATGGGCCGAAGCTTATGAGACAGAAGTGAGAACCGTAGAGAGGAGTTAAGCTAGAAGCTGGCACTGATGGAGCGCCCGCTACAGGTGGCTCCGAACAGCTGCAACACTTGTTCATAAGGTTCACAAGGTTTGTTTTTAAAGACTTTCCATTTGTGACCTCACAGGCTCCAGAAACAGGTCGACAAGAATTTTCTTAAAGCAGAAAAGCAAAGGTTGCGAGCTGAGAAGAAACAGCGAAAGGCAGAGGTCAAGGAACTCAAAAAGCAGCTTAAGCTGCACAGGAAGATTCATCTGTGGAGTTCCATCCACGGACTCCAGAGCCCCAGGTCCCCTTTGGGCCGACCAGAGAGCCTGCTGCAGTCAAACACCCTGATGTAAGTCCGGGAGCCCGGGGCCAGGGTGGGCACCGAGGCTGGAGGTCCAGCCTTCCGAAACCAGAACTTCAGCCAGGTTTTTCCTTTTTTTTTTTTTTTTTTAAGATTTTATTTATTTATTCAACACAGAGACAGCCAGCGAGAGAGGGAACACAAGCAGGGGGAGCATGAGAGGAAGAAGCAGGCTACCAGTAAAGGAGCCTGATGCGGGGCTCGATCCCAGAACGCTGGGATCACGCCCTGAGCCGAAGGCAGACGCTTAACGACTGCGCTACCCAGGCGCCCCGTCAGCCAGGTTTTTCTCTTAATCAGCAGTCCTAACAGCCAAACTCTTAAAACTTCCTGTCCTATGGGCACCTGGGTGGCTCAGTCATGTGAAGCATCCAGCTTTGGCTCAGGTCATGATCTCAGGGTCTTGGGATCAAGCCCCTTGTCAGGCCTCCAAGCTCGGTGGTAAGTCTGCTGAAGTTTCTCTCTCCATCTCTGCATACTCGCTAGCATGCACATGAGCGCTCTCTCTCCCACTCAAATAAATAAATCTTAAAGAAGAAGAATTCAAACTTCCTATTCTCTGATCCTAGCATTCTGAAAGAGTGGTTTGGTAGTCACTGTCGACCCTTTAGAGCAGCCACTGAGGTTCCAGACTGGCTGCTGTGCCCTGTCTTCAGTGGAGGCAGTTGTGATCTGACGAGCCTGACTCCAGTTCTTTTATTTATCCACGCTTATCCTCACCATAGCTTTTCAGTGCAGGAGTAAGATTTGTCTTTGTTGTTTAAGATTTTATTTTTAACCAACCTTTACACCCAACACGGGACTCATATTTACAACCCAGAGATCAACAAGAGTCGTGTGTTCTACCGACTGAGCCAGCCAAGTACCCCAAACCTGTTGTTTTTCATTTTTATTTATTAAGATTTATTTATTTATGGGGCTCCTGGGTGGCTCAGTCAGTTAAGCATCTGACTTCAGCTCAGGTCATGATCTTGGGCTCCTGGGATTGAGCCCCCTGTCGGGCTTTGTGTTCAGCAGGGCGTCTGCTTCTCCCTCTCCATCTGCCTCCCCCACTCGCTTGTGCGCTCTTGCACACAAATAAAATCTTTTATGTATTTATTTGAGAGAGAAAGTGAGAGGTGGGTGTGGGGAGAGAGAATCTCCAGCAGACTCCCCACTGAGCATGGAGCTCAACGCGGGGCTTGATCCCACAACGCCGAGATGACCACACTGAAATCAAGAGTTGGATGCCCAACCAACCAAGCCACCCAGGCACCCCTGTCTTGTTTTTTCAAAAATTCTATTAGTATTACTTTTTTTTTTTTTTTTAAGATTTTATTTATTCATTCGACAGAGATAGAGACAGCCAGCGAGAGAGGGAACACAAGCAGGGGGAGTGGGAGAGGAAGAAGCAGGCTCATAGCGGAGGAGCCTGATGTGGGGCTCGATCCCGGATCGCCAGGATCACGCCCTGAGCCGAAGGCAGACGCTTAACCGCTGTGCCACCCAGGCGCCCCTATTAGTATTACTTTTAAAAATATTTTAAGTAATCTGTACCTCCAGCGTCGGGCTCAAACCTACAACTCCTAGATCAAGAGTCACATGCTCCGTTGACTGAGGCAGCCAGGCGCCCCCCTATTAGTATTATTTGTAAGGCAAATGCATTAGTACGTTAAGAGTTACTCTCAGCCTCTCGAACCCCACAGTGTTAGATATTCAGAAGCCATCATACCCAACACAAGTGATTATCTGAATTTCTCTTCAGGTTCCCTTTGCAGCCCTGTGCCCCTGTTATGCCAACCCTCAGTGCAGCATTTGTGGATGAGAATTTGCCTGATGGGACTCACCTTCAGCCAGGAACCAAGTTTATCAAACACTGGAGGATGAAAAATACAGGAAATGTCAAGTGGAGTGGAGACACAAAGGTATTTTCCCTCCCATGGAATGAAGATGAGGTGATTTGAAGTGACAGTGCTCAGCTGACCGGCTTTCTTTCTCTTGTCCCCGTTCTTTTCAGCTCAAGTTCATGTGGGGAAACCTAACTTTGGCTTCTACAGAAAAGAAGGATGTTTTGGTTCCCTGCCTGAAGGCCGGCCATGTGGGGGTCGTGTCTGTGGAGTTCATCGCCCCAGCCTTGGAGGGAACGTACACTTCCCATTGGCGTCTTTCTCACAAAGGCCAGCAGTTTGGGCCTCGGGTCTGGTGCAGTATCATAGTGGATCCTTTCCCGTCCAGAGAGAGCCCTGAGAACATTGAAAAGGGCATGATTCACTCAAGCAAAGCTGATGAGCTCACCTGCCAGCAAGAGGTGAGCACTGGAAGGGGAGACTAACGCTCCTCAGCCCACTCACAGCTGGCCTTTGTCCAGAAATCAGGAAGGGTAGCTCCTCCCCCAGCACCCCCGTGTGCTTGCATTGGGCCCATTCCTCAGGCTTTGTTTGCATGTCCTTAGGATCTTAGTGCAGGCATCCCTCAGTGCTCTTATATCTTTGTAATGATGTTCCGCCAGCCTCTCTGCTGCACGTGGACAGACACGGCTGCCTGGCCTGTTGAATGGCCGGACTGATGTTCCTGAACATCCCATGCGTGTGTTCCCTAAATACTGAGGAAGCCTTGCCCTTGTTTTTAGTTGTAGTTTTTGTAAGCAACTTCCCTTAATTAAAAAATCATTCCTTTTTTTTTTCTTCCCCCCCTCCCCAACCCCCCCAAGTGGTGGAGCACTGTTTCTTAGGGCATTTTACTGCTTAGATTTAGTTAACCAAAGTTAACGTCCTCTTTATTGACAACTGTTACTATGGTTAATCTCACTTGTCATTAAAGGAAGCTGGTGGGGATTCCTGGGTGGCTCAGTTGGCTAAGCATCTGCTTTCAGCTCGGGTCGTGATCCCAGGGTCCGAGCCCCACATCAGGCTCCTTCCTCAGTGGGGAGCCTGCTTCTCTCTCTGCCTGTCATTCCCCCTGCTTGTGCTCTCTGACTATCTTTAAAAAAAAAAAAAAAAAAAAAGGAAGCTGGTGAAGGAGGTCGTACATGAACACACTGTATTATTTTTGCTACTTTTCTATAAGTCTAAAATGATCTCAAAACAAGTTTTAAAACATGTTGAGGTACAGCAGTATTTTGGTTTTTAGGGAGGCAACTGTCAGTTTACCTTTTGAGTTCAGTTGAGAGCCTAAAATTTGTCCCAATGGTTTGTCTGTATAGGAAACTTTTCTGGCTAAAGAAGAAATTCAGCTTGATGAAGCAACTGAGCAGACCAAAGGGACAGGAGCTTGCATCCCACAGAAGACAAAAAATGTTGCCAGCGAGAGGGAGCTCTACATCCCATCTGTGGACCTTCTGACTGCCCAGGTGGAAGACTGAGCACTTTGGGGGGCGAGGGACAGAAGGCAGTGGAGAAAGAGTCCTTACCCTGTTGAGAAGGTGGTCTAGCCACAGGCGGTACCCGGCGAGTTAGAGATCTGCCCACTGGATCTAGTCAGATGCATTGAATAGCAAGGGCTGTGGAAGCAGGCCTCTAGATGTTTCTTCTCTGAATTGGGAACTCAGTCTTGGGCTTCCCCACAGCTTCCCTTTAGTCGCCTCTGTGTTTCTGCTTTTCGGGTTCACTTTCACCCCCACTGCATTTTCTCTCCTTCCTGCCACTTGGTTATTTGGACATCTTGTTCCCACTTCAGTCTTCTTGACTTCACTTGACTGAGGTGAGGCATGAATTTGAACAGAGTCCAGGAAGGTGTGGAGCTCAGTGGCCTACAAGTCCCCCTCAAGACAAAACCTGGCTTCAGCATCCACTCCAAGTAGCCTAATATTGTGCTTTCTGTCCTCAGGACCTGCTGTCCTTCGAGTTGTTGGATATAAACATTGTCCAAGAATTGGAGAGAGTGCCCCACAATACTCCCGTGGGTAAGAATGTCATTCATCCCCTGTTGTTTATTAACAGACACAAAAGTGTTACACCCTAGACGCCGGTAGTGAGAATTTTATTCTGAGGAAATACATGGCAAGGATTTCTCCTATGGTGTGACATTAAAACCGCACCCATAGGTCTATTTTCCTTCTCTTCCCTGTTGTCGATCAGAGTTAAGACATGTTTGTGCAAGGCTTCTCCACCATAAAGGGACCCTTGAGGCACCTGGCTGGCTCATTTGGTAGAATGTTTGGCTCTTGGTCTTGGGGTTGTGAGTTCAAGCCTCATGCTGGGTGTAGGGATTACTTAAAATCTTGCGGGGGGGCTCTTCTCCATTTTTCTCTAAACGTTATGTTCTTTTATTCTTTTACATTCCTGGTTCTCTGTCTTGGCCATGGTTTCTCAGGCCAGACAACTGTGATCCTTCCTGCATTCATTGATCTGAGATACTTCCACACCTAATGGTCTGCAGAAATTATTTACAACAGGCCTTGAAGCATACCTAGGTTTATTTCAGCCCTGCAGGGGGCAAGAAGCCTGTGAGCTATTGCTTCTAGACACTGACCCTTAATGATGTGTTGCTCTGTTGTTGTTGTTGATGGTTCTTCTGTCTTCATTCTCCAGATATGACTCCCTGCATGTCTCCTCTGCCGCATGACAATCCTTTAATAGAGAAGCCAGGCTTGGGGCAGATACAGGAAGAGAGCGAAGGGGCGGGATTTAAAGTGCTTCCCGGTAAGGGGATAAATATTTGTCACGTATTCTCATTGTCCCCTTATGTATCACACCGTCTTCACACACACTCCCTCCTACCTTACCTTAGCACGTCAGCGGGTTTTCTGTGGCCTCTCGTCTTGTGAAGTCTCCTCACCTTCACATGGAGCCAATCGAAGCTGTTCCTTAGCGTGGGACGTGACTAGAGGGAGCTCCCCGGCAGCAAGTACAGTCAGGGCTCGTGTCTTTCAGATCCCGCAGCGTCAGCCAAGAGGAAGGCTCAGAGCACGGCCTCCGTGGAGGAAGCAGAAGACGACCTGAGTGGGACCCAATTCGTGTGTGAGACTGTAATCCGATCCCTTACCTTGGACGCTGCCCCAGACCACAACCCACCTTGCAGACAGAAGGCCCTGCACAGTGAGTGTCCCCGAGTTCCCGCAGTGAGCAGCACGGTGTCTGAACTGTGACTGCCCGGCCCGCGTAGGAGGAAGGGCTCTGCTCCACTGAGCCTGGTGGTTGGGTGAGCTTTGTTAGGGTCTGGATCGTGGTGGTTTCTGTAGACTCCACACACTTGGCCTGAGCGTTTTAATTCTAGCCTCAGAAGCAAAGCAGCCACCAGAACCCATTTTCACACTTTTCTGAGGCACAGAATCACAGCTGAGTGACTCACGCACAGCAGCCACGTGTGCTGCCTGGATCCTGTGCGGAGGAGACTGCCTGTAAGCTGACCGAGCTTCGGCAGAGACCTCCACTGGCCGCTGAGTGGTGTCCTTTCTCCAAGGACACAGGCCAGGAAGTAGTGGGCAGAAGCAGGAGTACCAAACTTAGTTTCCCAAGGTTAAATTCTGCTGTCATCAATTTCCTTTATAACAAGAACTTCTAGATAACTGGATAGGTAGAGACCATACTATGTATTTCTAGAACTATCCAAAACTTCAAATTCTAGTGCATCAAAATATGGGAAAATTTCTTGCGTTTATTATAATGAAATGGGATCTTATACCTTTAAATACGATTTGTCTCACTTTTGTTTAAAATACAGTCATTTCCGGGGCGCCTGGGTGGCTCAGTCGTTAAGTGTCTGCCTTTGGCTCAGGGCGTGATCCCAGCGTTCTGGGATCGAGCTGCACATCAGGCTCCTTCGCTGAAAGCCTGCTTCTTCCTCTCCCACTCCCCCTGCTTGTGTTCCCTCTCTTGCTGGCTGTCTCTCTGTCAAATAAATAAATAAAATCTTTTAAAAAAATAAAATATACTTATTTCCCTCCCCCCCACTTACGTACAAATACATAAAAATGTTTGTAGTAGTTATCTCTGATAGGATTATATTTCCTTCATCCTTGTTTTGCCAATTTTCTGCCATGACTCTCCATTACTTAGCAAAGAGGAGGAGGAAAGTAGGCATACAGTCCTGCAGTACTCACTACCTAACATTTTCTCTTGTTATAGCGCCGTTAGCTGATACATCCGTTTTGATTTGTCTTTAAGATTCATGGCACTTCTCAGGAGCCTTGGTGTTTCTCTGTACCTCGTGAGCTTCGGTTCTGGCTTTGCCTTGGCTTCAGACTTAGAATGTGGCCATTACTGGTTCTAGTGGCAGCCCTTTCCCTCTGGCCACCCCTCTCCTCTGGCTTTCATGATTATAGCTTATGACCCACAAGGCTTTATCAGGTAAGGGTAGCACTGGGAGCTGCTTTTAGCTTATAGCTTAAAATGGATTGCTTTCCTCCTTTAGTGAAGTTTGCCTCCCCTGAAGAGGGACCACTTGGAGATCAGCGGGAGGAGGCTGTCCATAGTGCCAAAGAAGCTGTTGTGGAAGAGGAGGAGGAAGACGAAGAGGAGGATGAGCTCAAAGATGAGGTTCAGAGTCAGTCCTCTACTTCCTCAGAGGATTATATCATCATCCTGCCTGAGTGCTTTGACACCAGTCGCCCCCTGGGCGACTCCATGTACAGCTCTGCGCTCTCACAGCCAGGCCTGGAGCGAGGGGCTGAAGGCGAACCTGGGCTGGAGGCTGGGGAGAGAGTCCCTGCAGGGGAGAACCAGCGGCAGGAGCAGAGCATCAACGACATCCTCATGACCTCACAGACTCTGGACACAGTGCCCCTTACCCCAGAGGTGGTGGGGCCTCCGCCACAGCTGTCCAGGTACCATCCACACCCCCCTCAGCGGGGCTCTTCTTCACGGGTGGAATAGGGAGGAAACAACTCAATCTCTTTGTCAGTCAGAAAAAGAGACTTTTTCCCGTAGGAAAGTCTGCATTTAGATGAATAAAAGTCGTATTTCTCAGAATTTGTGGATTCTGAATTTAAAACTGTGCTTGTTCTTAATTATCTAAGTATAGTCTGTCTACTTCTGTTTTGATCATTGAGAGCCAGTTTTTTTAGTTTGGCTTGGTTTGTTTTTTTGCTTTTGCTCCCAAAACCGAGGATCGAAGAGAGCCAGTTTTTAAACACGTACATCCCTGGACCTTCCTTCCCCATTCTACTGACTCAGCGGTAAAGGGAGCAAAACTCACTCTCATGTTAACCCAAAGTATAATAGGAAGTCATCTACTATGAAAAAAATATATTCTTCATCATCTGATTATTTTTCATCATCTGCTGATGTGTGTCATTGTTCTGTCATGGTATGGCAGATGGTGGAGCCTTGACTAGGATTTACATCACTCTCTCTCGGAGCTAGACATTTCCCTCAGTTAGTACCACTTATGGGGGGTGGGGGTTGGGGGACCTGACTCAAGCCGGTCTCTCTAGCTTGACTGTGGCTACAGAGGAAAACCAGAAGTAGCATGAGCCCTTCCTCCCTGATCCCTACATTCGGACATGAGATGTGGATCAGAAAAATGAAGCCTTTGTAGACAATCTGCCACAGCTGTGCCACGTGTGGTTTCTCCAGCGTTCCCATAGGTGCCTCTTCCACTGATTTTCGATGTTGTGTCTTTCTGAAAGGAGCCCTCCTTGTGCGCAGCCGGATGGTTTCCCAGAAGTAGATGTACCAGTTACCATACCAGAAGTGTCTTCAGTCCCCGATCAGATCAGAGGAGGTAACGACCAGCCTGAGCTTGATGTCTTTTTCTGTGCTCCTAACAAAACCAGGCATAAATAGGCACTCTGTCTTTGTGATTCTTGGCATGATTCGGAAACCTGCCCTTGTCTTTTTTCTGTGGCCCTCCCTCACATTCTTTTCTGTTCTCTAACTTCGTATTAAACGAGACCTCACAGAGGTGGGCATTGTGCTACAGTGGAAAGAACACAGGCTTTGGAGCTAGACCAGTCTAGGTTCCAGGCCTGGCTCCCCCTTTCCTCACTGTTTGACCTTGAAACGGTTCA
>NW_024424897.1:19084796-19125578 GCF_017311325.1 Ursus maritimus | reverse complement strand
AGGGCTCTTTTCTTACCTCCAAAATAAGGAGACTGGCACCTTGAAGTTGTTAGTAGACCTTCAAAGTCACTTCCCACTCTTAATTAAAAAAAAAAAAAAAAAAAACCTAAAGTACTTAGAAACTAATAAATGAGTGTGATAGGATTATAGACTTAGTTTTTCTGATTCAATAAACGGTCATCTTGGGTTGCATTCTGGACAGTTCCTCCTTATCACTTAAAATCACCTGCAGAATTTCCCAAATATTTTAAATAAATAAATAAATGCTGTGATCAGATTGCTGCTTGCCTCTCAAAACTCGCCTCGCTGTGAGTTAAACGCTAGGCATTTGTGGATGCCGCATCTAACCGATGGCTCTTTTGCTTTTAGAGCCCAGAGGCTCATCGGGACTTGTAAACAGCAGACAGACGAGCTATGACCACTCAAGGTAACTGGACCTTGTGCAGCCTCTTCTTCAGAAGCAGGTGGATATCCTAGTATTGCTTCTGCTTACACAAGCTTCTCAAGGCATGTGCCACCTCCAGAGCGCAGAGGAGGAGAGCCATCATTCTTCCATGTTCTTATTTCTCCTGAAGCCTGTGAGCAGCAGTGAACAGAGGGCTACAGTTACGATTGAGGGTGTTCACATTCCAGGGGCGCCTGGCTGGCTGCTTCAGTGGAGCATGTGACTCTTGATCTTGGGGTTGCGAGCTCGAGCCCCACATTGGGTATAGAGATTACTTCAAAAAATAAAATCTTAAAAAAAAGGCGGGGGGGGGCGCCTGGGTGGCACAGCGGTTAAGCGCCTGCCTTCGGCTCAGGGCGTGATCCCGGCGTTACGGGATCGAGCCCCACATCAGGCTCCTCCGCTGTGAGCCTGCTTCTTCCTCTCCCATTCCCCCTGCTTGTGTTCCCTCTCTCGCTGGCTGTCTCTATCTCTGTCAAATAAATAAAATCTTAAAAAAAAAAAAAAAAAGGCAGGGGGGTTCACATTCCAGACCAGTATTCTCAAATTCACCTCACCTTAGTACCAGAGAAGGCAGGAAGGTCACGGTCCACTGTGCATCTTAGTTATGGTTTCTTACACACACCTGCCTCTCTGCTCCCAATCATCTCAGGGCAGTGGCAAGGGGGACTCTTCCCTACAGTGCCCAGAAAAACCACATTTCCTTTGGAGGTGTATCCTCTGAGATGACAATTAAGCAGACAGATTGCTAATACCCCTCTGTGCCCTTGACCGCATAATTTTCAGCTGGGACAGAAAGCTGGTGTACTAACCAGAGGGGTGTGTGGGCTGCATGCCCTTACCTGCAGCAGGAGAGCTGGGCTCTACATCAAACAAAGGTTTGTAGCTATGAAACTAATAGGAAAATGATCACATTCTCTTTTACAGCCAACTTTTTTCCTCAGGGGAATCCATTTTCTTTCAAGGATTAGAGCCCAGATTAGCTTGTAGGAAGGGAATGGTTTGTGTCGTTTAGGGACATAATTTGGTTTTCCTCCCCAGGCACCACCACCACGGGAGCAGCATTGCTGGAGGACTGGTGAAGGGCGCTCTGTCTGTTGCTGCTTCTGCATACAAGGCCTTGTTTGCTGGGCCACCAGTCACTGCCCAGGTCAGTGTATGTGTCCTTTTCCTGTACCAAAGCCAAGTCACTGGAGAACATGCTGCTGCCTGTCTGGGTGGGAGAGTAGTGTGGCATTCTGCCACTTTCTAGCTGTAGGACTTTGGAAAAAGACCTAATGTTTGTTGAGGACCTGTTACGTGTGGGGAGCTCTTGCAAGTACGTGCTACAAGGTGAAGACGACACAAGTCCCTGCCCAAAGACAGTGGGACACAAGCGAGGTAAACAGTACAGTGTAAGATCGCACGCCGGTGTTCTCGGAGAACACCTCAGCCTGCGGTGGGCCCCTGCTTGGGGCCAGAGAAGGCTTCCTGGTAGATGATGCCTGAACTGAGTCCTTAAGGACAAAATAAGTATGTGCCAGGAAAGAGCAACAGAAAGAGCACTGTGACAGAGACTAACCAGTAAGAAGAGTTGGAAGTGTGAGCCCGAAAGATGAATTTGGGCTGGGAAGGGTAAGAAGAGAAAAGCCCAATTTATGTAGGTGGGGTGCTGTGGTAAGTGGTTTGGATGTTACTTTAAGGCTAGTGGGGGTGGGGGGCAGTGAATGGGCTTTAGGAAAATGATTAACATCAGATTTGTACCTAGTAAGATAACTCCACTACAGTGTGGAGGTTGGGGGAACCCTAGAGCAATCCATTCAAGAATCCATGTGTAGGTGGAGAAGGGTAGAAGAGAAAGAGAAATGGCACAACTTGGAGATCATAATTAAGAGGCTGCAAAGAAGTCAAGGAGAATCCCAAGTTTCTGGCTTTGGGCAATGGATGGTACCATTCATTAAGACAGGATGTCCAGTGGGGCGCCTGGGTGGCTCAGTCCTTAAGCATCTGCCTTCGGCTCAGGTCATGATCCCAGCGTTCTGGGATCGGGAGCCTGCTTCTCCCCCTCCCACTCCCCCTGCTTGTGTTCCCTCTCCCGCTGCCTCTCTGTCAAATAAATAAATAAAATCTTAAAAAAAAGGGGGGGATGTCCAGAAAGGAGGATATATTTGGGCAGGACGGGAAGAAAATGAGTAGGTCCTTTTTGGATGGTTGGAGTTTGAGGCCCATCCAAGTGAGGTTACCCACAGTGCAGCTGGGCAAGTGCCTGCGGCTCACAGAGGAGAGGTGTGGCCTGGAGGTCAAGTCACCTGCACACACATTCTAGCAGAAACCACGTGACTGGGTTAGAGTTTCCGGGAAGAAGGGGGTGTAAAGCAAGAACAGCCTTTAAGGAGCCCCTAAAGAAGAAGGGCCCCGCCCAGGAGCCTGAGGAGGAAGATGTGCTAGAGCTTAGGGAAGGGAGCTTGAATGAAAAGGAGGTGCCAGTGCCGCCAGGGAACAGGGAGCAAGTGCAGAGGACTCAGAGCGCAGGTCGGCCTCATCCTCGAGTAGCTGGAGCACAATGGGAAAGAGCAAAGCTTGGCCACAGAAGTCAGAGCGGGACAGGTATTTCTGCAGCTGGCCGAGCCGGGAGCAAAGGCGGCTAGCAGTCAAGGTGAGGGGATAATTCGCAGGAAGAGATTTTTGAGGTGGCGAGAGACCACGGAATGGCAAGCAAAGGACATGTGGAAGGATTATCCTGGAAAGGAGGATGGATAATTTATGCTGAAAGAGGGAAGAAGGGAACAGTGGAGTTGGGTGTAGAGAGAAATGCCAGATACTGTGCTCAACACATATCCACACTCTGGTTCTAATCCTCTCAACAACCCTGCCAAAGAGGTATTTTTTATCTGTTTTCTACCTAAGAGAATTGATGGCAGTCAATACAGTTGGTAAGTAAATGGTAAGAGGATAATCCAAGAATGAAGTCTTGCCATTTGCAAGGACGTGGATGGAACTAGAGGGTATTATGCTAAGCAAAATAAGTCAGTCAGAGAAAGACAAATACCATATGATTTCACTCATGTGGAATTTAAGAAACAAAATAGAGAACATAGGGGAAGGGAAGGAAAACTAAGATGAAAACAGAGAAGGAGACAAAGCATAAGAGACTTAACTCTAGGGAACAATCTGAGGGTTGCTGGAGGGGAGGTGGGGGGGATGGGGTAACTGGATGATGGGCATTAAGGAGGGCACGTGATGGAATGAGCACTGGGTGTTATGCAACTGATAAACCACTGAACTCCACCCCTGAAACACTAGTAATACGCTATATGTTAATAAAAAAGAAAAAGTGAGTTAGGGTAATCCAAAGTGTTAGGGTTTAGGAAGGTTATGTGTCCACCATAGGGCTTGGCCCAAAGAGGGAGGTAAAAGAATGTTAGCTCCCTGTTTTGTGGATTGTTCTTAAAGGGGGGGGGGTGCCAAGAAGGTTGCCCAAGATGTCATTTCCCAGTTTCTTGTTCAGCTGCGCTGCATAGCTGACCGTCCTCTCCAGGTAACGGCCTCTGCCCCTACTTCCACTGGCCCCATCAGCACAGTAACCTTTACCTTCATGGTGTTTCCAGTGCTTGCTCGAATCTTTTCCTTCACCAGGCCAAAGAATGCTTCCTTCTGAAGCCACCGCATCCTCGTCCCGAGGGCACTTCTTCAGTTGCCCGATTCGGGTACAAACATAGGGAATCCCGAGCAGGGCGTTCCCAGTCCTCCCTCAGGTGGCCATACAGTGTCAGGTGGACTGAGTGGCCATACCCTTGCGTTGAATTCCCTGGTATTTTAAACAGATCTGGAAAGATGTGTATGATTTACAAGATAATAACAATTTACAAGGCACATAAATGATACCGAAAATGTTGCTCTGCTTGACTACACAGCCAATAGTTTCTGACGATCAGACAGCAGCCCTGATGGCCCATCTCTTCGAAATGGGATTCTGTGACAGACAGCTGAACCTCAGGCTGCTGAAGAAACACAATTACAACATCCTGCAGGTTGTGACAGAACTGCTTCAGGTCAACAACAACGACTGGTACAGCCACCGCTACTGAGGAGTGGCCTCGTATTAAATCACTTTGCCTGCTGCTCAGAGATGATCTTTATTCTGTCCTTGGGGGCGTAGGGGAGAAAGCCCTGGCTTATTTTTTAATCTGATGAATCTATATAGAGCCCATTATTGAATTATCAAGACAGTACCTGCATTACAGTATTTTTTGGAGCAAATGAAAGACCAGAACTGAGACAGAGACATCGGATGAATTGTAGGAAAACGGTTCTTCAGTTGATTTGGATAAAGCTGCTGTCTCCATTTCAGTGCATTGAAGAGCATAACTTCCTATAGAACCGTTTTTCTTTCTGCTTGTATCAAAGTTGAGTGTTTTTCTTTGGTTAAATGTGGATGTTTCTATGGGGATATCTGTTGTCAGTTTTTAAAAGAAATTAACCTTGGAAGTTGTATTCAAGAATTCTTACAATTTTTCTAGCCTACCCCAGGTCTCACAGCTATGCGGTATTGAAGTGACACCCAGAGCCCCAGAGAAATCTTGTTACTCTTCCTTGTTCAAGGACAAAGTCATTTCCCTGCAAGACTTAGTAATCAGCGCTGTTGTTTATTCTAAAGACCCCACTGGTACATTCGAGAAGATTCCTTCTGGGTCTCCGCACTTCGTGAGAGGAGGAGGGAGTGTGCTCATTAACCCACCAGCACCTGTTGAGCTGTGTTTACTGTAGTAATTTTGCATACATTTTTCTTTATTTAAGGAAACAAATTTAAGTAGATAGTGTGAAATATTTTGCTAATACTATAGAGAAGGGAAAAACTATTAAAAGGAAGAGAAATGTAACAGTTACCTTTTTTCCTACCGTCAGGGCGGCGGATGTTAGAGGTGAAAAGTGAAAGGCAGGCTCCTAGGTTAATCTCGAAAAGTTAGTTCAGGGGTGGGCAAATAGGAAATGCTGATGACTTCTTGAATGTTTGAAATCCGTTCAAAGGTATCTAGCATTAGTGAGCCAAGAACAGGAGGCGGCTGTTTTGCAAAACTTGGATGACAAACTCTAAGTTTTGAGTTAATCCCAGAATGAATGAGAAAGCTTTCTGCCAGGGGCCCAGGTCCTCATTCTGTTTGCAGAAAGGAGTCTTGGGTACAATGGGTGAAGGAAAAGGTAACAAAAAAAACACTAAAAGCTATTATTCATGAAAGTGACTTCCTGAAAAAAAAGACTCTTACCCTCATCCAGAAGGGGGAAGGACAGTAAACTAGTATTATTTAACCTGGTTGGTATTTATAATGAATGGTGATGTTGATTAATCATTAGTCATCATGATGTTTATTTACACTATACTTCTTGACCGCTATTAAATAAACCAAGATTCAGACTGCAAGCCAACCAGGCTGTTCATTATTTAAAACGTTTTTATCCGGGCTTCTGGGTAGAGGCTGAGCGGCAGGGTGTGTGTAATCAATTGGGTTGATTTCGGACGGGACCTATTCTGACCTCCTGAGTCGTACTGTAGGGGTCCAGGAGGACCCCGGGGGCCGGTCGTCCGTGTACATAACCGCTTCGAGAATGGTGAAATAAAGGTTCTTAGAAAGGCTTACCTGGAGTGGCTGGTGCTTGCGGAAGCAGCGTCCGGCCCCAGCGTGTCGGGAGGGGGCGGGCCCCTGGGAGGAGGGGGGTGGGTCCGGAGGAGCTGGGGCGGAGCCTCCCTAGGCACCGAGTCAAAGCTTGGGGCGAGCGCCCGGCTTCCCGCAGTTTCGATTCTGCCTGCAGCCGTTTCTGCCCTCCTGTCGCCCGGGGGTGGGGTAAGGCGCTCCCCAGATTTTCCTTTCTTTCCCTTTGGGAGGCAAGGGTTGAGGGCCCTTCGGTGCCTTCCAGCCTCACGCAGGCACTGGCGGGTTAACAGGCTCGACTAACGGCCTCGGGGCGTCTCGCAGGACTTGCAACTCTCGAGAAATCCCAGCTCCTGCGGCTGCTCCCCTACTCGGGCCCCTGGCCGAGTCCTCCAGGGAGGCCGGGGTCGCCGCTGCCCACGCTCTGCAACGCTGCGCGTTCACTCCCCCAAGACTCTGCCGAAGGGGGCCAGTAGCCTGGTCAGCCCCAGCCGGTGGGCCCTCAGGTCACCCTGCCCTACAAGCCCTTCTCCCCAAAGACACATTCCAGAAATCTCACTCTTGGCTGACGGGAGCCCCGGATCCCAGACCTGAACCAGGTGAGGCGCTGTTGATGGGGGCCCAGGAAGGTCCGGTGTGCGGCTTACCTTGCCAGCTCATTCTGCCCCCACTCCTGAGCCTTTGGGGAAGAATCTGGATTTTTAGCCTTTACCATTCCTTAGTGAAGGAGAGATCCTGACCATTGCTCCCATCCTTCCCCAGGCATTCTTTCTTACCCCACAGAAAGCAGTGAGGAACAGGCTTCTGCTCTCATTCAGGGCCATTTTAAGGTTCTTGGGCACACCTGTGACCAGCCCAGCCGCCTTGTTCCAAAAATTCCCTGCCTTCCAGCTAGGCCAGCACCTGCCCAGGCTCAGGAACGGAAGCTTGCTTCAGCTCCCAGGCTGGGAGGTCACAGGCCTTTCTGCCCCGGTGTCCTGAACGCCTCTTCAGAGTCACCTTGTTGCAGAGGGTGACGGGACTCGGGACTATGGCCTCCCCCACCGCCCACCAGCCCGTCCACTTCCTTCCCTTGAAGCAAGTGACAGCTCAGCAACTTTCCCAGAAAAAAAAAAAAAAGTGCTTGGCTAGTCACTTGTAGAAGTCCCTTACAGGGAAATAACTTCTGCTTTTCTTCACTCTTCCCTCTTGCAGGCTGATTGAGCTCCCCTGCAGTAATGAAACGCCCCGAGATTTCTGATCCCAGAGTCCCACGTAAATGCTGTTTTCCGTATGCTAGCTTCCTTGGGCAGGAGCTTGCTGAAATTGGGGTGGCGCTCTTTGCCCATCTTGACAACCCAAAACCAGAGTGACATCCGGTCTCTGTGCTAACAAGCTTAGCACTGAATTCTGTTCTTCTCTCATTAGTGAAAACTGCCCCTGAATCATGGGTGAGACGTTCTCCCAGTTGGGCTCTCGGGAGGAGGAGAACAAGTCGATCCTGCCCCCCGGCCCGGCCATGGGCGGCAAGGCTGCCTGCTACTCCAGCACCCGAAGCAGCAAGTCTTTTTGTTCCCGCATGCCTTGTGAAGGGGCAGCCAGTGCCAGCTATGTGACTTGTCCCACCTGCCAGGGCAGCGGGGAGATCCCGCAAGGTGAGTGGCCCAAGGCTTTGGAAAAAGCCTGGAATCCAGAAAAAGCTCTCGGCAGCCAGCAGGCCCCTCTGAGCCTCCTGGAATGGAGTTGGGTCTCCCCGCTCTTGGTCCCCCAGCTGCAGGCCGGCCAGCGAGATGTTCACCTGCCCTGTGCTTGCTGCAGAGACACCCCCACCCCTTCTGCCCTGGTGGTTCTCCCCAGCCCAGGGGGTCTCCATCCTCCCTATCCCCTTAGCAGCACTGTACCTTAGGATTCAGAAAGTGACAAACGACCTCTTCCAAAGAAGCTAAGCTTCTCACTCATTTGCTGGTTGGTGCTTTCTGGAAATTCACACCTGAGAAGGAAAATCTCCCTTCCATCCAGAGCCGACAAAGTTGAGCTGCTATCATCTGCCCAGCATTCCCAGTCCTGCTCTGGGGCAGTGGTGGCATGCTTCTGACTCGACTCTGTGGGGTGGAGGCGTGCTCTGGCAGGCTGGCACAGGAAACATTCAACATGCATACTTCTTAGCCCTCACTCTTACCTTCTTTCTCTCTACAGAGCTGGAGAAGCAGCTAGTGGCCCTCATCCCCTACGGGGACCAGAGGCTGAAGCCCAGGCGCACGTAAGCCCCTCTTCTCCCCTCAGCTCCACGTGCTGTGGTCACCCCGGGAGCTCTTTGTCTCCCCCATTCTGCCTCCCCCCCGAATTCTTCTCCACCAGAAGCCTCACTGAGTTCCTATATATTAGCTCCGTTTCCGGGATTTTTCTTGGTTTAAGAAGGCTGGGCACAGCCGATGAGGCCCGAGGGCACTGGGTGTCCTGAGCTTCGGTGCTTCCAAGAAGCCTGGCTCCCTTGTGAAAACAGAGAGGCGCTCTGCACTCTGCAAGGCCTTTCGGAAGGGAGGCAGTGGCCCCGGCTGTGCTTAGTTTGGGGAAGTTCTCTCTCCTCTCTGTGGCAGCTCACACCTGCCTGTTGTCTTCCCAGTGGAGATGGAAAGCCAGCAGCTGCCCATTCTGAGATACTCAGAGCCTCAGAGGCAGCCCTGAGTCTCCCGGGAGGGGGTGGTGACCCTGTTTGTCATCTGGGTGTGTCCGACGTGAATGCCTGCCTCCGCTTCCCAAGGTGCTCAGCTGCAGGCTGGGAGCCCCCGCCCGCCCTCCGGCCCCCTGCCCCAGACCCTGAGTCCGCTGGTGCCCCTCATAAATACCAGCGAGGTGCTGTCTCTGTAACGCCTGGCTCAGTTGTGAATTAGAGAGACGGATGATGTCCTGTTCTGAATATTAATTTTAAAAATTCCGAACTGTCTGTGTGGACATCTCTTGAGCGATGGCAGCTGGCCCTTGCTGAGCTGCTGTGCCGGCGGCCTCCGTGCTTTGTCATGCTTTAGCCCGTAGCAAGTTCTGTGAGGCAGGTACACGTCTCTCCAGTTCACAGACAAGGAAACTGAGGCCTAGGGAGCTTCAGTGGGTTGCTCAGAGCTCCTGGGCCAGTGGGGTACAGAGAGCTGGGAATGGCAGCCAGGCTGCCCGCCTCCCGATCCTGTGCTCCGACTCACTTGGGGCCACATCTGCACCAGGGCTGGTCCTCCACAAGACGGGAGGTAAAAGCGCAGTTGGGGGGGGCTGGTGCCGGGGAGAGCCTTGTGTGGGGAGAGGAGCGCCCCTCTCTGCCCAAGGGTGCGTCCTATGCAGACCTGTCCCCTCCTCTACCCCGGGCCCTTCCGCTTTCCCACAGGAAGCTCTTCGTGTTCCTGGCCGTGCTCATCTGCCTTGTGACCTCCTCCCTCATCGTCTTTTTCCTGTTTCCCCGGTCCATCGCCGTGCAGCCCGCGGGCCTCAACTCCTCCACGGTGGCCTTTGATGAGGCTGACATCTACCTCAACATAACGGTGGGTGGCTGCCTGCTCCCCTGAGCCCCACCCCGCCTTGCCGGCAGCTCCCCTCTGTAGCCCTTGTCCGGGGTTGCCATCCCGGAGGGTGTCACCCAAGCCTGGGGAGAAGCAGGCGCAACCGTGAGCCCCATAGCAGACTGTGCCGAATGAGGACGGTACACAGCGAGGGGCCAGAATCAGGGCAAGAGGAATAAAACACAGGCTGTGGTCGGGGGACATGCCTGAGACTCCCTGGGTGGGTGGAACTGAACAGAAGCCTCACAGGATGAGCCTGGGTCCTGGGCCAGCTTCATGTCTTATGGTGACCCCTTCGCCATTAAGAGTCCCTCCAAGGGGCTCCTGGGACTGGGCTTCGGCAGCTGAGGCCCAGAGTGGGAGTGGGGCTCAGTCAGTTGGGGAGGGTGCGGTGGGGGGTGGGAAGCTATCTGACTTCTCCTTTTCAAGGATGGTCACCTTCCCACTTCCCTTTCCCTTGTCTTCCCCCTCAGAATATCTTAAACATCTCCAATAGCAACTACTACCCCATCACTGTGACCCAGCTGACCATCGAGGTTCTGCACCTGTCGCTCGTGGTGGGGCAGGTCACCAACAGCCTCCTCCTCCATGTCGGCCCTTTGGCCAGTGAACAGGTGACTCCCTTGCCCCGGCCAGCCCTGCCCACAGGGGTGTGGACACGGGTGGTGGTCAGAAGGCGCCGCTGGGGTTGGGGCTCACCCTATATGCCTTTGGTTGACAGATGTTTTATGCAGTGGCCAACAAAATCTGGGATGAAAACACATAGTAAGTATCCCTTGATCTCTTCTGCCTTAGCCCTTTCCCCGGCTGGAAACCCAGGCTTCATCCCTACCAGATTTCCTGACTGCTTAGCAAACCCGCCAGCCAGCGTTTGGCCCTCACTCTCGTGGCCAAGACTGCAGTGTGCAAGGGGTTCAGGGTCCCCAGGCCCGTGCCTGTTTGGACTTAGTTTGGAATGAAAACAGGCCAGAATTTGGTTAATTCTCGCAATACGTGACCTTGGGCTCTTCAGCCCGAATCGCTGAGAAGAGTGTCTTGGTTTCTGCTGAGGGAGGGGTAGCACACATCTCGGCCAAGCCTGTGGGGCTTGGAGGAATGATGCGGCAGCAAGGGTGACATGCCCACCTTACAGGGAGAGAGAGAGTGGGAGTGGCATTTGGGGCCCCTGATGGAAAAGAGCCCAGGAGCCTGGAACCTACAGGTCTCCTCCAAGCTGCCAGGCTGCTCAGTGTGAAACATGGTCCCGTGTTCTTTCTCTCTCAGCAAAATCTGTTCCTGGATGAAAATCAAAGTCCACCATGTACTTCTGCACGTCCAGTAAGTAGGGCTTGGAGCCCGGGCGTCCCCCTGGCCCACATCTGACCCCAGGCTCCCCTCTCTTCCACCCTGTGGGAGGAGTCATCCGAAGCTAACTCCCTGATCTTCGCAGGCTTTTGGGAAAGCAGGTCCGGCCCCTTCCCTAGACCCCACCTTGCTTATAAGCCATCAGTGTGACAGCCACAGAACTGTCTGGATCACAGGTGGGACAGTTGTCCCAGGGGCTTTCGAGAGTAGGGAGCAGAAGGAAGAGCGTGGGGTGTTTGAGGGAGCCTCTCCTCCCCAGAGAGCAGAGCAGGGCCAGAGTTTTCCTCTTCCCCCAAGACACAGCAACAAAGCCTGCTTCCTCTCCAGGGGCACCCTGACCTGTTCCTACCTGAGCCATTCAGAGCAGCTAGTCTTCCAGAGCTATGAATACGTGGACTGCCGGGGAAACACGTCAGTGCCCCACGTGCTGGTCCCTCACCCGCCGTGACTCATCTGCTGTTCCCGAACTCCAGGCCCCTGCCAGCCTGGGCCGTATCTCCCTGCGCCCAGGGAAGGACTACAGTGACTTTGCCAAAGGAAAAGCTCTGCTTTATTCTACCTCCCCCTCCACACACACCCTCAGCACAGGAAACCCTACGTGGAAGTGAACTTCACGCGCCCACATGCACACACGCACGCCCCTCAACGTCCTCTGACTGCCACGGGAAAAGAAGTCTGGTTCTTGTAGGGGCCAGCGCCAGGCTTTGCCCTGGTCTGTCTTGAGGAGAGTCTGACCTGATGAGTGCTCAGAGCTGCCTTCGTGCCCCTGGACTGGCCTCCGCCCGTTCTGTGCTGAGCACCTTGCTTGTCTCGCTCCTCTGGGGCTGGCCTTTCTCCGGCCTGAAGGGAGAAATCGTTCATTTTATGTGGCTTTTAAAACACGGATCTTTTTCAAGTTCTCCACCCAGTGATAGGAAAGGGACTTGAGGGACACGCGTGCTGTCTCCTCCTTCCTGCTTTGGTCATGTGACGCGGTGGCGGTGCTGGTCTGCTGCTGTCCTGCTAACTTGTGCCCTGACAGGATTGGCTACGGCCCTTGGGCTCAGCAGCCTCCCTGGTTAAAGACTGTCCCGGTTCCTAGGAAGGCAGAGCTGTTCTCTGGCTAAGGCATCTCTCCATAAAAACCATTTTATCGCAGCAGGAGCAGACATAGTAGGGGAGGAGAGGGGGGCACGCCGGCACCCCCTGAGCCTCTCCAGGAAAAACAGATGAAACCAGAGTCCTTTGGGGAGGTATTTATTGAAGTGAGGCTTCTGGCTGGTGGCAGGCCCACGACCCTGAGCGCATGTGACCGACACAGGTGGGTCGGAGGGTGGTGCGAGGGTGGTGCGAGCTGCCTGCAGAGCTGAAGCTGTCGGGGTCCCGCCGAGCTGCTGGGCTCCACAGCATCCCCGGCTTCGCTCCAGGGCCCATCCTCTGCTCCCAGAGGCCTCTGCTTCCCTTCGGGCACGGACAGGCTGGAACTGCGCATCAGTAGGGACTGGGTCTCGACCTCTCCTCATTGCGGTCCCTCAGATGAAGCGGCGAAGTCCCAGATACGGCAGGTTCCCCCTGGGCTCCAGATGGTGGCGGTTTGTGGTGTCACTGAGCAGGAATGGTAATGGCTCACTGAAGGGAGCGGTGGTTTTTGTCAGGCCGGGAGACGAACCGAGGTGGTGGGGAAAGCTGAATGTGAAGTTGGACGGTTGGAGGGGGGCAGTGGTGACAGCACCTGGTTAGCCGGCTGGGGGGACAACGGGAAGGAAGGAGGTTGTCCTGTCCCTGCACTTTTGTGCCTGAGTGACTGGAGTCAAGATGCTGGCAGGAGCACGGAAGTCCAGAAAGGCCAGGCGGGAGTTGCTGTGTCAGTTGCCAAATGTAAAGGATTTATATTGTATTCAATAAACTGTACTCAGTGTTAAAGAATAGAGAGTCTCCTGTGAGTAGGGAGGAGAGCTGGACGACAATCCCGGCCTGTTTCTGGGTGTCCGAGTGCCTGCCAAGCTCTCTTCCCCAGGCCCTGAGCCCCTCTGCTAACCTGTCCTGCCTTCTGGCTGCGGAGAGCGCTCCCAGGACCTCACTCGCTCTCTCCGTCTAAGTTCCTTCCCTATTCTCATATTCCTGTTCTGTGCCCCACCCCAGGCGCCCCTGCTGCCCCCCTCAGGAAACACTGCCCTGAGGGGCCCCTTCAGCCTGTGTGGGCAATCATGAAAGGCCCAGGCATCCCCTCACCAGCCCCAGGTGGAAAGGGGGACAGGTTGTGGAGGGACCCTGGCGTGTCAGCTTTCCGAAGTGGTGAGGGGGTGGAGCCTGACTGCTTCCGGGAAAGGCTGAGGTGGAGGAAGGAAGAGGCCTGTGGGGTTTTGTGGGCCAGTCCCCCTTCCCTTCCCAAGATCAGGTGTCCTGTACTTGAGGCTACAGCCCCCCTTTCCTCTGAGCTCTTGCCACCCCTGCCTCCCATCATCCATGCCACAGCTTAGCGCCCACTATGGGCCAGGCCTTACACTGGACTTGGGGGGGCCCTGACTGCAGCTTCTAATGCTGCTCCAGGCCTGCACGGTGTGAGGCAACCTCTCCCTCTCCAGCTGTGTCTCAGTAAGCCTCGGCCAGTGGGGAGGGGTGATGGCTCCAGTGAGAGCCCTAATTGTAAAGCCCCCCAACAGGGGCATCGGGGGCTCAGTCGGTTAAGCATCCAACTCGACTCTTGATTTCAGCTCCGGTCATGATCTCAGGGTCGCAGGATGGAGCCCTGTGTCGGGCTCCGTGCGCAGCGAGGAGTCTGCTTCTCCCTCTCCCTCTGCTCCTCCCATCACTCACTCGAGCCCACATGGGCTTGCTCACTCGCTCTCAAAATCTTTAAAGCCCCCGACAGACCTATCCTTGCTAAATAACAGCCGGCAATGGAGCTATAGACTTGGGAGGCCCAAGACCAAGTTCTCCCATCGGCTTTGCCTGCCGAAGCATGGAATCACCCATGCTGCGTCTCCCACCCACCCCATCCTCTTCATGGGCCCTCATTCCCCCTTCCCTTCCTCCCAGTCTCACAGAGCTGACCAGCCCCTTGATTCTTCTTAGGAGGAAGTCACATTTTATCCCTGGCTAGCCGCCTCTTCTAGAGTGGATCAGGAGGGGGTGACTTTGGAGATACTGGGGCTGGGGAGGGGCTGAGAAGCGGTCATCTGTGTTTTTGCTGATGGCCAGTGGAGTTGACGGTCTGTCTCTGTATCACCACTGCTGCCTGTAATTCGTTGACTGAGAAGAGGGAGAGACAGGAGGCAAACCGGGTTAGTTAGCCGTTTCTGGGCCTGCTGTTCTAGAACATTGTATCAAGCCTTTGAGGCGAGAGGAATAAAAGTAAAATGGAGCGGCCCAGTCCTCATCCCAACGGGGCTAGCATCAGGCGCTCTCATCCTTTGCACCTGGGTCAGAGAAGCCTTCTTTCCAAAGCTTGTACTGTATTACGTCGTCCTCATCAGGAGTGACCACCCCGGGTCTGAAGGCCTGGATTGAGCCAGGCTCCAAACTAAGGGATTGTGATGCCTTCTCTCTCAACTGCCGCCTTCAGTGGTCCTGACCCTCTGTTAAGGAGGTGGTATTATGTCTCTCATTTGAGGGATGGGGCAGATGAGGCTCGGAGGTGCAGTCATGCTGCTGGGGAGTCACCGCCTCTCACTTCGAGTCTTGCCTTCCTCCTGCTCCAGCTGCCTCGGCCCCAGTCAGCACTTACAACAGCCCCTGTTCTGCTTCTCTGGCACCTGTCCTGTCTTTCCGAACAGACTCAACCCCTCCGTTTCTGCTGAGTGCTGAGCCACCCGCCCTCCTAGACATTTTTATGAAGGCAACAAATGGGAGGAATGGGCCGTCCAGCGGTAACTATATCACTGCATATAAAAGCTTTATGTAACGGACCTTATAAGTAATTGCAGCCCCTCCCGCCAAGGAAGCCTCTCTAGAGTCCACACACACTTACACACGCAGCCAGAGTCTACCTGCCTTTCACACTGCCTCACCGTGAATCGTGAGTGCTCGGTGTATTTATCCGGGTTTAACTGGAATAACTTCCTGAAACCTGATGGTGAAACAGAGCACACATTATTCACCTGACAGTTTCTGAAAACGGAACACGGCAGAGCTGGACCCTCTGCTACGTGTCTGGGGGCAGGTGGCAGCCCCTCCCTAGGGCAAGGCACAGACGGAGCCCACCCTGAAGATTCACAACTGGGAAGGGGCACTGTGATTCCCCGTTCCCAACTTCGCAGGGCTCAGGACATGTCTTATTATGCCTATGACTCCGATCCCACCCTCACTCCCTCTGACACCCTCATCCCGGAGGAGGGGCTGCCACCCTCTGCAAAAGTCAGCAGCCTCCTTTGCCCACCCCAGGGTGATGCAAACGTCCCCAGGGGGAGTGGCCCCCAAGTAAAGGCCAAGGATGCCCGGGAGAGTCAGAGGCAGTGGGAATACCGATGTGGATTTTGGACTACAGGGTTTGGGTGGGAGCAGGGACTCTCTCATCACCGGCCCTCCCAGGCATCTCACTTACTGGGCCCTTGAGGGAGTTTTGTTCCTCCCGGGAATCTGTTAAAGCTGGATTGCCCTCCAGCTTGATGGGTCCCTACTGAGCCAAGCTGAGGACCTGGCTTTTGGGAATCCGGCAGGATGTGCACGGAGGTGCACTGAGTGAGAGGGTCCTGGGCGTTCTGTTGCCTTGGCTGAGGTGGCGGTGGCGGTGCTGGCGGGGTCTGTGACTGCTCCGGGAGCTGTGGCTGGGTGGGGGGCGCCTGTGGCTGTGGTGGCGGCTGTGGTTGCGCTCCTGGTGGCCTCGGGGGCAGTGGCAGCTGCTGCTCCTGTAGTGACTCCCGAGGGGACTGGGATTTTTTCTCAGGTTGGCCTTCCTCCTCTTGGAGTTTCTTCAGTTCCTGGCAAGAACCCCCCCCCATGGCATCCTCACCCCTCCCCATCCAGTCACCCATCAGCCAGAGACACTGCGGGGAGCAAGGCAAGCCATCAGTGGACAGGCAGAGGTGGCCCGAAGGTCTCTGTTCCCTGGACTTGGAGGCTGGGCTATCTCCCTTCACCCACCACAGCACCCGAGAACCGTTTCTTCGGTGACAGTGCCCCCGGCACAGCCCCAGCCCAGGAAACAGCAGCCTCCAAGCACCTACCTCCTACCTTGGGAGCTGTGCACTGAAAACAGTTTGCAGTGCGGGAGGATACAGAATGCTTTCTTGCAAACGCTTTGAAACAGCACGTCCAATAGAAATATTATGCATGCAACAAGTAATTTAAAATCTCCTAGTAGCCACGTAAAAGACCAAGAAGAAAACAGGTGGAACTAATTTGGATGTATTTTAGTTAACCCAATACCTCCAAAACATGTAATCACTATGCAAATACTGATGAGAGAGTTTATATTCTGTGTGTTTGTACTGAGTCTGCCAGACACAGCATGCATTTTATAGTTAATAGCACGTCTTGGACACTACATTTTGATCAAAAATAATTGCTTTAGATTGAGATTTCCTAAAATTCACAGTTGAAGATTTACATATCCAAGGTGTTCTAAACATACGTCAAAGTTTTCCAATACATAAAGAGTATTTGTTTTTAAATTTATATTAAAATTAATTAAATGTATATAAAATTTTAAATTCAGTTCCTCGCTCTCACTAGCCACATTTCACAGGCCAGTGGCCACCCTATTGGACGGTGCATCTTTAAAATCTCTCAGGCCGGGGCGCCTGGGTGTCTCAGTCAGTTCAGTGTCTGCCTTCGGCTCAGGTCACGATCCCAGGGTCCTGGGATCGAGCCCCGCATCAGGCTCCCTGCTCGGTGGGGAGCCTGCTTCTCCCTCTGCCTCTGCGTGCCACTCCCCCTGCTCGTGCTCTCTCTCTGTCAAATAATCAAAATCTTTAAAAATAAAAAATAAATAAAATATCTCAGGCCTGCTCCTCCCTGGGTCCCCCACCAGGCCTCAGCCTAGTGCAACAGCAAAGTTGAGTTACCCTAATACACACACACACACACACACACACACACACACACACACGAGTCCACCCAAGAGAATACCAAAGGACCTTACTTTCTTCCTACCCCCAGCAAACAACATTGACCAAATCACAGCTTCCTAGGGATCTGTCTCCCCTCCCGTTCCCTTGCAGCCCCTGCAAGGACCTTGATGAACCTGGACCCCCCCATGCACCTGCTCCTGCCCCTCCTGCTCTTCCTGCTGCTGCTGCTGTTCCTGCTGCCGCTGCTGTTCCTGCCGCTGCTGCTGCTGCTGGGCCATCAGCCACCTCCTCCGGTCCAAAGCCATCTGCCTGCGCCGGGCCTCCCAGTGGTAAGCGCTACCCATGATGGTGGGGGTGACAGAAGGCCTTGGAAGGGGGGGGCAGGCAGAGCGCAGGATGCTGCCCCCACCGCCTCTGCTTTCTCTCACACCCACCCCACTGCCTGTAACCAGAACCACCTCACAATGGGAGGAGGGAGGCGGTCTTCCTAGGTTGCCTAGGGAATGTCTGTAAACCGCATCTCTCTCCAAGGCCCTGGGAAGTTGGAAAACACCCTTCCATCTTAGCTTTGAGTTTCCAGGGGCCCCAGGGACAGTTTCCAAGTCAGCTAGCTTTTGTCTCTGATTTCTGTCTCCCACCCTTCCCACGATTCCAGCACCCTCCTCTGGCCCTCTGCTGATGCCTCCCTCCCCGCCACCAAGGTTCTCTGGGGTTACCTTTCCCTCAGTCTTCCACCTCCTCCTGCTATGCTGAGTCAGGAGAAAAGAAAAGAAAAAATCCAATGAACTCTCACGGGGGTCTGAGCCCCTGTGAAGGCAGGGGGGCTAATTTGCCTGGGGGTTTAATATGCTGGGCTCAAGCCTGGGGTCTGCCTCTTCCTCTGACCTTGGAGACCCTACATCACCTCCCTGGGCTTCAGTCTCTTTGCCCGTAGAATGGCAAGGGTATTACTTGTTACTCCCTTCACAGGACCGGCATCAGGACCAAGTGGATTAATGGATGAGGAATGTACAAAACAAAGCAGAAAATTACCCAGTTGTGGGTTAATATTTTTTATTCTCCTACCCAAGTTTCATCCCCGGTAGGTGGAATGGCCAGGGGAGGGGATCATTTCCTGCAACCCAGGAAGGCTTCTGGGGGCAGGGACTGGTTGGGCTATTGACTGCTAGGCTACCTCCTACACCCACGTGCCCTTACCCACAGGTAACAATCTTTCTAGAAGCAGCAGAGCCTGAGTCCAGCTTGGGGTCTGGGGGCAGGGGAAGGGCATGGGTGTAAAAGGCCTTCAGAACCAGCCCCAGCTTCAAACACTGTGCTGGTGGAAAGCAGGGTGCGGTGGGAAGGTGACAAGGGAGAGCAGCCCTTGAGCCAAAGAACAGGTTGTTGGAGAACCTGTCAATTGGGGCAGCTGCTTTAATGGAGGGAGCCCGGGCTGTGGAGTCTAGCACACTCGGGCTGAATCCTGCTTGTGCCACCATTAGCTGGTTGGTACTTAGGTAGGTCACTCTGTCTCTGAGCCTTTCTGGTGACACTGTTTGTATAGAGGCCGCTTTCAGGCAACAGCCTTGAGCAATGGAATGTAGAAAGGGCCTGCGGCAAGCCACCACCAAACTGAATACAGACAGGCTCCTCGGGCAACCCGTCAAACTATCCGATCAGGCACAGTTACCAAAAAATGGAAAATTCCGTATGTCCCCATACCTCCTCACCTTCCATCTTTAAATACAGCCACCACCCACTACCTCGTGGCAGACCAGACCAGCTCCCCTCTGCTCCCCTGCCTGCGGCTCCCTGTACATGCACAAATGTGGCCTAGTTGCTCTCTCTCTGATCAGTTTCCTCCCCTGCAAAGTAGAGATAATAATACCTCCATCCAGAAAGTGTTGTGATGATTAAAGGAAATAATCCACGTCAGGCACAGGATTCAATAAACAGAAGCTTTTACATCCCAATAAACCTATCGTAAGTTTAGGGGCGCCTGGGTGGCACAGCAGTTAAGCGTCTGCCTTCGGCTCAGGGCGTGATCCTGGCGTTATGGGATCGAGCCCCACATCAGGCTCCTCCGCTAGGAGCCTGCTTCTTCCTCTCCCACTCCCCCTGCTTGTGTTCCCTCTCTCGCTGGCTGTCTCTCTCTCTGTCGAATAAATAAATAAAATCTTAAAAAAAAAAAAAAAGCCTATCGTAAGTTGAAAAAAAAATCTAGGTCGAAAATGCATTTAATACACCAGCCTACAAAACATCGTAGTGTCGGGGCGCCTGGGTGGCACAGCGGTTAAGCGTCTGTCTTCGGCTCAGGGCGTGATCCCGGCGTTCTGGGATCGAGCCCCACATCAGGCTCTTCTGCTATGAGCCTGCTTCTTCCTCTCCCACTCCCCCTGCTTGTGTTCCCTCTCTCACTGGCTGTCTCTATCTCTGTCGAATGAATAAATAAATAAAATCTTAAAAAAAAAAAAAAACCATCGTAGTGTTACAGAGCAATCTATCCTAGCTGCTAATTCAGGAAACAAACGGGTGAGCCCTGGCACTCTGTCCCGGCCAACGGCTCCATCCTGGGGAATCTGGAGGGGGCCAGACAAATCGAAAGCATAGCTCCTGGCTGGGTTTGCCAACACCGCTACCAAACCAACTCGGATAAATTCTTTGCTAGAGAAGCCAGTAACTCAAGAGAGGAGGGTTTGGAAAAGAGAAAGGGAGAGATTTATTTCAGGTGGCAGCAGCTAAGGAAGGTGACAGGCTTGAGCCTTAACAATCGACCTCTCCAAGAGCAAGACGGACACCTAGAGTTGTCTAGAGCTCAGGAGGGTACGTGCAAGAGAAGAGGCAGAGAGCATCTGACCGTGTGGATTTGGTATGTGGTCAGCCCATGATTATGGGCGGGGAAGGGAAGTGTCAAGTGTGGTCTCTACACATTCCATTGCTATCAGCGCTTCTCTGGTCTAGCGATGGGAATGTTCCAGTCATTGTCAATGCCTTAAGAAAATGTGATAAGAAATAACCATTGGGAGGGGCACCTGGGTGGCTCAGATGGTTTAAGTGTCTGCCTTAGGCTCTGGTACTGATTTCCAGGTCCTGGGATGGAACCCTGCATTGGGTTCCTGGCTCAGCAAGGAGTCTGCTTCTCCCTCTCACTCTGCCTCTCTCTCTGCTCGTGCTCTCTCTTTCTTTCTGTCTCAAACGAACAAATAAAAATCTTAAAAAAAAAAAAGAAAAAGAAAGAAAGAAAGAAAGAAAGAAAGAAAGAAAGAAAGAGAAAGAAAAAGAAAGGAAGAAAGAAAGAAAGAAAACCATTGGGGTCTGTGGTTGAGCAAGAGGGTTTGCTGACAATAGCTTAGCCTAGCCTGCCTCAAGTGTGCTCAGAATGTTAGCTAGGGTGCAAAGGGAGCTTCCTTGTCTGGCCCCATTTCTGCCTATAGAAGTCTCCCCTTTTGTACAGCTCCTCAGAGCCCCCTTCTACTTGCCAGACGGGATGCTACCTAACTCATGAATCAGTGAATAAGGCCAATTAGGTCTTCAAATTTATTCCGCTGAAATTTTTTTTAAACACATTTAGTGGCAGTGACAGGATCCAAGCAAACTTCTGATAGCATTTGGGGATGAGAAACAGGTGTGGTACCCCGTGAAGCTGGTGCGTTCTCTGGCTGGCTGGTTCTGAGGGCCGTGGGTAAGTTCTAAGTCTGAACTCTGCTCTTTTTGCATGAAAACTTGACCTAACTGACCGCACAGATCCTTACTTGGTGGGAAATCTCCGTCCTTGGTTTTGTCCCCGATTCCATGCTGGGAACCGCTTGGTGACAGCTGCAATTCCCCGTTTAGAATCAGTCTGCAGTCCCCATTCTCTGGGTCTGCTGGTTCAGTCCTTTCCCCAGTCCCCAGACTCCACACTGGGAACTGTTGATGGTTACCAGCTGGCGTCAGACTGGGTCCAACTTAAAATGAACTGGGTCCAATAAGTAAAAGCTCTTGGTAATGGGAATCTTGGAAGCCAAAAGAGCCACAGATGGAGGGCATGGGTTGAGAATTTAAAAGCTGTTAGGGGGCGCCTGACTGGCTCAGTGGGTGGAACATGCGACTCTTGATCTCGGGATTGTGAGTTCAAGCCCCATGTGGGGTGTAGAGATTACTTAAAATCTTAAAATAAAATAAAATACTCCGGGTTAAGTTGGTCATAGAATGGGTTAGATGGACACTAATCACCCACAAACCCCAAAGAGATTTCCACGTACATGGGGTAAAACAGCATATGATCCCCAGCCCTGCAGCACATCACTCTTAGGTATTAATCTGGCTCCAAGAGACCGAAAAAGACTTAATTAAAAGAAATAGAATCTCTTATTTATTTATTTGTTTGTTTGTTTGTTTATTTATTTATTTGAAGGGTTTTATTTAAATTCCAGTTAGTTAACAAAATAGGATCTTTTAAGTCTAAAGAATTAAGCAAGCCATCTTCCAGCATACCTGCTTATTTTTTGTCTAACAACTATAATCCTGGAAGCTGTAGATGTCTACAAAAATGGCAAAATCTTACAAAAAAAAAAAAGCTAGAATTACATGGCCATTATAGGGAACGTTCCAATCAAAAAAGATCATTTATTTAAGACATGCACTTGAAGCAAGGGTTCCTAAATCAAACACAATGGCATACCTATTTTTGTTGGTATGCAGAAGTTTCTAAAAGGCTTCAAGAGTCCAAAACAGCTTCATTAAATCATTACAAAAGGCCGATGAGGTATGCCTGGGTGGCTCAGTCGGTTAAGTGTCTGCCTTCAGCTCAGGTCATGATCTCAGGGTCCTGGAATCAAGCCCCACCTCGTCTCTGAGCTCATTGGGGTTTCTGCCTGAGATCCTCTCCCTCTGCCCCCCCCACCACCACTTGCGCACGTGCTCGCTCTTAAATAAATAAAAATAAATAAATAAATAAAATGAAACTGCCCAAAGTTGCAGAAGATCCTCTTCAGCATCTGTTACTTCTTAGTCAAAGGCTGAACTTAGGGCCAAGAATTTTCTAAGCCGAGGGGCGCCTGGGTGGCTCAGTCGTTAAGCGTCTGCCTTCGGCTCAGGGCGTGATCCTGGCGTTCTGGGATCGAGCCCCACATCAGGCTCCTCTGCTGGGAGCCTGCTTCTTCCTCTCCCACTCCCCCTGCTTGTGTTCCCTCTCTCGCTGGCTATCTCTCTCTCTGTCAAATAAATAAATAAAATCTTAAAAAAAAAAAAAAAAGAATTTTCTAAGCCGAGGGAGGACCCCCACAAGTCTTTTGAAGAATTTTGTCATTATTGGGGCCTATGACCCTGGGCTGCCAGGTACTTATCACTTAGGTACTTGTTGGTAGGACCCGGTGAAGGCCAAAAATGGATACCCCAAGGATGGTATTCAATATCCTCAGTCTTCAGTATGTTCTCATAGAGAGAAAATCTAGCAAAATAGCAACTAATCTTTGACAAGCCATTCCTCGAGTCTTCCCTGTTTGCACTGATCGGTCTAGTATTCAAATATGCAAACAGGGGCATCGGGCGGGTTCAGTCCCTGGAGCATCTTGATCTTGGGGTTGTAGGTTCGAGTCCCACTTTGGATGTAGAGATTACTTAAAAAATATAAAATCTTGGGGCGCCTGGGTGGCTCAGTTGTTGGGCGTCTGCCTTCGGCTCAGGGCGTGATCCCGGTGGTCTGGGATCGAGCCCCACATCAGGCTCCTCTGCTGGGAGCCTGCTTCTTCCTCTCCCACTCCCCCTGCTTGTGTTCCCTCTCTCGCTGGCTGCCTCTCTCTGTCAAATAAATAAATAAACTCTTTTAAAAATCTTGTTATATACATATATAATCTTAAAAGAACAGCAAATAAGTGAACGAAAGGAAAAAGGAATCTGTGGCCGGCTTCAGAGCTGGTTTGGAAGCTCTTTCTAAGGTCACCCAACCTGTTCTCGCTGCCCCATTTGTAAGTGGATTATCTCCTGAGATTAGCGGATCGCTAAAAAGGCAGAATACATGATGGGAGGGCACCTGTCTGACTGAACTCGTGACCATAACTGAGCTCTTGAAAGAACTTTGGACCAAGACTGTAAACCAAGGCCCAGCAAGCTATTCACCTTACGGCGACGACAGCTCCAAGGCCAGGCATGCAACATAACACCTTATCCCCCCTCGTGGCACCCTCCTAGGGCTCCACCATCAAAACACAGGCCCAAAGATTGATGTCTCGGTTATAAGCAACTGGGACACTGGAAGAGATTGTCCTCAAAGGCCCTTTACAAATTCCGTGACATCAACTCAAATGCCCCTGCATTTACCCTTGGAGGACTGTCCCCACAAGCCCCTCCCAAAGCTGATGGGATTCTGAAGGATTTTGTATAAACTGCCACATTACTCCCTTAAACAGCTAAGGGGAAACCAAAATTAAATTAATGGGATTGTGCGGTACAGTCCGAAATATGTACTGCTTGTCTCGCTGAAACCTGACAAGGTATCTGAAAGGACTCAATAACACTATGATCAGAAATTTGGCCAAATTAGGGGCGCCTGGGTGGCTCAGTCATTAAGCGTCTGCCTTCGGCTCGGGGCATGATCCCGGAGCCCTGGGATCGAGCCCCACATCGGGCTCCTCCACTGGGAGCCTGCTTCTTCCTCTCCCACTCCCCCTGCCTGTGTTCCCTCTCTCACTGGCTGTCTCTCTGTCAAATAAATAAATAAAACCTTTAAAAAAAATTTTGGCCAAATTAGAAGCCAATATTCAAAGACTGATAGGATTTTTTTAAGACCTTCTCCCCTAAGCTAAACGTACCCAGAGGGAAGAAAAACCTTCCAACAGTTGATAATCATTTAGGTGGCAACCCTGTTCTTTATGAATTAAGGATAGCTGTCCTTCCTTTACAAATCTAGTCTTTACAGGCTAGTTGCTGGATGGCTCCAGATGTTTCCAGAATTGTTATTCAGAGTCCAGATTTATCTCAAAAGGTTTGTGGAGCTTGCATTTTTCCCCCTGTGCCTTTGAGATGTAAATGTTCTACCAGAGTAGACGGTCTTCCTGATCTGCAGACTTCAGGGAGATAATTCTTATCGAAAGAAAAAAAGGAGGAAAGGTCACTTGGAACTTGATTTGTCAAGGACAAATATAAATCCTCAATGTCTTCCCCACAAATGTTAATAGAAAAAGTCCTAGTCACCTGAGCAGGTAACCTTAATTTCTTCCATTTGTCAGAGAAACAACGTTGATCTGACTCATTTAAACTGTGAGTTTTATATTTTGTACCTAATTCATGGCAGTAATTTTTTTTTAACTCTGCCCAGCTCAACGTTTGTTTTTTTTTTTTAAGGAAACTCTTTTTTTTTTAAAAAGATTTTATTTATTTATTCGACAGAGATAGAGACAGCCAGCGAGAGAGGGAACACAAGCAGGGGGAGTGGGAGAGGAAGAAGCAGGCTCACAGCAGAGGAGCCCGATGTGGGGCTCGATCCCATAATGCTGGGATCACGCCCTGAGCCGAAGGCAGACGCTTAACCGCTGTGCCACCCAGGCGCCCCTTTTTTTAAGGAAACTCTACCCCCAACCTGGGACTTGAAAAAAAATGACCCCAAGATCAAGAGTCACATGCTCTATGAACTGAGCCAGCCAGGCACCCCCATGACAGTACTTGTTAAAGATTTTATGTGTGTGTATGTATGTATGTATGTATGTATTTGAGAGAGAACAGGAGCGGGGCTGAGGGGGAGCAGAGGAAGAGGGAAAAGCTGACTCCATGCCAAGCGCGGACCCTGATGCGGGGCTCAATCCCATGATCCTGAGATCATGACCTGAGCTGGAATCAAGAGTCGGAGCCACCCCAGCCCCCCATGGCAATAATTTTAAAATGGAAGTTGTAGGGTCTCTGTTTGTATCTTTCTGTGTATTTGTGTGTGTGTGTGTGTGTGTGTGTGTGTAACATGTGGTATTTTCCACCTCTGGGTGATACTGCCAAAATCAATTTGTAAAAGAACTCTATTAAATTAGCTTAAAGAAAATTAAATTCTGGGGTTCCAGGCTGGCACAGTCGGAGGGGCGTGTGGTTCTTGATCTCGGGGTCGTGAGTTCCAGCCCCACGTTGTGTGTAGAGATCACTTAAACAAATAAAACTTATTAAAAAAAAAGAGAGAGAGAGAGAGAGGCACCTGGGTGGCTCAGTCGGTTAAGCGTCTGCCTTCGGCTCAGGTCATGATCCCGAGGTCCTGGGATTGAGTCCCGCATCAGGCTCCCTGCTCAGCAGGGAGTCTGCTTCTCCCTCTGCCTGCCCCTCCCCCTGCTTGTGCTCTCTCCCTCTCTGACAAATAAATAAATAAAATCCTTAAAAAATATTTATTTGTTGGGGGGGAGTGGCAGAGGGAGAGAAACTTAAGCAGACTCTGCACTGAGCACATGGCCGCTGTGGGGCTCTGTCTCATGACCCTGAGATCCCAACCTGAGCGGAAACCAAGACTCCAGCACTCAACTGACTGCGACACCCAGGCGCCCCCCGCTTTGGGCCCCCCTGGGCCAGGCTCCCAACACCCTGCCGTCCGCAGCCAGTTTTCCAGGTTCTTCAATCAGCCCACTGCACACCTGAGTCTGTGTCCAAGTCTAGTTAGTTCGAATCTCTTCTGAAGCTCAGTTTTCTCAGTTTTCTCATCTGTTAAATGGGGATCATAAACCCTGACCCACTTTCCTCACAGTGTGGTTGGGAATAAGGACCCACCAATAACCAAGATGTAAAACCATCGGCCGAGAGGAAGGGTCCCCTTCATTCTGTGGGAGGAGGACGAGGAAGAAAGCTGAAGTTGGGAGGTGTGCCTCGGTTTCTTCAGATGTAAAATACCATAAATAACACCTTCTCTTTGGGATTGTTGAAAGACCAAAAAGAAAATGCGGGGATAAGGGAAGGGGAGCGGGGGGGATGGGGAAACTGGGTGACGGACTTTAAGGAGGGCACATGATGGACTTGAGTAAGGGACAGGTGGGGCTAGATAGGGAGAGAGAGAGGGGCTCTGTGATCAGGCTCCCACTCACAGAAATCCCAAAACGTGGAGGTGTGGGGAAACCAGAGATAAGGGAACGAACCCGACCACCCTGCCCTGGGTGTGTGGGGTGGGTGTCTTTTTTTTTGATAATCATCTGTGACCAACAAAGACTAACCAGACCCTAAAAAGGAAGTAAGCCATTGAAGGTGTTATCACTAGTCCTTGCTCAACTGTGATATCATAGCGACGTTGAAAGGATTTAAGTGCTCTGCTTAGCTTTCTGTAAAAGACCGACCCTAAAGGCCTCCTTGGCAGCCCTGTTGGGACCCTTCTCACTCTTGAGAGGTTTTCTGTATCTTCACTTAGTAAACTTGGATCCCCTTACTCCCTTTGACCTCGAGATTCATTCTTCGACTCCCTGAGATGAGAACCTAGCTCTCCTGCTTCAGAACGAGCGCTGGGTATTATATAAGACTGATGAGTCACTGACCGCTACCTCTGAAACAAATAATTCACTATATGTTAATTGAATTTAAATGTTAAAAAAATGAGGGGCACCTGGGTGGCGCAGCGGTTAAGCGTCTGCCTTCGGCTCAGGGCGTGATCCCGGCGTTATGGGATCGAGCCCCACGTCAGGCTCCTCCGCTAGGAGCCTGCTTCTTCCTCTCCCACTCCCCCTGCTTGTGTTCCTTCTCTCACTGGCTGTCTCTGTCTCTGTCGAATAAATAAATAAAATCTTTAAAATAAATAAATAAATAAATAAATGTTAAAAAAATGAGGAAAAATGTGGAGATTAGCTGGCACACAGTAGGTGCTAAATAGTGGCAAGCAAGTTTTGAAGCCCCGTTCTTGGTTGAGTAGAACTAGTTTTATGGCTATAGTCTAGCTGGACACACACACAGCTTGCTCTCCAGCACTCAAGCCCTTGCGTGTTGGCCCCAGGATCCTGAACGCATTCGGGTGGGAGGTTGCGAGGCGGGCACTCTGCTGGCCCATGCATTGCCTCCACCATCAGTAAGTCCGGGGAGTCCTCGTGCAGGGTTCTCAGGCTTGCAGTCCACCACCTGGGTGAGAAGGAACACAGTGTAGCAGCTCCAGGCTTCTCTGTTCGCGTCTCAGGGAACGTGAAAGTGTCAGTATTAACCCTCACTTTCTCCTTGCTCTTCTATCAACTCATCCCCAGTTCTCGGAGGCTCCCAGTCACTAACGATCTACAAAGAAGACCCAAACATTTAGCTCACGCGTTATGGGCACCCTCCTTTTCTCGGTCTCCCGAGAAGATTCTAGAAACTGCTTTGCAGACTCTCCTCAGGGACTTAGAGGTAAGGGTGAGAGAAGGATGGTGAGGCATTAGTCGCGTATATTGGTGGTGGCGTTGAGATCCTGAAGCCGTGTTTGCTGCTTCTCTCCGTCTCTCTCCCCTCAGCCACCAAGTCCCGTCGCAGAACACTTCTCCGCTGCTATTCCACACGTGCCTTCCAGGAGAGTCTTGTTCAAAAGCCCGTGGTTCTGCATTTCCCACATGCTCACGGGACCCCCGCGCCGCTGTTCTGGGCACCACACTTTGAGCCGCGAACTGGACGTGAAACTGTCCCCACCTCGGGTCATTTCAAAGGGGTCTGTGGGACCCTAACTAGAGCAGCTGTTGCTAGAAAAAGCAACCTCCCACTGCTGAGGCAGCCCTAGAAGTAAAAGCTCTCGTTTGTACCTGGGAAAGGAGAAGGGGAGAAAGGACTGCGGGGAGACGGGTGGGTCAGAGAGAAGAGCGAGGAAGTCGGAACAAACGGTCGGTCTCAACCAGGCCTCCTCTCCAACCCGGTCTCTTCAACTGGTTATGAAAGCTGAGGTGATGGAAAGAACCTGATGGAGCCGTGCAAGAGGACCGTGTAGACGTTGAGATGGAGGCAGGGCTGCGCAGGACCAGGCGCTCAGATCGGTGGGCGTGGACGAGGGCGCTGGCAGGACCCAGCAGCCCTGTGGCCAGGACAGAGAACTTGGGAGCGCCTGCAGACAGGCGTCCTCTGGTTGTGCACAGGCTTCCCCCACAGCTCTCTGAGGAGCGGATGGGGTTGAATGGCAGCAGGAGAGGAATGGAAGAGCATGGCAGACGCCCCTTGGGGACCACAGGGACACGGTCATGTTCACTGGTGATGCCCCAGGGCCTCATGCGTGACAGGTGCAGAGCAGGTGTGACACCAAAGAACCAGCTGAATCAAAAATTTTATTTTAGAATTTTATGTAAGGACTTTGTGAGGCGCCTGGGTGGCTCAGTCGGTAATCTGCCTGGGCTATGTGATCCCAGAGTCCTGGGATCGAGCCCCCATCGGGCTCCCTCCTCAGTGGAGAGCCTGCTTCTCCTTCTCGTTCTGCTGCTCCCCTGCTTGCTGCTCTCTCTCGCTGTCTCTCTTTCAAATAAATAATAGATACAATCTTTTAAAAAATAAATCAAGATTCATTCATTCATTCATTCATTCATTCATTATTTATGTGAGAGACAGAGCGCAGAGTGCGAGGGTCAGGGAGGAGGAGAGAGAATCTCGAACAGATTCGAGCTGAGCACGGATCCCAGGACCCTGAGATCATGACCTGAGCCGAAACCAAGAGTGGGACACTTAACTGACTGTGCCACCGAGGGCCCCTGAATCAAAATTTTTAAAAACAGGTTATCAGAAGATGTTTCACAGCAAAAATCCAGGGCGCCGGCTGGCTCAGTCAGTAGGCGTGCGACTCTTGATCTCAGAGCGGGGAGGACACAGAGATTACTCACACCTAAGATCCGAAAAGGAAAGAAAAAGAAAAACCCAGAAACCGATCTAAATATATAGGAGGACTTTTCTATGATGAAGGTGACATCCGACGATGATTAGATGGGCCATTCCACACCTGATGCTGGGACAACTGGCTAGGCATCAGAAAAAAATGAAGTCAGACTTACACGGGAACTCATGCGCTAGGACAAATACGAAATGCGCTGGAGATGGAAATAGAGAAGATCAACGATTCAAAGGACGGTGGGCAGAACCTGCACACTCAGTTCACAGAAAAGATAGGGGATCTTAAGCACGTGCAAAAGATGAACCACCTTGCTCAGAGAGATACCGCTGGATAGCCTGCAGGAGTCTGATAACAAGACGTTGGGCAAGGCTGTGGGCAACGGCACCGCTGAGAAAGCTGGCTGCGCTCCTCGAGTCTCTGTCCCCGGCTTATCGTTCCCAGCTGCCGAAGTGACAGCCCGTGGGTCCCTGGTGAGACTGCAGAACACGTGGACGCGGGCCTGACCGTCACGACTCGGTGTGGCCCTGCTTTGCCAGCACTCTGGTCCGTGCCCATCGATGCGAGCTGGGAAAGGGAGACCCGCGTTACCCAAACTCACAAGAAGCTGGTGCGTGAACTGGAACGGGAAGTCGTTTTTATGATATCTTCTTTATTCCTCTTGTAGGCTCCACACCCCACACGGGGCTGGAACTCAGACCTGACCTCGAGAGTCCTGGCTCCACTGACTGAGCCAACGAGGCGCCCCCGGCTCGGGAAGTCGTCAATGTGCAACGGGAAATACTCCGTGGCCACGACAGAACGTGCGAACCTGCCATCCACAGCACCTCATTCTAAAGATCGAAACGCAAAGCTCACTTAGGGAGCACCGATGGCCTCGTGAGCGTGGAAGCGAGCCCCTATTACCACAGGCCACAAGAGGTTTGCTCATCTCCTTCTGTACGTGCGGATCGCATGATATAACATTTATTCCTTCGCTGCATCAACTAAATACACTAGCGTCCAGTGCGTGCCAGGCGCTGCTCAAGCGCTGGAGATATAAACGTGGACAAAACGGGCCGAGATCCCGCTCTAGAACTTACACGCTATTGAGCTGAAAGGCGATAAACACATGTTTAAAAACGTGGAGTGGTACGGAATAAAGAAAGCCGGTAGGGGAGAACGGGGCGGGGTGGGGGGGGGGCTGGGTGGAGGAGGGGAGATGAAGCCCAGGATTCTGTGGCGGCTGTTCATATTCTCAGTTCCTCAGATTTTATTTATTTATGTGACAGAGAGACAGCCAGCGAGAGACGGAGGGAACACAGCAGGGGGAGTGGGAGAGGAAGAAGCAGGCTCATAGTGGAGGAGCCCGATGTGGGGCTCGATCCCGCAACGCCGGGATCACGCCCTGAGCCGAAGGCAGAGCGCTTCCGACTGCCTCCCGGAGGCGCCCCATAGTCTCACTTTCTGGACGAGGTGACGACAGAGAAGTGACATGCCTGAGCTATGGCCCTGTGTCTGCCAAGCAGGTCTCGTGCTTCCCAGTAATGATGTCCAGTTTTCTTGTCCCCCTCGTCTCCCGAGTTCAGGAGGTCTCCGATGGAAGGGGGAGGCTGAATCGAGGCGGCGAAGGGACAGCTTAGGTCACCGAGGTCAACCGGGCTGAGAGGCCAGGTATTCCGGGCCGTGCTCTAGGCGCCACACCGGGCGCTTCCGGCCCGTCTGCGGGAGAAGCCCCGTGTGTCGGCTCGGCAACACTTAGTCTCCCGTGGGCTGGACACGAGAATCGCCTCCTTTCCTGGTGCCGCTCTGGCCGTGCCCTCGGCTTCCTAGGAGCCGGCCTCTTCCACCACGTCGACGGTGTGGCCTGGGCGGCGGCTTCACCTCTCTGCCTCAACTGCTCCATCCGTAGCTCGCTGTGCAAGTCTGACGTGAAGAGGCGCGCAGCACGGCGGAGAGGGACCCAAACCAGAGCGTCTCCGTGTTGTTGTGTGCCCGGCTCCTCGTCCGTGCCCCAGCGGCCGCCTCTTCCCTGGTGCCTCGTGGGACCCAGGACCCATATTCTAGACGACTGACACCTGGGTCACCTCATTAGCTCGCCTGGGTTCCTAAATCCCGTTAAGGAAGGTATGAAGGTCCCACCACTTCTCCACTGGGAAACGAGTCTCGGGAGGTGAAGGGTTTGCCAAAGGGCGGCTGATGGGCCCAATCTCGGGTCCCAACTTGTCTCTGGAGCCCTCTCAGGGGAGCCCAGCCGGGCGCTTCCCGGTTGGTTCCGGCGGCCTGGACCCAGCAAGCCTGCAGGGTCCTGCAGGGTCCTCTGAAGATGACCGCGAGTTTCCTGGAACCTTGGACCGCTCCGCCCCAGCCCCCTTGCACAGCCGCTCTCCCTCCCCAGTGCGCTCGCTCATCCTCCCTCACGCCAGCAAAAGCTTGAAACCCAGCAACCGCTCGGCCTCCGGAGTGCCTCTCCAGCGCGGCCTGTCCTCCCTGCGCGGAAGGGGCGGGGCATTCAAATTAGAAATGGCATTCCGGGGCGAGCGACAGAGCAACGACGGAGGCACCGGTTCTCTTTTAAAATGTAGAGAATTAAAAACTGTGCGCCAGAGCCTAGTGACCCGTGACGCCACGGCACCGTCCGAGAAGCGAGGAAGCGAGGCGCGGAACGAGGGCGACCTGGCTCACCGTGAGTGCGACATGGCTGGCGGCGCGGCGGTGGCGGCGAGGGCGGGACGCAGGGTATCGCTTCTCGGCCTTTTGGCTAAGATCAAGTGTAGTATCTGTTCTTATCAGTTTAATATCTGATACGTCCTCTATCCGAGGACAATATATTAAATGGATTTTTGGAGTTAGGAGATGGAATAGGAGCTTGCTCCGTCCACTCCACGCATCGACCTGGTATTGCAGTACTTCCAGGAACGGTGCACCCCTGGTAACGGTGTGTGCAAAGATAGAGGTTTTTGCTTTCCTAAGTACTTGTTTTCTTTGCGACACGGGACTTGTTGGTCCTACTTTAGGGGCGTGTGAGCGACCGTAATTTCCCAAGGTTATTTGCAGTTACCACTTTTTCCTGTAGAGTGTAGTGAAGGGTACTGACTGGCTTCCCTTCTTACCACACTTTTCTTTTTGCTTCTGTGTCTGCGATGTTGCGGAGGTAATCAGGTGCACACAACTCCCCACTTTCTTCAGCAGGGCCTCTTTATCTCTGCAGGAACATGCTCTCCTTACCTCAGAGTTCGTGGGGGCGGCATACTGTCTCTCCACGGAGCCAGAGCGTGAATGGTTTTTAGGCTTCATGGGCCCCAAAAGGTGTCCGGTTCCTCTTTGACAACTCTTTAAAAGTGTAAAAATCCATTTGCTCTCAGCATCAGGGAACAGACCTGGGCACATCTGCTGGCCGGCTGTAGTTTGCACACCCTGGTATAAAAAATACCTACTTTGTGTCCAGGGACAAGGGCTCCCTTCGGGTTTCTTGACAGTCCTGCCTGAACTGGAGAAGGGCCTTACTGACACGTTGCGTGTGGCTTTGGGACCAAGAGTAGAAACGGAGAGTTCCTGCTCGCTTGTGAGTCTCCTGGTTTTCAGTCACCTTAAAGACGTTTGCTGAGCACCCACAATGTACTCTTGGCCAGAAATGCCTTTCCGTTCGCAGAGATTTCCAGTGATTCTTCCTTAAGCAGCGTGGTTCCCTGCAGTTTCTCTCAACCTGAAACCATCGATCGGGTCTTTTTACCTCCTATAAATTCTAGGGCAGATGAGGATTAAAATCTCAGGACGGGGCGCCTGGGTGGCACAACGGTTAACCGTCTGCCTTTGGCTCAGGCGTGATCCCGGCCTTATGGGATCGAGCCCCACATCAGTGCTCTTCTGCTCTGAGCCTGCTTCTTCCCTCTCCCTCCCCCTGCTTGTGTTCCCTCTCTGCTGGCTGTCTCTATCTCTGTGAATAATAAACAAAATCTTTGAAAATAAATAAGAATCTCCAGGACGACTCACGTTCCGGAAAAAGATCGAGCCAAGGACGATACCCTTCCACTCAGTGCAGATCCTTCCTTCAAAACCTCAGCCCCGTGCGGAAGAATCTGTCACTGTCTCTACAAGAGACTTCTTTTTCTCCAGGCTGAAACTTACACTCAAATCAAAACATCCGCCACAGAACCTCTTGGCTTGTCCTGTTGTTGCTTGTACAATGACCGTTATATGCCCTTTTCGGTCCCTTCAGGTGCCAACAGAAATGGCCAGATGTCACCTCTTCACTGCCTCATCCACGAGACTCTGAACATCACCTCCACTCATTTCTCTTCCTTCTCACACTAGCTGGGTTTGAGCAGTCTGGGATCGGATGGTTGGCACATTAAATGTAGGTTCCTGGGGTGACGGAGAGTGGGGAGCCTACAATGTTACAAGACTAGGGTTCCCCACAGTTGAAAAGTATCTATTGAATGACTGCTAGGTGCCAAGACCGAGCGACAGGTGTCTTCTACCCGAGAAACATGGTCTCCATGAACGTAGAAAACAGAGCAACAAATCGTCGTGGTAGATCCAGGATAGTTTCAGAACTGAAATCTCAATACCTGCAAAGGATTTCTTCTCATGGAGTTGCGCACAGTCTATGGCCAGCAGAGAGCGTCCTCGACTGCAACTAAGGCATCATTTCTGTTTGATCCTGAGATATCCCTAGGAACTCATACCAACAGTTGAACACGCAACAGAAAATGGACAAAGGATAGACAGGCCCGAGGAGGGGGGAGAGCAAAGAAAAACACAGGTATACTCTGACATCTGGCCCTAAGGACATTTCCCCCTTGCCCAGTCCTCGAGCCCCAAGGGCCTGGGCCACCTGCTTCATGCCACGGACCCTAAGATCGGTCCATTCTCTGTTGCATCACACTGATGGGAGGCAGGATGAGCTGGGGGCGGGGGGCACGCACCGAGGCCATCAAGAGACTCACACACCTTCCCCCCACCCCCACCCCAGTCAGAGAGGGAAGTAAACCCTACAGTGAAGCAGCTCAATGTTTAGGGGGGATCCTGTTGTTGGGGCCAGGCAGAGGACATCCTCAAAGCCCAGAAAATGGCTTCCTCTTTATACCCGAGACTACTGAGAGAGAGAAGGAAGCCCAGGGCCCAGGCGGGACCTCCTCGAGTCCTGGAAGCAACACCTTCCACACGTAGACACCCTGCTTGGGCTCACGCACCAGGTGAGGGGAGAGAGACCCTGGAGCAGAAAAGGGCTCTCAAGCCCTGCGGAGCAGGGAGTGGGGGCAGCCCCGCCCAGCTAATTTTGGGCCCCCAGGACCCGGCAGACCCCGTCCCGTGCTGAGGGCAGTGGTGGTCCCTGAAGGAAAGAGATGCTCTCTGTGGAGTTAGGGCAAGCCGGGACGGTGGCGGCTCCGCCTGGGAGGCCTCCTGCGGGTTCCGGGCCAGGCCGCTGGGCCACGGCGGCAGGGGCATTGTCGCCTTCTGGCGGCTCCTGGGAGACAGCTGTTTACCGGAGACTGTCGGAGCCCAGGAGCTGAGTGGACTCCTCCGTCAGACCTGCGGGTCCTGACATCAGCGGCCCAGCAGCGCGGGCCACCCTGAGATAAACGTGGGGTATCAGGATCGGGCCTGAGCGAGGAATAGAGACCCCCAATGACCCCGACGCTTTTGTTGGCCACCCGGACCGGGCACGCTGGGCATGTGGACAGTGGGGCCACAGGGTGGCCGTGGAGGCCACGCCGGCCAGCATTTCCTTGGGGGGCCCTTGGTGAAATTGCACGGGGCGAAGCCATTTCTACCGTGGGGATGCAGGGCTCCTCTGGCCGGCCCGTCTTTGTTTCCGAAAACTTTGACCGGCCCAGCCTCTGTCAGATTGCGCGGAGGCGAGGCTCTCCCAGCCCACACCTGGCTCTCACTCCCTCTGTCTTTCAAAACATCAACCCCCACCCCCACCCATTGAACTTCTTGTGCTCCTCGCTCCAGAATTGAGACGCTTCCTCCCAGAGGACCCGCCTGCCACCTAGGACTCAGACTCCAGTGGTCAACTTTACAAAACATTGGTCAATTGAATACGTGCTTGGCTCATGTCTATTGGAAGGAAGGAAGGAAGGAAGGAAGGAAGGAAAGGAGGGAAGGAAGGAAAGGAGGGAAGGAAGGAAGGAGGAAGGAAGGAAGGAAGGAAGGAAGGGAGGGAGGGAGGGAGGAAGGAGGAGGGAAAAGACAGAGCGAAACTGGGAACAACTACCTGCCGGTCCATCACAGGCGGGGGTTCTTCTCCAAATGATATAAAGAGATCCCAGACGGGGATCAGAAGAAAAAGAAGAGAGAAACACCGACTGGATAAAACATGGGCAAAGATCCCACTTAGGTCAGGGGGAAAGATAACAAATGTGGTTTTCACATAGCGGAGATGCAAAGATGAACAAAAAGATGTACAGAGAGAGAAATGCATATGAAAACGGTCCTGAAGATGTCGGGAGTTATAACCTGCGGTTTGTAAAAATCCAAGAGTCAGGTGAGCTGCTGGGGTTCGCCAGGCTGCAGAAACAGACGCCCGCCGGAGACCCCTCAGTGCTCCTCGAGTCCCCGCCCGGATCACGGTTCAGGGCGAAGGTACCGAGAGACCAGGAGAGGTCGCGACAGCTTGGTGGAGGCACGTGGCTCTTGGGCGGTGGCTCCAGCCTCAGGTCTCGAACTTTCCGCTGTCCGTGGAGTGTGGATTTGTGCGGAGCTCTGGGGCATGACGGGGCGGGGTTCTGACGCAAGTTACCTGGAGTCCGTGAGCTCAGGAGAGGCCAAGACCCGGCGCCAGGAGGAAGAGGGTATCTTCAGCGGGAGAGGCTCCTTTGCAAGGAGTGGAGACGTCCAGAGGGTCCAAATACGTGGGAACCCGTAAAGTGACTACTGCAGACCCCAGGATCAAGTAGAGAGGTCTTGTGTGGGAGAGGCCTGAAGAGCCGTCAGGATAACATGTGCCGGGGGGCTGGGTAAGCTGGGTTGATGGCTCACCTGGTTTGATCCTCACCGCTTCAAGGGATGTTTAGGTGCTGGGCCCGGTCAAGTGTCCCGGGCAGAGAAGCAGAAAAGGAGTCCAGGTGGGATCTTCCCAGAGGCAGGGAGCTGGGGTGGGGGGGTCGTGGGGAGGCGGGGTCCTGGGACAAGGCGCGTGGCGACCTATCTTAGCGGGAGCTGGTGCCAGCTACAGGAGAAACTCAAAACCAGGTTGAGGCGAGGGACACCTCTCTCGGTAAGGGAAGAGGAGGGTGCCCACGAGCAGGCCCCACGTTTGGGAGTTATTAGGACCCGGCCTTTAGCGAGGAGATGAGGGCTGGGGAGAAGTGACTGGCCAGATTGCTGTTTCTCCCAGGGAGGCCGACTCCGCCCGGCATTTGCACACAGGGCCTGGGAGGCTGCCCGTCAGGAAGGAGGTAAGTTCCTTAGGGTCCAGCTGGACCGGCTTCGGGAGAACGGAGAGTGAAGAGATGGTCACCTTACGGGAGGCGAGGGAAACCCCAGGCCGGGAGAGAGTCACAGAGCCGAGAGCGAGAGCTAGGGGGCCCGACCAGATGCGTCGGGCAGCAGCCCTCCTCCTCCCAAGGTCACGTCCGGTTCTCGAGGCTCCCTCCGGCCGACTCCACCGGCTGCCGGGGCCTGCTAAGGCAGCAGGCGGGGTCTTAGGCAGGGTGAGGCGGCAGGTCACCCGACGCGTTCCTCCCACCTCTCTGGTCTCGGTGATCACAGCTGAAAGTGAGGGTGAGAACAGTTTCAGCTCGCTCAAAGGGGTCGTGAGGATCGGACGTGGATAGCAAGGCCTGCGGGGCAGGTGCGTCCGGCGCGACGATGCGATGGGGTTGCTTTCCCGCGGGGTTAGCGCCACTGAGTCGTCAGTTGTGCGAGGGCGACGTGCGGTCCCGCGCGCGGCTAAGTGCAGGCGCTCTGCGGAGAAACCAGCGAACAAGAAACAAGACTGGGGGCATGAGAGGAGAGGTGGCGGGGTGGGGGTGTCTCAGTCGCGGGAGGCTGGAGAGGAGGTGGAGTAGGAGGCGGAAGCTCCCAGTCTGAGCACCTGCCCCGACCTTGCAGTTCGGGGCCCAGGGGACGCGCGCGCCCCTCCCGGAGGCACAGCGTTGACCCCGCGGCTTTCTCGGGAGGCACGCAGCTCCCCGTCACAACCCGCCTTCGGCCGGGAGGAGTAATCGAGGTCAGGTTCGGGACCGGAGGCCAGGGGTGGCGCAGGACCGTGGTGGTACGCCCCGGGGAGAGGCCATGCAAATAGCCGGTCATCCTCCAGGGAGGACACCAAAAGGGGGCGGCTGGGGATGTGAAAATTCTGGAACGCGGGGGGATCACTGCACCCGCTAGCGCGCAATGGAGCGTACCACCACGGGGTAGTGAGCCAGGAACTGTCGCCGGGGGGGGGGGGGGGGGGCGGGGGAGAGGGGCGGGGAGTGTGGGTATGTGACCCGCTCACCGTGAGTGGTGCAATATGGCTGGCAGCGTGGCGGTGGCGGCCGAGAGGCGAGGCGCCCGCCATCGCTTCTCAACCTTTTTGGCTAGATCAAGTGTAGTATCTGTTCTTATCAGCTTAATATCCTGATACGTTCTCTACCCGGAGACAATATATTAAAATGGATTTTTGGGGTTGGGAGATGGAATAGGAGCTTGCTCCGTCCCTCCTGCATCGACCTGGTATTGCAGTACTTCCAGGAACGGTGCATTCCCTCGAGGATCATGCTTACGGTGCGGAGCAGGTTCAGTCCCAGGCCTTTTCTTTGTCAGTGTGTGTCAGAACAGGCTGTGGTTTGGCTTTGTAAGGTTTTTGCGGGCCTGGGGCTCTCTCCGTCGATGTTCCCGGAGTCTTCTGGCGCGCGGTGTTTCCGGTAGTCCTGACACGCGGTGGCGCGGCAGGAGAGCCTGCAGAGCTGGCTCTAGCAGTCTTTGGCGTGGGCGGCTAGAGCCTGACCTACCTCTTTCGTGGCCTGTATTTGGTTGATGTGTGCGCCAACGGCCATCCAGGATTAGGTTTCACACCATGTATTTGCTGCCTTTTCTCGAAGGGTTTTCCTGCTTTCTCTTCGCCGCTTTCCGCGCACTTTTCGGTAAAACACCCAACGCCCGTGCGCATGACTGGACCTCCAACTCAGCGGACTTCAATGGAGCGCTCTGCCGGCGCCTTAACCGTCGGAACAAAGGACTGGCAGCTGGGGTCGTGGTTACAGAGGTCTTCCCCGGTAGGAGAGACAAGAAACTAATTTGCTACACATCTCTGTATGGCAGCGTTTACCCACCCTGGTGGCACCCCAGAATCTCCTGGGGTTTCGTTTAAATCCGACTCGTAGCACCGCGCCGTACAGCGGTCGAATTCGCGTCTCTCTGGGGCGGGGGCCCGAGGCTGGTGCCTCCCGTCCCGCCGGCCAGGGCGTTCCTTAGAGCGTCTGGAAGATGCCGCGGGCCGGCTGCTTCTGAACCCTGAATTCCCCGTGACCACGGAAGTGCTGGACGCTCTTGCAAATCCAGGCACAAGTGGCTTCACAGTAGCAGGACCGGCTTCGTGTACGCAGCACAGCGTGGGCACTCGGTAAACAGTGTCACCGATCAGGAAATAACGGATGCCCTGGTCCTGGCACAGCCAGGGGGCCACCCATTCTAGTGGGAGGCCTTGGGACCCATATCCTGGAGTCTGTTGAGGGGCCAGCGAGGGACGCTCCTCCTGCCCTGCAGTGCTGGGTGCTGCGCTCTGCGGAACCAGATGGACCCCTTCCGAAACCATCCTCCAGATTTGTTTTAGATGTGGAGACTGGTGACGCCTCCCCCACGAGGCTATGAAAAGTTTACAGCTTCCATAATGAGGCTTTCCAGGGAGGCAGAATTATACAGGCAGATTCAAAAAGGGTTTGAGAGCAAGGGAGGGAGAATTCGGATGTGTTTATGAGGAGTAGTGGAGGTCCCGGGGTAGGGCCTTACAGGTACGAAGGACCTTCTGTGATCCTGCCTTCCATGGTGGGCAGTCAACGGACGTCCATTGGATCGAAGTCTGATGTAATAAGGAGGTTCCAGCAAGGGGTGGTGGTGTCGTGGGTTGCTGTGAAGCTGAACCTGCTAGTGGAGTTTGGGATATGAATGAGTCTGTGAGGGAAGGGACATGGGGGTGAGGAGTTAATTACGGCAGGAAAGAGCCCACCAGAAGCAAGCGTCCCCTGGGGCGAGTTCCGAGGCCAGATCCTACCTTTGAGGTGGCTGGGCAGGTCAGCCCCTGTTTCATCGGCCCCCACTCTTGCCTCCAGATTGCAGTGTCCCGGTTTCCCCCTCACGTGGACGTGCCCGAATTCTGACTTGCATTGAAATTCTGACTTTGAGCCCCCCTACAGTGTCAGGCAGGCCTTCCTGATTCAGAAACTCATCCACCTTCTGGAGTTTGTTGACCTTCATCGCATGCTCCCGAAGCTGGAGACACAGAGCCAAATGGGAGAGGCCTTGGGCCTCAAGAGGCTCACGGCCAGGTGGAAGCCACAACCATGTTCATCTCTCTCAGTCCCCGTGCATCAGAACCGGGTGTTCTGGCCATCTGGGCAGGGTGTCTTACCCGGGTCCTGGGCGGGATGCCTGCCCAGGGGCGGGAGGAGAGAGGGGCAGTGTCTAGCTTCTCCCTACTTCCAGGACCAAGCACTGCCCTGAGTGGGTTGGGTGCAGCGACACGTGACTATGTGTTCAGCTGGAACCGGTGGTGATGGCAGGAGGCCCAGAGGTCAGGCGGTGGGTCGGGTCCCAGCTCAACGTAGCAGTCATGTCTTGCTGGGCAAGATCCACTTCCCCAGGGTAAGAAAAGCCAAGAGCTTTGTGACTGGGCGCCCTGCTCTGTCAGTCCGTCCGCTCTGTGGTGCGTGCACTTCGGCATCCGTTCTCTTGAAGGATTCTCCATACAAGTCACCCTGCACTTTTTACCCCGACCATGAAAGCCTAGGGGCAGGAATCAGATCTGGTCGCCTCTCCAGAAGTGAGGGCTCTGTCTGATGGGTGCCCAACCATCATCTGCATGGACACGATGGATTAATCCATTGGACTCAAGAATCAAGGTGGTTAGGTCACTGTTCTGTTGTTTTGTTTGTCTTTCTTTGATTTTTGGTTTTAAGTTTTCTTGGCCCAATGTAGGGCTTGAACTCATAGCTGAGATCAAGAGGCGCGCTCTACTGACAGCCAGCCAAGCACCCCTGTTCTCCCCCCTTTTAAAGTTTATTTATTTGAGAGAGGGCGGCGTGCGTAGCGCCGGAGAAGGGAGCAGAGGAGAGGATCTCAAGCAGATCCTGTGCTGAGCACAGAGCCCGAGGCGGGGCTCTATCCCAGGACCGAGATCGTGGCCTGAGTCAAAATCAAGAGCCCACGCTTAACTTGGGCTGGGCATCCCAGGCGCCCCCTGCTCTGCTACTACTCAAAAATTCCGGGAGGCGGCGGGGGCGCCTGGCTAGCTCAGGTCAGTAAACACCAATTACTTGAAAATGAATTATTGGGGGAGCGCCTGGGTAGCTGTGAGTTTAAGCATCTGCCTTATTTCAGGGCATGATCCCGGCGTTGTGGTCGGAGCCCCACATCAGGAGCTCACTCGCTATGAGCTGCTTCTTCCTCTCCCACTCTCCCTGCTTGTCATTTTCCCTCTCTCGCTGGCTGTCTCTCTATCTCTGTTGAATAGATAAATAAAATCTTTAAAAAAAAAAAAAAATGAATTGTTGGGGGCTCCTGGGTGGCTCAACCGGTTAGCGGCTGCCTTGGCTCAGGTCATGATCCCAGGGTAGTGGGATCGAGCCTGCATCCGGAGTTCTCTGCTCAGTGGAGAGCCTTCTCCCTCTCCTCTCTGCCTGCCGCTCCCTGTTTGTGCTTGCTCTCTCTCTCTCTCTCTCTCAAATAATAAACTCTTGAAAAAGAAAAAGAAAAAATCCAGGAATACAAAAATGTACGTGTGGTGGATTTAGGGTCAAAGGTGGCATCTCAAGGTTGTGAAAAGGAGAAAAATTTACACTGAGCTGCAGGTAGACACCGAATGGTTAAAGACTGGGCGTTGAGAAGAGAACGACAAGGAACCTAGGGGAGATTTAGGATATTACATTTTATAACCTGAAGGAGCCTCTCATCCTTTCTAACTTTGACTCAACATCCAAAAACTGTTTAAAAAAGC
>NW_024424897.1:19078971-19084786 GCF_017311325.1 Ursus maritimus | reverse complement strand
CAAAAGATGTGTGAGAGGCAGGGTGCCGTAGGCGCTGGGAGGTGCTGGTTATCGCTTCTCGGCCTTTTGGCTAAGATCAAGTGTAGTATCTGTTCTTATCAGTTTAATATCTGATACGTCCTCTATCCGAGGACAATATATTAAATGGATTTTTGGAGCTAGGAGATGGAATAGGAGCTTGCTCTGTCCACTCCACGCATCGACCTGGTATTGCAGTACTTCCAGGAACGGTGCACCCCCTCTCGGGGGGAAACTATTCACTGTTCAAAATGAGGTTCTGTCACCCCGGCGTTCGTGTCACATGGTGTTTTCCTTCTTTGTTTCATGTGTCGAGAACATATTTTTTGATGGTTTTTTTCTCATAAAGCATCAGTTCTCTTGCACAGTTAAGCGAACAAGGGCAGAGATGTAAGTTTGACCTTGATCCTATGAATAATAAATTGGGGAAATGTGGTGTATGTGTAGTAAGTTCCGACGGAAAAGAACTAGGCCTCGTTTTTGGTTTTGAGAATCTGAACAAGGCAGTCGTTGGTAAATGGCGTTAAGTTTCATATGGTAGGAAGTGGCTTCCAACGTGCTGCAGCTATCTTTCCTCCTTGCCAATGTAATTTCTAGCAACTTCGGGTACTGAAAAAAATTTTCCCGACCTTTTTGTGGTATTTTGGCAGCGAGAACATTTTTCAATCCTTAATACTGTTCAGAACCTCCGAGGCTGCCCAATTTTTCTTCCCGTTTTTGGTACGTACTTGCATGCCGGTACACATTCCTGCCTGTATTGGGCGTTGTGAATCTTCCCTCACGTGGAAGACAGATACATTGTGGGGGGAATAAAGTTTCCTCAATATTTTGTCTCCAGGAATATTTAACGTACACCCCTTTTCCCCAGCAAGAGGTACTTCGCGTAGCTGCTCTTGAGAGATGTAGCAGAAAAACTTTACTGTCTCTTTTGCCGCTACGTGAAGGCTCGATAATTACAAACGTTATTGGAAAAACAAATATAGTAATTCTCTACGACCGCAAAAACAAAGAAGGAAAACACCATGTGCCACGAAGGCCGGGGTGATAGAACCTCATTTTGAACAGTGAATAGTTTGCCCCCGAGAGGGGGTGCACCGTTCCTGGAAGTACTGCAATACCAGGTCGATGCGTGGAGTGGACGGAGCAAGCTCCTATTCCATCTCCTAGCTCCAAAAATCCATTTAATATATTGTCCTCGGATAGAGGACGTATCAGATATTAAACTGATAAGAACAGATACTACACTTGATCTTAGCCAAAAGGCCGAGAAGCGATAACCAACACCTCCCAGCGCCTACGGCACCCTGCCTCTCACACATCTTTTGATCACGGTGAGAAAAGTCACCCTCAAACGAAAGCCGACCCTCTTCCCCTAAGTTTGACAGTATGTCTTTGTCACAACTCACAAGACATACGTAGTTTGTCAGATCATTAACTTGTTTGGGGCTTTCACGCTTTTTATTGTTTGACTCCCATCGTTCCCGGGAGAAGCAGCCATTTTAGATTTGCATGTCCCGCCCAGACGCGCGCCGTTTCCTGGTTTCCTGCCCTCCCCGCCCGCCCTCCCGCCTTGGAACGGAAACGCGCGGGTAGCCGCCGCAGCGGGAGAGCTCGTTCAGCCTCGTTTCCTTGGAGAAAGCCCCAAACGAGAAAGACGCAGAGAGCTGTATGAGGTTTTTTCTTGGCGGCATTTCTCCTCTCTTCTCTTTAAACATCTTTTCTAACGTACAGGTACGTTGAAAGGTTGCTACCGTGAGCACCCACCACCTACCATCATCATCTGTTGTGTCCTGTATATACGCACATCCACGCAGATGCAGACACGTATCTATCCACCCCTCTCTTTTACGAACCTGTCCTGCCCTAGGCGTTGAGAGATGAGATCAGCCTCCTCCCTCCCTCTCTCTCTCCCCTCCCCTTTTTAAGTTGCTCTTTTGAGCAGTTCTATTTGTGAATACCGGTTATTTCGTGGCTTGTGGTCTTCACTTCTGCAGGTCTCCCAACGAAAAAAAGAGAAAACTTTGCTTCTTAGAACAAAACTCATCCCCTGTTGCAGTTACCATAGGGTCCTTCGAGTAACTTGTCAACACCACCCAGCCAAAGACCAACAGGAGGGGCGCCTGGGTGGCACAGCGGTTGGGCGTCTGCCTTCGGCTCAGGGCGTGATCCCGGTGTTATGGGATCGAACCCCACATCAGGCTCCTCCGCTGGGAGCCTGCTTCTTCCTCTCCCACTCCCCCTGCTTGGTTCCCTCTCTCGCTGGCTGTCACTATCTCTGTCGAATAAATAAATAAAATCTTTAAAAAAAAACAAAGACCAGCAGGAACACACCCGTTAACGAGACGAATTGGGTTGTCGCTTGTTGCGAAAGTTGAGGGGGGACGCGCTTCACGGCGAGGGTGTCAGGAATGGCTTATTAGGTATAGGATGTGGGTTTGTGGGAAGAGTTTAAGCAAGCGAGGCCTGCCTTTGAATGGGATGTAAAGGGCAGCAGCAGCATTTGCTAGCCCACCCCCCAGTATGCCACTTTGGCATAAGGATTATTTTTGAGCTCAAGCAGAAGGAAGAACCGATTTGCCTCAGAGCAGGACGTAAATGTGCACAGAAGTTAATCACCGACAACGCTAGATCCTTATCGGCCCAGAGACTGGCACCAGAGGACTCTACCTAACAGACTTTACTGGCCGGCCCTTACCTTCCACTATTCCCCCCTATATTTACCTTCCCACAGTTTGCCACCCTAGAAACTCAAAGCCCTTTTACTTTGTCTTGTCACTTCTCTGAAAATTAATTTATCTATCTATCTACCTATCTATCTATGTCCTTTTTCTTTTTCTTCTGTTCGTTTTGTGTTAAGGGGCTATGTAAGTCCGAGTTCTAGCCACCCCACTGAGTTACTCATCCCCGAGTTTCTCCCGTGTATATATGAGCTATACACACTAATAAACTTGTTTGTTTTTCTCTTGTGAGTCTGTCTCTTGTTATAAAGCCCCAGCCATCCCCCACCCCCACCCCAAGAATCTCAAAGGGGAGAAGGAAAAAGATTCCCCCGCCCTACAGATGCTTTCGGGAAGTCAGGGTAATTCAGTGATTGGGTAGCTGAATAAATCTGACCCAGAAGAAAGGAAAAATAGAGCGGGGCCAAAGCTGCAAATTGGTAAAGTAGTAGCAGTTATTCGTATTGGCCAGGATGGGGGGGGGGGCGTTCGGTCCATTTTGTCGTTCGGACAACATTCTTCTTTTTCTGTCCCCGTTAGGACGCGAGTACGGAGTGCTCTCACGTCTGTCTTCATGCATCACGATTCCAGAGAAGGAAAATAAAAATTATTCTGACAAGGGAGAACCTTTTCACATAGTAGTTCATCTGCCTGTAAGAGAAAGGATAGAGTCCGNNCCCCCCCCCCCCCCGCATTGCCCCAGCAACAAGGCACTAAGCCACCGCTTGCACTTAGGTTAATGAGAAACTGCCACAACCGCAAACTCTTGTTCTCCAGTGAACTTTTGTTCAAAGCAAGCCTCCCTCCCCAATTTCCTCCTAAAACCTAAACAGAAGCTGACCTTCCAATAAATAAAATAAAATAGCCAACCTTCCCCTCGCCTCTTCGGACTTGGCTGTGGCTCCCCGGAGCTTGCATGTCCCTAACTGCGATTCCTCTGCCATCCCCGAACAGACTCATTTTGCTAGTAAAATGACTGGTTATTTTAAGGTTGCCACTGTTGTGTGAAACTGTGTATGTCCAACCAGAGACCACCACGGCCTAGCTGTGAGTGGCGGGCCAGCTTCGGCCGCTGCTCTTCTCTCTCAAAACCGAAGACTGGTACCATCGCGGGGTCTTGGCGATCTTTTCCCTGTATCTCGACACGATTTGCTATTTGATCATTCTAGGCATATTCTTGCCTGCCTGCCGGCCTGCCTGCCTGCATTTATTCCTCCATCCGCAGCTAGGCCGAGAAAGTCTACAAGGATCAGGAAATGGAGGAATGAAGGAATCCCTTAGAGGGGTGATGCCGCGGTCATGGAACAAGTCGTCGCCGTGGCACCCACCGTCCTCCCGTTTTCTCCTTGCCTTGTTGCAATAAAAAAGTACCCATTCCTATTTCCCGCAGACAGACAAGCAGATAGATGGGAGACACCATCTCTGCAGGCTCAATTTTGCTTTTGTTGAAAGCGACTGAGGTTTCGGAAATTTTCATTCATCTTTCCACACCCCTAATGACAAAAGGAAAGAACCCGGACAGAGGAGCCCGTCTCCATGAGACCAATCGTTATAGTACCGTCAGAGGAATCAGAAGAGGAAAGCAAAGGACTGGCCTCTAAAGAGGATGCTGAACGGGATTACGAGAGGGACAGCTCCGACCGCATGCCTCCAAATCACAATATCCTAGATGAATTTCCTCCAATGCCAGAATTTGCAATTCAACCAGGGTCACAAAAAATTTCTTCAACTGTTCTGACAATGCAAGTGCAGGAAGAACCAGTAGTAGTGGCAAGCCAGAACCTGTTGGGTATGGATTTGAGGTCTGGAAGCAGTACCCCCCCCACAGGCCCGGTATGACAGCCAATGAGCAGTTCCGGGCATCTGGAGCATGTCCCAAGAGAACCTTAAAGTATCAAGTTATTTAAAATGTGGTTGTGGTATCTTTAAATTCTTCTGGTTATTTTTCATAAAGCCGTTTCCCACTATGCTTTACTTTTACCTCTCGTGTAAGGGCCTCTTGGATGCCCGGTAGCAGATGTTGAGGATGTCTAGTTTTCCCTGGCATACCAAGAGCTGAGGGGAGCCAGATGAGCCTAGTTGGTATGCTTTTTCCCAACTACTTTCAGCGGCACAGGTGGCACCAAGGACGTGGCAAGGGAGCGGAGGGTATATGCAGGGAAATCGATCTCGGTCACCAGGGACGCGAGGACATGGGGGGGGGCTGGGGGTGAAGGGACAGTGGTAAGTGGTAGGCGGTACCAAAGGGCAAAGGGGGGGGGGAAGGTGACTGGCGACTGCGATGGGGACGAGGTTATAGCAATTGGTAGTGACAAGATCTAGGGTCGGACCAGGGGAGTGAGTGCCTTCGGCAGAGTCAGCCTAGCCGAGGTGGGGAACTGAGAGGCCTGGTGTTCCACACACACACATCGGCAGTGAGGCTGTTGTTGAGATCACTGGGAACCACGTGTTATGTCGGGGAAGGAGAGAGGGAGACACACACACACACACACACACACACACACACACGGCCAGGAGCTAAACATTCAAGGGAATAACCTGCGACTGGACACATGGCGGGAGCAAGGGGACGCAGTGAGTGTGTTAAAACCAAGCGGGGGGCCCCGAAAGGAACAACGTGGACCAATCCCAGCCCAAGGGGTGCAGAAAGAAAAAATCGGCCATGGGGGTGAGAGGGGGGGGGGGGTGGAAAAAACACAGAACACCGAGAAGACAACCCAAAATAGCTGGAGAAGCTGAAGAAACGAACCCACACCACTCCTGACACTTAAGATTTCCTACAACGGACAACAAGAAAACACCATCACGCATCAAGACGCAACTCTTGGCATCTTTAGAACCCACAACTACCCAGCATGACACCCAAAGAATTAAAAAAAAAAAAAAAAGACAAAAAAAAACCCAAACCAGCCGACGGAAATGGCAAGAAAAAAAAGAGTCTGACTTTCGTTACCGGGTAAATGAGGTGGGAAGTGCACCGTTCCTGGAAGTACTGCAATACCAGGTCGATGCGTGGAGTGGACGGAGCAAGCTCCTATTCCATCTCCTAACTCCAAAAATCCATTTAATATATTGTCCTC
>NW_024424897.1:19055169-19078961 GCF_017311325.1 Ursus maritimus | reverse complement strand
GATAGAGGACGTATCAGATATTAAACTGATAAGAACAGATACTACACTTGATCTTAGCCAAAAGGCCGAGAAGCGATGCCAGCTGTCCTCGCCGCCCGGGCAGCGTGCTCCCGTCATCCATGTTCAACTCACGGTGAGAACCCACACCCTTACTCCTGGCATGATTTCCTTTGCGTCGTCGATAGTTCCATCCGTATCACTAGACTTCTGTGCAGATGATTCCTTCTCTTCACTCGGAACGAGAAATCCCGTATCCCTGGTTGCCCCCGCCTTCCCGCGCCCAACGGTAACGCCTAATCTGCATGCCCCGCCCTTAGCTCCCGGAGGAGGCGCGGCCGCCGCGCCCCGACTCCACCCCCCGGCCGCCTCCGCGCGCCGCGAGCCCAAACCCCGCGGGCGGCCCACCTCCCGCCGCCTACGCGTTCCCGTGCCAAGACCCGGGCCGCGGGGGCGGCTGCTGCCGGGGACTGCGGAGGCAGAGCTGTCACGGCTGCCGCCGCCGGGCTCCCGGGAGCCCGTGAAGGCGAGACCTCAGTTTGGGTCACTTCGCTCTCCCCGCCCCAGCACATACCGCACATTCAACAAGCGGTTCAATGGATGAGGTCTTGCCTACCACACCCTCGGCCAGTGCCCGCGCCTCTCCACGGCGACGGCTCCTCAGCCAGCACCCCCAACCCCCTTCCTGCTCGACACTTTTCTGCTCGCGTCCGTGTCCTCAGGGCAGTCTTCCGCCCCAGAATCCGGAGCCCCTTGGGGCACCTGGGTGGCTCAGTCATTAAGCATCTGCCTTCGGCTCAGGGCGTGATCCCGGCGATCTGGGATCAAGCCCCACATCGGGCTCCTCTGCTGGGAGCCTGCTTCTTCCTCTCCCACTCCCCCTGCTTGTGTTCCCTCTCTCGCTGGCTGTCTCTGTCTCTCTCTCTCTGTCAAATAAATAAATAAATAAATAAATAAATAAATAAATAAATAAAATCTTAAAAAAAAAAAAAAAGAATCCGGAGCCCCCGGCCGGTTCCGTCCTGACAACGGGATTTTGTGCACCACCACCCCCCCATGACGTTGGTGAAGTGGAAGAATTCGCGCCGCGAAGCAATAGCTTGGCATTCCCGTTTCCTCGACGTGATTCGCTCCCGCGGAGTTTGCTCTGATCCACACGCACGGACCCAAGTGCCTGCAAACTGCGCCCTGCGGAGGACGGTCCTGCGCCCCTGTGCCCCTGTGCCCCTGCGCCCCTGTGCCCTCACCGTACGTGCTGGGCGGCGGCGGCGGCGGCGGCGGCGGCGTCGTCGGCCCTGGCCACCCTCGCCGCGAGGGTGCCTTGAATTTCGGGGGATCGGCGACAGCGACTGGAAGAGCGCAGCGGACGTCCTCACGCAGCACCCCCTTCCCCAGGGTCGCCAAGAACTCCGCGTGGCAACAGAGTTGGGACTGCTTGGCGCGGGGAGGGAGGGGGGCGCAAGGTGAGGGCCATTTCTTACGGGTGGCGAACATGGTACCTCAGCGCTGTTTTGGTGTGTACTTCTAGAACCGGGCCGAGTGCCTTCTCCGGCATGTGAGAGCCACGTTCCTGTTCTCGCTCTGAACTCTCGGTTCAGCGACTTCGGCCCTTTTCTGGCTGGGTGAATTGGTTGGGCCTGTATCTGTAATTTACGTTATCAAGGGGGCTGGCCCTCTGTCATCTAAGCCTTGAATATTTTCTTCTGTTGGATAGCTGCCTTTCTCGGCCTTGCTCAGGGTGGTGATTCCAGGTGCTTAAGGTTCCACTGAAAGTTATTTCTTTGGGGCACCGGGTTGGCTCTGTCGGAAGGGTGGGGGACCTCTGATCTCGGAGTCCTGGGCTGGAGCCCGACGCTGGGCACAGAGATTACTAAATACGTAAATAAACTTGTAAAAAGTCATTTTTCATATCATGCTATTCATCAGTTTTGTTTTGTTTTTTTAAACAGTTTTTGGATGTTGAGTCAAAGTTAGAAAGGATGAGAGGTTCCTTCAGGTTATAAAATAATATCCTAAATCTCCCCCTAGGTCTTTGTCGTCTTCTTTCTCAACGGCTCCAGTCTTTAACCATTCGGTGTCTACTCTGCAGCTCAGTGTAAATTTTTCCTTCACAACCTTGAGATGCCACCTTTGACCCTAAACGGCACCACACGTACATTTTTGTAACATTCCTGGATTTTTCTTTTTCTTTTTCAAGAGTTTATTATTTGAGAGAGAGAGAGAGAGAGAGAGAGAGCAAGCACAAACAGGGGGAGCGGCAGGCAGAGAGGGAGAGGGAGAAGCAGGCTCTCCACTGAGCAGAGAACCCGATGCAGGGCTCGATCCCACTACCCTGGGATCATGACCTGAGCCGAAGGCAGCCGCTTAACCGGCTGAGCCACCCAGGAGCCCCCAACAATTCATTTTTTTTTTTTAAAGATTTTATTTATCTATTCAACAGAGATAGAGACAGCCAGCGAGAGAGGGAACACAAGCAGGGAGAGTGGGAGAGGAAGAAGCAGGCTCATAGCGGAGGAGCCTGATGTGGGGCTCGATCTCACAACGCCGGGATCATGCCCTGAGCCGAAGGCAGATGCTTAACCGCTGTGCCACCCAGGCGCCCCAACAATTCATTTTCAAGTAATCTCTCGGGTGCTCTACTGACCGAGCCAGCCAGGCGCCCGCCCCCCCCCCCCCCCCGGAATTTTCTTTGAGTAGTAGCAGAGCAGGGGGCGCCTGGGCGGCTCAGTCGGTTAAGCGTGGGGCTCTTGATTTTGACTCAGGCCACGATCTCGGGGTCCTGGGATAGAGCCCCGCCTCGGGCTCTGTGCTCAGCACAGGATCTGCTTGAGATCCTCTCCCTCTGCCCCTCTCCCGGCGCGCGCACGCTCGCTCTCTCTCAAATAAATAAACTCTTTAAAAGGGGGGGAGAACAGGGGTGCTTGGCTGGCTGTCAGTAGAGCGTGCGCCTCTTGATCTCAGCGTCATGAGTTCAAGCCCTACATTGGGCCAAGAACGAACTTAAAAACCAAAAATCAAAGAAAGACAAAACAAAACAACAGAACAGTGACCTAACCACCTTTGATTCTTTGAGTCCACGGGATTGACCCATCGTGTCCATGCAGATGATGGTTGGGCACCCATCAGACAGAGCCCTACCCTGAGAGGCGACTGTGATCTGATTCCTGCCCCCTAGGCTTTCATGGTCGGGGGTGGGGGGTGCAGGGTGACTTGTATGGAGAATCCTTCTCAAGAGAACGGATGCCCCTTCGGAAAGCGGCACGCACTACAGAGCGGACGGACCCTCGGACAGAGCAGGGCGCCCAGTCACAAAGCTCTTGGCTTTTCTTACCCTGGGGAAGTGGATCTGCCCAGCAAGACATGACTGCCAGCGTCGGAGCTGGGGACCCGGACCCACCGCCCTGGACTCTGGGCCTCCTGCCATCACCACCGGTTCCAGCTGAACACATAGTCACGTGTCGCTTGCGACTCAACCCACCAGGGCAGTGCTTGGTCCTGGAAGTAGGGAGAAGCCAGACACCGTTCCTCTCTCCTCCCCGCCCCCAAGCAGGGAGCATCCGGCCCAGGACCCGGGTAAGACACCTGCCCAGATGGCCAGAACACCAGGTTCTGATGCACGGGGGACTGAGAGAGATGAACACATGGTTGTGGCTTCCACCTGGCCGTGAGCCTCTTGAGGCCCAAGGCCTCTCCCATTTGGCTCTGTGTCCCTACTGGGAGCATGCGATGCATAGTCAACAAACGAGAAGGTGGGATGAAAGCCAGCTGAATCAGGAAGGCCTGCCTGACACTGTAGGGGGGGCTCAAAGTCAGAATTTCAATGCAAGTCAGAATTTTCGGGCACGTCCACGTGAGGGGGGAAACCGGGACACTGCAATCTGAGGCAAGAGTGGGGGGCCGATTTGCATCAGGCTGACCTGCCCAGCCACCTCAAAGGTAGGATCTGGGCCTCGGAACTGCCCCAGGGGACGCTTGCTTCTGGTGGGCTCTTTCCTGCCGTAATTGTCCCCTCACCCCCATGTCCCTTCCCTCACAGACTCATTCATATCCCAAACTCCACTAGCAGGTTCAGCTTCTCACAGCAACCCACGACACCACCACCCCCCCCCCCTTTGCTGGAACCCTCCTTATTACATCAGACTCTGATCCAATGGACGTCTGTTGACTGCCCACCATGGAAGGCAGGATCACAGAAGGTCCCGTGTCATCTGTAAGGTGTCCTTACCCCGGGACCTCCACTCACCCTCATAAACACACCGACCCTCCCTCCCCTTGCTCTCAAAACCCTTTTTGAATCTGCCTGGGAGCCACCTTGCTCTCCCTGGAAAGCCTCATTATGGAAGCTGTAAAACTTTTCATAGCCTCGTGGGGGAGGCGGCGTCACCAGTCTCCACATCTAAAACAAATCTGGAGGATGGTTTCGGGGAAGGGGTCCATCTGGTTCCGCAGAGCGGCAGCACCCAGCACCGCAGGGCAGGCAGCTCCGTCCCTCGCTGGCCCTCAACAGATTCCAGGATATGGGTCCCAAGGCCTCCCCACTAGAATGGGTGGTCTCCTGGCTGTGCCAGGACCAGGGCATCCGTTATTTCCTGATCGGTACACTGTTTACTGAGTGCCCACGCTGTGCTGCACACGAAGCCGGTCCCGGGGCTACCGTGAAGCCACTTGTGCCTGGATTTGCAAGAGCGCGTCCAGCACTTCCGTGGTCACGGGGAATTCAGGGTTCAGAAGCAGCTGGCCCGCGGCATCTTCCCAGACGCTCTAAGGAACGCTTCCGGCCGGCGGGATGGGAGGTAACACCAGCCTCGGGCCCCCGCCCCAGAGACGCGAATTCGACCGCTGTACGGCGGTGCTGGGCCACGAGTCGGATTTAAACGAAACCCCAGGAGATTCTGGGGTGCCACCAGGGTGGGTAAACGCTGCCATACAGAGATGTGGAAGAACGAATTGTCCTTCCCTACCGGGGAAGACCTCTGTAACCACGACCCCAGCTGCCAGTCCTTTGTTCCGGACGGTTAAGGGCGCCGGCAGAGCGCTCCATTGAAGTCCGCTGAGTTGGAGGTCCAGTCACGTGCGCACGGGCGTTGGGTGTTTCTACCGAAAAGTGCGCGGAAAGCGGCGAAGAGAAAGCAGGAAAAACCCTTCGAGAAAAGGCAGCAAATACATGGGGAAACCCAATCCTGATGGCCGTTGGCGCACACATCAACCAAATACAGGCCACGAAAGAGGTAGGTCAGGCTCTAGCCGCCCACGCCAAAGACTGCTAGAGCCAGGCTCTGCAGCCTCCTGCCGCGCCACCGCGTGTCAGGACTACCGGAAACACTCGCGCGCCAGAAGACTCCGGGGAACATCGACGGAGAGAGCCCCAGGCCCGCAAAAACCTTACAAGCCAAACCACAGCCTGTTCTGACACACACACTGACAAAGAAAAAGGCCTGGGACTGAACCTGTCTTTCGCACCGTAAGCATGATCCCCGAGGGAATGCACCGTTCCTGGAAGTACTGCAATACCAGGTCGATGCGTGGAGTGGACGGAGCAAGCTCCTATTCCATCTCCTAACCCCAAAAATCCATTTAATATATTGTCCTCGGGTAGAGAACGTATCAGATATTAAGCTGATAAGAACAGATACTACACTTGATCTTAGCCAAAAGGCCGAGAAGCGATGGCGGGCGCCCCGCCCTCGCCGCCACCGCCACGCCGCCAGCCATATTGCACTCACGGTGAGCGGGGTCACATACCCACACTCCCGCCCCTCTCCCCGCCCCCCGCCCCCCGCCCCGGCGACATTCCTGGCTCACTACCCCGTGGTGGTACGCTCCACACGCGCTAGCGGGTGCAGTGATCCCCCGCGTTCCTGGTGAATTTTCACATCCCCAGCCGCTCCCTTGCGTCCCTCCCTGGAGGATGACCGGCTATTTGCATGCCCCTCCCCGGGGGGCGTACCACCACGGTCCCGCGCCACCCCTGGCCTCCGCCCGCCGGGTCCCGGAACTCCGACCTCGGAACGCTTACCCCCTCCCGGCCGAAGGCGGGGTTGTGACGGGGAGCTGCGTGCTCCCGAGAAAGCCGCGGGGTCAACGCTGTGCCTCCGGGAGGGGCGCGTCCCCCCGGGGCCCCGAACTGCGGCCGGGGCAGGTGCCTGTGACTGGGAGCCGGCCTCCGCCCTACCCACCTCCTCTCCAGCCTCCCGCGACTGAGACACCCCCACCCCGCCAACCTCTCCCCGGCCCCCGTCTTGTTTCTTTGCTCCGTTGGTTCTCCGCAGAGCCTGCACTTAGCCGTGGGACCGGCACGGTCGCCCCTCAAGCACAACTGACGACTCAGTGGCGTCAACCCTGCGGGGAAAGAACCCCCATCGCACCGCCGCCGCGCGCCGGACGCACCTGCCCCGCAGGCCTTGCTATCCACGTCTGGATCCTCACGACCCCCGGAGCGAGTTGAAACTGTTCTCACCCTCACTTCTCAGCTGTGATCACCGAGACCAGAGAGGTGGAGGAACGTGTCGGGTGACCTGCCGCCCTCACCCTGTCCCAAGACCCCGCCTGCGTCTCGAGCGCAGGCCCCGGCAGCCGGTGGAGTCGGCCGGAGGGAGCCCGGAGAACCGGACGTGGACCTTGGAGGGGAGGAGGGCTGCTGCTCCGACGCACCTGGGTCGGGCCCTGCCCTAGCTCTCGGCTCTCGGCTCTGTGACTCTCTCCCGGCCTGGGGTTTCCCTCGCTCCCGTGGGGTTGGTGACCATCTCTCTTTCACTCGTTCTCCCGGAAGCGCGGGGTCCAGCTGGACCCTAAGGAACTTACCTTCCTGACGGGGTAGCCTCCCAGGCCCTGTGTGCAAATGCCGGGCGGGAGTCGGCCCTCCCTGGGGGAGAAACAGCAATCTGGCCAGTCACTTCTCCCCAGCCCTCATCTCCTCGCTGAAGGCCGGGTCCTAATAACTCCTAAACGTGGGGCCTGTTTCGTGCACCCTCCCTCCCCCACCGAGAGGTGTCCCTCTCGGCCCCCAACCTGGTTTTGAGTTTCTCCTGTAGCTGGCACCAGCCCCGCTAAGATAGGTCGCCTACGCGCTTTGTCCCAGGACCCCGCCTCCCCCCACGACCCCCCACCCCAGCTCCCTGCCTCTGGGAAGATCCCACCTGGACTCCTTTTTCTGCTTCTCTGGCCCGGACACTTGGACCGGGGCCCAGCACCTAAACATCCCTTGAAGCGGTGAGGATCAAACCAGGTGAGCCATCAACCCAGCTTACCCAGCCCCCCGGCACATGTTATCCTGACGGCTCTTCAGGCCTCTCCCACACAAGACCTCTCTACTTGATCCTGGGGTCTGCAGTAGTCACTTTACGGGTTCCCACGTATTTGGACCCTCTGACGCTTCCACTCCTTGCAAAGGAGCCTCTCCCGCTGAAGATACCCTCTTCCCCTCCTGGCGCGGGTCTTGGCCTCTCCTGAGCTCACGGACTCCAGGGTAACTTGCGTCAGAACCCCCGCCCCGTCATGCCCCAGAGCCCGCACAAATCCACACCCACGGACAGCGGTGCCCGAGGACCTGAGGCTGGAGCCACCCTCGCCCAAGAGCCACGTGCCTCCACCAAGCTGTCGCACCCTCCTGGTCCCTGGTCCCTTCGCCCTGAACCGTGGATCCGGGGCGGGGACTCGAGGAGCACCCTGAGGGGTCTCCGGCGGCGTCTGTTTCTGCAGCCTGGCGAACCCAGCAGCTCACCCGACTCTTGGATTTTTGCCAAACTCGCAGGTTATAACTCCCGACATCTCGGGACCGTTTTCATATGCATTTCTCTCTCTGTACATCTTTGTTCATCTTTGCATCTCCGTATGTGAAAAACCACATTTGTTATCTTTCCCCCTGACCTGCGTGACCTTTGCCCATGTTTTATCCAGTCGGTGTTTCTCTCTTCTTTTTCTTTCTGATCCCGTTCTGGGATCTCTTATATCATTTGGAGAAGAACCCCGCCTGTGATGGACCGGCAGGTAGTTGTTCCCAGTTTCGTTTGTCTTTTTCCCCTTCCTCCCTCCCTCCCTCCCTTCCTTCCCTCCTTCCTTCCTTCCCTCCTTCCTTCCTTCCTTCCTTCCTTCCTTCCTTCCTTCCTTCCTTCCTTCCGACAGACATGAGCGTTACGTATTCAAATTGACCAATGTTTTGTAAAGTTGACCACTGGAGTCTGAGTCCTAGGTGGCAGGCGGGTCCTCTGGGAGGAAGTTGCCCGACGGAGCGAGGAGCACAAGAAGTTCATGGGTGGGGGGGTGGGGGGGTTGATGTTTTGAAAGACAGAGGGAGGAGACAGGTGTGGGCTGGGAGAGCCTCAAGCCCCGAGGCATCTGACAGAGGCTGGGCCGGTCAAAGTTTTCGGAAACAAAGACGGGCCGGCCAGAGGAGCCCTGCATCCCCACGGTAGAAATGGCCTGGCCCCAGTACCCCCACCAAGGGCCCCCGAAGGAATGCTGGCCGGCGTGGGGCCTCCACGGCCACCCCTGTGGCCCCACTGTCCACATGCCCAGCGTGCCCGGTCCGGGGTGGCCAACAAAAGGCCGGCGGGGTCATTGGGGGTCTCTTATTCCTGCTCAGGCTCGATCCTGATACCCCACGTTTATCTCAGGGTGGCCCGCTGCTGCTGGGCCGCCTGATGTCAGGACCCGCAGGTCTGACGGACAGTCCACTCCGGGGCCCTGGCCTCCGACAGTCCCCCGGTAAACAGCTGTCTCCCCAGGAGCCGCTTTTCAGAAGGCGACGACGTCCCTGCCGTCGGTGGCCCAGCGGCCTGGCTCCGGAACCCGCAGGGAGGGCCCTCCGGTGCGAGCCGCCACCGTCCCGGCTTGCCCTAACTCCACAGAGCATCTCTTTCCTTCAGGGACCCGCCCACTGCCCTCAGCACGATGGGGTCTGCCGGGTCCTGGGGCCCAAACAGCGGCGGGGCTGCCCCCACTCCCCTGCCCCCCTCGCAGGGCTTGAGAGCCCTTTTCTGCTCCAGAGGGTCTTCCCCGTCACCTGGTGCGTGAGCCCAAGCAGGGTGTCTACGTGTGGAAGGTGTTGCTTCCAGGACTCGAGGAGGCCCGCTGGGCCCTGGGCTTCCTTCTCTCTCAGTAGTCTCGGGTATAAAGAGGAAGCCATTTTCTGGGCTTTGGAGGGGATGTCCCTGCCTGGCCCCGACAACAGGATCCCCTAAACATTGTGCTGCTTCACTGTAGGGTTTACTTCCCTCTCTGACTGGGGGTGGGGGGTGGGGGGAAGGGGTGTGTGAGTCTCTTGATGGCCTCTGGTGCGCTGCCCCCCCGCCCCCCAGCTCATCCTGCCCCATCAGTGTGATGCAACAGAGGGAATGGATCGATCTTAGGGTCCGTGGCATGAAGCAGGTGGCCCAGGCCCTTTGGGGGCTCGAGGGGACTGGCAAGGGGGGGAAATGTTCCCCAGGGGCCAGATGTCAGAGTATACCTGTGTTTTTCTTTTGCCTCCCCCCCCTCTCCTCGGGGCCTGTCTATCCTTTGTCCATTTTCTGTTGCGTGTTCAACTGTTGGTATGAGTTCCTAGGATATCTCAGGATCAACAGAAACGGATGCCTTGCGCCAGTCGAGGGGACGCTCTGCTGGCCAAGGACTGTGCGCAACCCATGAGAAGAAATCCTTTGCAGGGTATGTAGAGATTTCAGTTCTGGAAACGATCCTGGACCCACGACGATTTGTTGCTCCGTTTTCTCTACGTTATGGAGACCATACGGTTTCTCGGGGTAGAAGGCACACCTGTCGTTCGGTCTTGGCACCTAGCAGTCATTCAATAGATACTTCTTCAACTGTGGGGGAACCCTAGTCTTGTAACACTTGTAGGCTCCCCCCACTCTCCGTCACCCCAGGAACCTAATTTAATGTGCCAACCATCCGATCCCAGACTTGCTCAAACCTGCTAGGTGTTGGGGAGAAGGAAGAGAAATGAGTGGGAAAGGTGATGTTCAGAGTCTCGTGGGGATGAGGCATGAAGAGGTGACATCTGGCCATTTCTGTTGGCACCTGAAGGGACCGATAAAAGGGCATATAACGACACAGGGCAACAAACCAGGACAACGCCAAGAGGTTCTGTGGCGGATGTTTTGGATTTGAGTGTAAGTTTCAGCCTAGGGGAGAAAAAGAAGTCTCTTGTAGAGACAGTGACAGATTCTTCCGCACGGGGGCTGAGGTTTTGAAGAAGGATGCGTACTGGGTGGAAGGGTATCGTCCTTGGCTCGATTCATTTTCCGGAATCGTGAGTCGTCCTGGAGATTTTATTTATTTTTTTAAAGATTTTATTTATTTATTCGACAGAGATAGAGACAGCCAGCGAGAGAGGGAACACAAGCAGGGGGAGTGGGAGAGGAAGAAGCAGGCTCAGAGCAGAAGAGCCTGATGTGGGGCTCGATCCCATAAGGCCGGGATCACGCCCTGAGCCAAAGGCAGACGGTTAACCGCTGTGCCACCCAGGCGCCCCCGTCCTGGAGATTTTAATCCTCATCTGCCCTAGAATTTATAGGAGTGTAAAAAAGACCCGATCGATGGTTTCAGGTTGAGAGAAACTGCAGGAACCACGCGTTTAAGGAAGAATCACTGGAAATCTCTGCGAACGGAAAGGCATTTCGTCAAGAGTACATTGTGGGTGCTCAGCAAACGTCTTTAAGGTGACTGGAAAAAACCAGGAGACTCACAAGCGAGCAGGAACTCTCCGTTTCTACTTTGGTCCCAAAGCCACACGCAACTGTCAGTAAGGCCCTTCTCCAGTTCAGGCAGAGGACTGTCAAGAAACCCGAAGGGAGCCCTTGTCCCTGGACACAAAGTAGGTATTTTTTATACCAGGGGTGTGCAAACTACAGCCGGCCAGCAGATGTGCCCAGGTCTGTTCCTGTATGCTGAGAGCCAGCAATGGATTTTTACACTTCTTAAAGAGTTGTCAAAGAGGAACGGACACCTTTTGGGGCCCATGAAGCCTAAAAACCATTCACGCTCTGGCTCCGTGGAGAGACAGTATGCCGCCCCACGAACTCTGAGGTTAAGGAGATTTTTTACGTTCCTGCAGAGATAAAGAGGCCCTGCTGAAGAAAGTGGGTGAGTTGTGTGCACTCCGATTACCTCCGCAACATCGCAGACACAGAAGCAAAAAGAAAAGTGTGGTAAGAAGGGGAAGCCAGTCAGTACCCTTCACTACCACTTACAGGAAAAAGTGGTAACTGCAAATAACCTTGGGAAATTACGGTCGTTCACACGCCCCTAAAGTAGGACCAACAAGTCCCGTGTCGCAAAAAAGAAACAAGTACTTAGGAAAGCAAAAAACCTCTATCTTTGGCCACCACAACTGTTACCCCCCCCAGGGGGTGCACCGTTCCTGGAAGTACTGCAATACCAGGTCGATGCGTGGAGTGGACGGAGCAAGCTCCTATTCCATCTCCTAACTCCAAAAATCCATTTAATATATTGTCCTCGGATAGAGGACGTATCAGATATTAAACTGATAAGAACAGATACTACACTTGATCTTAGCCAAAAGGCCGAGAAGCGATACCCTGCGTCCCGCCCTCGCCGCCACCGCCGCGCCGCCAGCCATGTCGCACTCACGGTGAGCCAGGTCGCCCTCGTTCCGCGCCTCGCTTCCCTCGCTTCTCGGACGGTGCCGTGGCCGTCACGGGTCACTAGGCTCTGGCGCACAGTTTTTAATTCTCTACATTTTAAAAGAGAACCGGTGCCTCCGTCGTTGCTCTGTCGCTCGCCCCGGAATGCCATTTCTAATTTGAATGCCCCGCCCCTTCCGCGCAGGGAGGACAGGCCGCGCTGGAGAGGCACCTGGGCGGAGGCCGAGCGGTTGCTGGGTTTCAAGCTTTTGCTGGCGTGAGGGGAGGATGAGCGAGCGCACTGGGGAGGGAGAGCGGCTGTGCAAGGGGGCTGGGGCGGAGCGGTCCAAGGTTCCAGGAAACTCGGCGGGTCATCTCGCAGGACCCTGCAGGACCCTGCAGGCTTGCTGGGTCCAGGCCGCCGGGAACCAACCGGGAAGCGCCCGGCTGGGCTCCCCTGGAGAGGGCTCCAGAGACAAGTTGGGACCCGAGATTGGGCCCATCAGCCCGGCCCTTGGGCAAACCCCTTCACCTCCCGAGACTCAGTTTCCCCAGTGGAGAAGTGGTGACCTTCATACCTTCCTTAACGGGATTTAGGGAACCCAGGCGTAGCTAATGAGGTGACCCAGGTGTCAGTCGTCTAGAATATGGGTCCTGGGTCCCACGAGGCACCAGGGAAGAGGTCGGTCGCGGCTGGGGCACGGACGCGATGGAGCCGGGCACACAACAACACGGAGACGTTTCTGGTTTGGGTCCCCCCCCCCCCCCCCCCCCGCCGTGCTGCGCGCTCTCTTCACGTCAGACTTGCACAGCGTAGCTACGGATGGAGCAGTTGAGGCAGAGAGGTGAAGCCGCTCGCCCAGGGCCACACCGTCGACGTGGTGGAAGAGGCCGGCTGGGCCTAGGAAGCCGAGGGCACGGGGCCTAGAGCGGGCACCAGGAAAGGAGAGGCGATTCTCGTGTGTCCAGCCCACGGGGAGACTAAGTGTTGCCGAGCCGGACACACGGGGCTTCTCCTCGCAGACGGGCCGGAAGCCGCCGCCCGGTGTGGCGCCTGAGAGCATCGGCCCGGAATACCTGGCCTCTCAGCCCGGTTGACCTCGTGTGACCTAAGCTGTCCCTTCGCCGCCTCGATTCAGCCTCCCCCTTCCATCGGAGACCTCTGAACTGGGAGACGAGGGGACAAGAAATTACTGGACATCATTACTGGGAAGCACGAGACCTGTTTGGCAGACACCAGGGCCATAGCTCAGGCATGTCACTTCTCTGTCGTCACCTCGTCTAGAAAGTGAGACTATGGGGCGCCTGGGAGGCGCAGTCGTGAAGCGTCTGCCTTCGGCTCAGGGCGTGATCCCGGCGTTGCGGGATCGAGCCCCACATCGGGCTCCTCCACTATGAGCCTGCTTCTTCCTCTCCCACTCCCCCTGCTGTGTTCCCTCCGTCTCTCGCTGGCTGTCTCTCTGTCACATAAATAAATAAAATCTGAGGAACTGAGAATATGAACAGCCGCCACAGAATCCTGGGCTTCATCTCCCCTCCTCCACCCAGCCCCCCCCCCACCCCGCCCCGTTCTCCCCTACCGGCTTTCTTTATTCCGTACCACTCCACGTTTTTAAACATGTGTTTATCGCCTTTCAGCTCAATAGCGTGTAAGTTCTAGAGCGGGGATCTCGGTCTGTTTTGTCCACGTTTATATCTCCAGCGCTTTGAGCAGCGCCTGGCACGTACTGGACGCTTAGTGTATTTAGTTGATGCAGCGAAGGAATAAATGTTATATCATGCGATCCGTACGTACAGAAGGAGATGAGCAAACCTCTTGTGGCCTGTGGTAATTAGGGCCTCGCTTCCACGCTCACGAGGCCATCGTGTGCTCCCTAAGTGAGCTTTGCGGGCATTTCGATCTTTAGAATGAGGTGCTGTGGATGGCAGGTCTGCACGTTCTGTCGTGGCCACGGAGTATTTCCCGTTGCACATTGACGACTTCCCGAGCCGGGGGGCGCCTCGTTGGCTCAGTCAGTGGAGCCAGGGACTCTCGAGGTCAGGGTCTGAGTTCCAGCCCCGTGTGGGGTGTGGAGCCTACTTAAAGAGGAATAAAGAAGATATCATAAAAAACGACTTCCCGTTCCAGTTCACGCACCAGCTTCTTGTGAGTTTGGGTAACGCGGGTCTCCCTTTCCCAGCTCGCATCGATGGGCACGGACCAGAGTGCTGGCAAAGTCAGGGCCACACCGAAGTCGTGACGGTCAGGCCCGTGTCCACGTGTTCTGCAGTCTCACCAGGGACCCACGGGCTGTCACTTCAAGGCAGCTGGGAACGATAAGCCGGGGACAGAGACTCGAGGAGCGCAGCCAGCTTTCTCAGCCGGTGCCCGTTGCCCACAGCCTTGCCCAACGTCTTGTTATCAGACTCCTGCAGGCTATCCAGCGGTATCTCTCTGAGCAAGGTGGTTCATCTTTGCACGTGCTTAAGATCCCCATTCTTTTCTGTGAACTGAGTGTGCAGAGTCTTTGCCCACCGTCCTTTGAATCGTTGATCTTTCTGCATTTCCATCTCCAGCGCATTTCGTATTTGTCCTAGCGCATGAGTTCCGGTGTAAGTCTGACTTCATTTTTTTCTGGATGCCTAGCCAGTTGTCCCAGCATCAGGTGTGGAATGGCCCATCTAATCATCGGTTTCGGATGTCACCTTCATCATAGTAAAAAGTCCTCCTATATATTTAGATCGGTTTCTGGGTTTTTCTTTTTTCTTTCCTTTTCGAGGATCTTAGGTGTGAGTAATCTCTGTGTCCTCCCGCTCTGAGATCAAGAGTCGCACGCTCTACTGACTGAGCCAGCCGGGCGCCCCTGGATTTTTGCTGTGAAACATCTTCTGATAACCTGTTTTTAAAAATTTTGATTCAGGGGCTCCTCGGTGGCACAGTCAGTTAAGTGTCCCACTCTTGGTTTCGGCTCAGGTCATGATCTCAGGGTCCTGGGATCCGTGCTCAGCTCGGAATCTGTTCGAGATTCTCTCTCCTCCTCCCTCTGACCCTCGCACTTCTGCGCTCTGTCTCTCACATAAATAAATGAATGAATGAATGAATGAATGAATGAATGAATCTTGATTTATTTTTTTAAAAGATTGCATCTATTATTTATTTGAAAGAGAGAGACAGCGAGAGAGTGAGCACAAGCAGGGGGAGCAGCAGAACGAGAAGGAGAAGCAGGCTCTCCACTGAGGAGGGAGCCCGATGGGGGGCTCGATCCCAGGACTCTGGGATCACGACCTGAGCCCAGGGCAGACGCTTACCGACTGAGCCACCCAGGCGCCCCAATAAATAAGTCCTTACATAAAATTCTAAAATAAAATTTTTGATTCAGCTGGTTCTTTGGTGTCACACCTGCTCTGCACCTGTCACCGCATGGGCCCTGGGGTCACACCAGTGAACATGACCGTGTCCCTGTGGTCCCCAAGGGGCGTCTGCCATGCTCTTCCATTCCTCTCCTGCTGCCATTCAACCCCATCCGCTCCTCAGAGAGCTGTGGGGGAAGCCTGTGCACAACCAGAGGACGTCTGCCCGTGCGGCGCTCCCAAGTTGTTCCGTCCTCGGGCTCCACAGGGCTGCCGGGTCCCTGCCAGCGTCCTCAAGTCCACGCCCCACCGTATCTGTTTCGCCTGGTCCTGCGGCAGCCCTGCCTCCATCTCAACGTCTACACGGTCCTCTTGCACGGCTCCATCAGGTTCTTTCCATCACCTCAGCTTTCATAACCAGTTGAAGAGACCGGGTTGGAGAGGAGGCCTGGTTGGAGAGACCGACCGTTTTGTTTCCTCGGACTTCCTCGCCCTTCTCTCTGACCCACCCGTCTCCCCCGCAGTCCTTTTCTCCCCTTCTCCTTTTCCCAGGTACAAACGAGAGCTTTTACTTCTAGGGCTGGCCTCAGCAGTGGGGAAAGGAGGTTGCTTTTTCTAGCAACAGCTGCCTAAGTTAGGGTCCCACAGACCCCGTTTTGAAAATGACCCGAGGTGGGACAGTTTGCCACAGTCTTGCGGCTCAAAGTGTGGTGCCCAGAACAGCGGCGCGGGGGTCCCGTGAGCATGTGGGAAATGCAGAACCACGGGCTTTTGAACAAGACTCTCCTGGAAGGCACGTGTGGAATAGCAGCGGGAGAAGTGTTCTGCGACGGGACTTGGTGGCTGAGGGAGAGAGAGACGGAGAGAAGCAGCAAACACGGTTTTCAGGATCTCAACGCTCACCACCAATATACGCGACCCAATGCCTCACCATCCTTCTCTCACCCTTACCTTCTAAGTCCCTGAGGAGAGTCTGCAAAGCAGTTTCTAGAATCTTCTGGCGGGGAGACCGAGAAAAGGAGGGTGCCCATAACGCGTGAGCTAAATGTTTGGGTCTTCTTTGTAGATCGTTAGTGACTGGGGAGCCTCCGAGAACTGGGGATGAGTTGATAGAAGAGCATAGGAGAAAGTGAGGGTTATTAACTAGATGCACTTTCACGTTCCCTGACAGACGTGAACAGAGAAGCCTGGAGCTGCTACACTGTGTTCCTCTCACCCAGGTGGGTGTTACTGCAAGCCTGAGAACCCTGCACGTAGGACTCCCCGGACTTACTGATGGTGGAGGCAATGCATGGGCCAGCAGAGTGCCCGCCCGCAACCTCCCACCCCGAATGCGTTCAGGATCCTGGGGCTAACACGTAAGGGCTTGAGTGCTGGAGAGCAAGCTGTGTGTGTGTCCAGCTAGACTATAGCCATAAAACTAGTTCTATTCAACCAAGAACGGGGCTTCAAAACTTGCTTGCCACTATTTAGCACCCACTGTGTGCCACCTAATTCCCTCATTTTCTTTTTGGTCTTTCAATAGTCCCAAACAGAAGGTGTTATGATATTTTACATGTGAAGAAACTCAGGCTGCCAAGGCTCCCCCCCTCCCAACTTCTTCAGCCCTCTTCCTCCTCCCACAGAATTAAGAAGACCCCCACTCGGCTGGTGGGATGCTGGTGGTTTTACATCTTGGATGCGGCAGGTCCTTATTCCCATCCACACTGTGAGGAAAGTGGGTCAAACTGATCCCTGCTCAACAGGCGACAAAACTGATTTTCAGAAAGAGATTCGAACGAACCAGACTTGGGAACAGAATCGGGTGTGCTGGGCTGGATAGGAGAGACAAGAAAGAAAAAGTTGATAAGAGAAGGGATCTTGTGCATTTGTCCATCCAACAAGCCCCTAGAAAAAGGTGTAATTCTTTCAGAGTTTAGTCTTTGAGTGAAAATGAAGAAGCCCTGTTAAATGGGAGCCACATCTCCCCTCAAGCTTCCCGATTTCCTCCCTAAAACACTAAAAGCAAAACTACTTGTAGCTATATACAGTAGCGGCTTAAGACTTTAGAGGTGACACAAAACTCACTCAAGTGAAAAAAAAAAAAACCACTTAAAGGCATATGCTGGGAAAAGATAAATTCTGTTGTTTACTACCAAAAAAGTTTTATTTAACCCCCGAGGGGGTGCACCGTTCCTGGAAGTACTGCAATACCAGGTCGATGCGTGGAGTGGACGGAGCAAGCTCCTATTCCATCTCCTAGCTCCAAAAATCCATTTAATATATTGTCCTCGGATAGAGGACGTATCAGATATTAAACTGATAAGAACAGATACTACACTTGATCTTAGCCAAAAGGCCGAGAAGCGATACCGTGCGCCCCGCCCTTGCCGCCACCGCCGCGCCGCCAGCCATGTCGCACTCACGGTGAGCCAGGTCGCGCTCGTTCCGCGCCTCGCTTCCCTCGCTTCTCGGACGGTGCCGTGGCCGTCACGGGTCACTAGGCTCTGGCGCACAGTTTTTTAAATTCTCTGCATTTTAAAAGAGAAATGGTGCGTCTGCCATTGCTTCGCGTCTCCGTTCTCTCTCTGTGACGCCATATCAAATTTGAATGCCCCGCCTTGTCCCGATCCTTGGTCACAGCGGGCCGACAGTCACCTGGGGTCGCTTCAGCGCGCCGGGCATTGAATCCGGGATGCGGGGGTCGGTGTCCACTTTTGTACAGACGGAGTAAAAAAGACAGGATCAAAGAGGGTTGGGGGTGACGGCAATAGAGGCCTGTGGAAGAGAGACAAAGTCGCAAGACAGTCACTAGAAACGCTTGGACTGTATTGTATTAAGGTGGTCCCACGCCGGTACGACGATCCTCGTACCTGCCAGTAGAGGGGCTCATTCTGAGTCTGGGGAGCGGAAGGTCTGGAGGAGGGGCTTCCCGGAGCGGGGAGGGTAGCCTCCCTGCAAGGCTGAGGGCCGATCCTAGAAAGTGCGGCGGAGGGGGGAGGCGTGTGGGATTTTCTGGAGGGATTTTCTCCCAACTCCAGTGCCTGGGTCTATCGGTGCTTCTGAGAATGAACCATATCTTGGGCTTCGTAGGTAAAGCTCCTTGCGCCTGGGACATCCTTTCTCTTCACCTCTTCCTCACTTGGCTGCTTATGCAGGTACTCTGGATTCTGCTTGGGTGTCACCTCCTCCTGGAAGCCTTCCTTAAAGGCCTCTATACCCTATCTCCAGTCTGATTAGCGGCCCTCATATGCATTTCGTCCCACCTGCTAATTCATTTCAGGTACAGGACTCACCACCTTTTTGGGCAATCCTTGATCTCCCCACTTGAAATCTAAGATCATTGAGGGCGGTAACCCTCATCAATATTTATGTCTGTATCCCACCACTAGCTCAGTGCTTGGCAGGTAGTAGGTGGTCAGCAAACGTTTGTTGAGTGAAGAAGCGACCCCCAGGTCAGACTGCATTAGAGAAGCAATTAGGAGGCTACTGGCCTGGTCCAGGGGTGATGGGGGTGGAAGATCTGGTTACGGGTGGTGGCACGCGACAGAGGAGAGATGACTGTCAGGAATGCTCGGTATCAAGGCCAATCAACTCCTAAACCCCCTCCCCTGACATTTCCTTGGGGCAAAGACTGCTGTTGGCTGCTCAGTCAGCATTTACCTTTCATATTCTCCTTCCTAGAGAACTTCGGTTTACTTGGGGGGTTAATATTTCTTTCATTTCATCTCAGAAAATCTAGAAGGTGTCATGAATGTAACACTGAAACCCAGTCAGTCACTTCACCCTGCAGGACAGGAAGCCTGTTCTCAGGTGTTGCCTGAGCCCTTCCCAATGCCAGCCCCTGGGCCGAGAGCTCTATTGTATTATCTCACTTAATTTACTCAACAGCCCTACAAGACGGATATTATTATAATTATCCAGGGCCAGGCCTATGGTGAGACCAATGAGGCCCCCTCCTTGGGGGGCGGGGGGTTAAGAGAATGTCCCCCAAAAAACTCTTCAATAATCAAAATTAATAATATTTTAAGACAGGGACGCCTGGGTGGCTCAGTGGGTTGAGCGTCTGCCTTTGGCTCAGGTCATGATTCCAGGGTCCTGGGATCCAGTGACGCTTGGGGCTCCCTGATCAACAGGGAGCCTGCTTCTCCCTCTCCCCCTGCTACTCCCCCTGCTTGTGATTGCTCTCTCTCTCTCTGTCCAATAAATAAAATCTTTACAAAAAACTAATATTTTAAGACAATTTATTTAGATATATTCACAAATACACACATATTATTGGTTTATTTGCTTCTCACCTTGATAGAGGTTTTGTTGCTGCCCTAACCCCAGCACCTCAGACAGTGCTCAGCACATATCTGTCCCTTGATAAATATTTGTTGAATGAATGCATGAGAGTCACACAAAACAATACATAATGTGGTTAGCTTGCACCTGACATGACTCTTCGGGCCTTCAAATCCCGTGATCTCTGTTCAGATCTGTGTGTATCAGACCATCTTACTATACTCACTAATTTGGTTTTGCTGACAGGGGGTTGCTATGGTTTGAACCCTCCAAGCATTTGTTCATCTCTCACTGGCCTTTTTGTCCTGCCTCGTGTTCTGGCCATTTGGGCAGGTGTCTTAGTCCCCATCCCAAGTTGGATGAGCCCCAAGGGTAGGAAAGGGGTCTGTCTCCTCTCTATTTCCAGCACCTGCCCATGTATGTCACATCATGTTACAGGTGATTAATGACAAAACAATTAAGAATAAATATTTGCAACCCAAACCACAAGAAAAGTACTTATTTTTCTAAAACATAAGGAGCTCCTGGAAATAATTATAAAAAATGAACAATTCAGCTAAAAAAAAAAAAGAACGGGCAAAGGCCAGGCACAGACGATTCACGGAAAGTAAAAAGTGGTTCTCAAGCTAACATATAAAATTAAATAAAAACTATACCAAGATATATTTTTCCCCATCTCTTGTCCCCTCTCCCTCCGTATTCTCTTCCTCCCAGCTGGGCTTGCAGCAGACCCCACTGGTTACCCTGAGCCTCCAGGTGCAGGAGGCCAACATGAGCCTTGGATCAAAGAGTTCCAAGTCATAGGCCAAGCAACTTGTTCATGGGGCTCGACTCTGCTCTGTGACTGTTTTGTTTAGTGTCCCTGTGTGTAAGCCAGATGCTGTTTATGGCACGTTCATGGTCACAATCTTGTTTAATCTTAAAAAAAAAAAAACACACAAATAAAAAAACAACAACAACTCTATGCCCAAGGTAGGGCTCGAACTCACAACCTTGAGATCAAGAGTCACATGCTCCACCATCTGGGCCAACCAGGTGCCTCTCATTTAATCTCTACAACACCCTTGGGAAGTGTTTATGTCCCCAGATCTCAGAGAGCATATCCAGCTCAGAAAAGGTGCCAGACTCACCCTGGGTACTTCCCCAAGTCTTCTAAGTCCAAAGGTCTTCCCAGTAGGGGAGGTGGCCCCCTGCCAGACAAAACACCTAGCTCATTCACTCCTTTATCTAACAATGATTGCTGAGGAAAGAGCTGTTAGAGGCTTGGGATCATAAACTCTAGACCCATTAGAGGCCTGGGATTGTAACAGGTCTCTGTTGTAGATTTGCAGGAGAACATTTAAAGTCCTCATCATCAGGGAAAATATATAGCCTTTACGGTAACTTTCTATTAATCTGTTCTAGACCCTTGCTGCTCAAAATGTGGTCTGTGAACAGCAGCATCTGTACCACCTGGGAGCTGACTAGAAATGCAGAAAGTCGGGCCCCACATCAGACCTACTGTCTTACTTTGCTCTGGCGGCCATAACAAAATTCCATAGACCCAGCGCTTAAATAACAGAAATTTCTGTTCTCACAGTTGAGGACACCAGAAGTCCCAGTTCAGCCTGCTAGCCTCGGAGGGCTCTCGTGAGGTCCCTCTCGGCTCACAGATGGCCACCTTCTCCGTGTGGAAGAGAGAGAACAAGGTCTCTGGTGCTTCTTTTAAGGGAACTAATCCCATCACAAGGGTCCCACTCTCATGACCTCATCTAACCTAATTACCCTCCAAAAGGCCCCCCCTCTAAATACCATCACACTGGGGGGGGGGTAGGGCAGCAATGTATAAATATTGAATACATATTTGAATAAAATGTTGAATATTCAATATATACATGGGGGGCACAATTCAGTCTACAACACCTATTGAACCATAATCTGCATTTTAATAGGGTCCACAGGAGGTTCATACGCACATGAAATTCTAAAAAGCAATGTTTTAAGTCATATACATCGGAAAAGAGAAGGCTGCCAAGGATCAATTTGTACATGTTACTTTGTGTGTTATCTGAGGGAGATATTCCATATTAAGCTGGTTTCCTGGGTCAAATTTCCTTTTTGTTATTGGTTGAAATAATTTAATATCATTATCATAATAGCTACCAGGTAGAGAGGACTTTATATAGGCCAAACCCTTTGCGGATTGCTTCACACATTTAACCTTATTCAATTCTCATAACAACCATGTGAGGTAAGTATTACCCCATTTTACAGATGAAGAGGTTGAGGCTGGGAAGATAAATAATGTGCCCAAGGGCTCACTGGAAATGTTAAAGTCAGGATTGGAACTCATCTTTTAACCAGTGGTCCTCGCAGTGTGACCCCCAGACCAGCACCATCAGTATTACCTGAGAAGTTGCTATAAATGCACATTTTTGGGCCTGAGAGCCCAAGACCGAATGAGTCAGAAATTCTGGAGGCGGGGCTCAACAATCTGTGTTTTAGTAAGTCCTCTAGATGATTCTGATATACTCTCAAATTTAAGAACGACGGTGTGAAGCTATGCTTCCTCTCCGTGTGTGCAAGACAACATGGAGGGCTTGGCAGAGAACGCCCTCCCCCCCCCCCCATGAGAGGAGAAAGACTGAATCAAACGATGGGGTCACTTGTTGTGAGTGGTCCAAAGAGCCCACCCAGCTTGGATATCTGGGCGGTCACCCTGTTCCCTCCGGAGCATGGACCTGGCTTTCTCCCTTCTCTGCCTCTCTGTTTGGTTGTTCCTTGCTTCCGGAGTATTATCACCCTCCTGGGCTCCCGTTGCTCTTTCTTGCTGACCACCGAAATCCCTTCCTCCAGCCAAGGCCTCCCCTGAGTGCCAGGCTCTTGCACAAATGGACGCTGGACATCCATCGCCACAGACACTGAAACATGGCTGCAGCTAAGCTCTTCATACCTCTCCCTGCCCTGGAGCTTCCTCCTGCCTGAGCCCTCTCTGCACCTGTCGTTAGGCCCGCAGTAACAGTCTGGGAAATGTAACCGAAATTAGATTTTCTGCTCAAATCATGTTTTTGTTTTTGTGTTTTAAGTAGGCTTCACACCGAGCATGGAGCCCAATGTGGGGCTTGAACTCATGACCCTGAGGTCAAGCCCAGAGCTGAGATCAACAGTCGGACTCAACCAACTGGACCACCCAGGCGCCTCTCAAATAATGTTCATTTAAATCTGATCTCAGCTCCACAGAAAAACTTGAAGAGGGTAGATTTTTCATTCCTAACCTCAACTGTAGGAAAGGCTCTGTCTGAAAGGAAGACTCCAGAAGGAGGCAAAGGAACCTGCATATAACTTATATGCATATGACTCAACCTCTACTCCACTTTTCTTCAGGGAATCAGTCAGTGACAAACATATCCACCAGGGGGCAGCATCTGCTCCTTTCTAGCCCTAAGGCTGGGGCCCTGGGACTGGGTTTTGGGAGAGTTGCATCTGAAAGGGCCCCTTGTAGGGGAGAGGGGTGCCTACGGGGCCCTTACACACAGGTTTTTTTTCTTTTCATACTCATTCTAAGAGGTAGGTTGTGTTTTCTCCATTTTGTTCTTGAGGAAATAAAGCTGGGATTTGAAAAATGGGTCTTTGTGGGGGCACCTGAGTGGTTCAGTCGGTTGGTTGAGCAGCCGACTTTTGGTTTATGCTCACATCGTGGTCTCCTGGTTGTGGTCTCAGGGTCGTGGGATTGAGCCCTGTGTCGGGCTCTGCATTCTGCAAGTGGTCTGCTTGACGATTCTCCCTCTCCCTCTGCCCCTCCCCCTGCTCTCTCTCTCTCTAATAAATAAACCTTTAAAAAAAAGAAAAGAAAAATAGGTCTTCATGGGACACCTGGCTGACTCAGTTGTAGAGCATGTGCCTTTTTTTTTTTTTTAAGATTTTATTTTATTTATTTGAGAGAGAGAGAGAGCACGAGGGAGAAGCAGGCTCCCCACTGAATGGGGAGCCCATCGCGGGGCTCAATCCCAGGACCCCGAGGTCATGACCTGAGCTGAAGTCAGACACTTAACCGACTGAGCCACCCAGGTACCCCGAGTGTGTGACTCTTGATCTCGGGGTAGAGAGTTCCAGTCCCACACTGGGCAGAGAGCTCGCTTAAAGAAAAAAAAAAGAGAAATGGGTCTTTGTGATTCCCAAGCTGCCATCTTTTTCTTTGGCTGCCCTCCCTCACTCCTCACTCCTGCAGACTCCTTTCCTCCCTTCATTTGTGCGCTGACACAGGTATTTGGTTACAGCACTGTGGAGACAAGGATGTTCTCAGCCACTTCCTCGGTGAGCTCCTTTATCCCCTATCGGCTATTCTGGAGTATGGACTGTTCGTGGGGCAAAGGACCTGGAATTGCCTACGCCCTGGGCATGTGTGTGTGTGTGTGTGTGTGTGTGTGTGTGTGACTTTTCCAAGCCAGTCTACTGGTGAGGGACACGACTCACCCTGACTCTCAGCCCAGGGTTTCAGCATGCCCGGCCTCAAGGGGGGCCTCTCTCTCCAGTGTCATCCCCACCCCTGGCCTCCGTTTTTCCTGCTCTAAGAAGTCCCTCGTTCTTAGTAAAGACCCGAGAGTTCAATACTACCGAGACCTTGCCCAGAAATGCGGGGTT